>NC_056676.1:52654322-52999322 GCF_018350195.1 Panthera tigris | reverse complement strand
AAATATATATATATATATATACACACACACACACACACACACACACACACGCACACACACACATAAATACAGATCTTTAGCTTAGAAGTGAAATCTCAGGGTATGTTCCATGAGATCTAGGACCCTGCCTGTCTTATTTAGCACTGTATCCTTAAGAATTGGAACAGTGCTTGGTGCAAAGTACTCAGACATGTATTTAATTAACATGTCATTTAGTATATAAACTAATAGTTAAAGCTAGGTATGGATAAGATCACCCAAAGAAGGCATTTAACCTTTCAATTTTAGACTCTTTGAAGCCGATGAGACCTTTGAACTTTCTCTTCACAGAAATATGTACACGTTTACATACACTAAATTTTACATATAATTCCAGGAAATTCAAAGGCCACATAAAACACCCCTCCATCAGTCAGGAGTATACTGATCTCAGGTTTAATAACCATTGATAAGACTGAGTGCTAAAAAAAGAACCACTAAGAACACCAAAAATCAAGGACCAAATGGCTGTAGAAAACTCACAAAAGAAAGGTCTGAAAAGAGGAGACCCTTTATGTTATTATGAAACCAAGGAAAGAATGTTTCATGGAGGGAGTGATCCACAACAACAAATACAGTATAGATGTAAAAACAAAACAAACAAACCAACGAACAAAAACCCACGTTCATTAGACCTGGCATTAGGTCACCCTAGAAATCCTATTGGAGTGATAGAGAATGGAAAACAAATTATGTTTGTTTGAAGGTCTTAATAAAAAGAGAGGAAGTAGAGACAGTAAGCATAAAAAACTAAAATCCTTTCAAACATTTTTATAAATATGTCTTCAACAAATACTCATTTAGTGCCTATTACAGGCCAGGCATTGTGCTAGACATCCTATCCATATCCTGGCCAACTATCCTACTTTCAAAAAATTTGACTATACCCTTCTTAGAACTCTTTTTCTTTTAAAGAGTTCTTTTAAAGAGTTCTTTTTCTTTTAAAGAGTCTTTTTCTTCTAAAAATTTTTTTTATTATTTATTTTGAGAGAGAGAGAGAAAGCACACACGCGAGTGGGGGTAGGAGCAGAGAGAGAATTCCAAGCAGGCTCTGTGCGCTGTCAGCACAAAGCCTGATGTGGGGCTCAAACCCATGAACTATGAGATCATGATCTGAGCTGAAATCAAGGGTCAGATGCTTAACCAACTGAACCACTCAGAAACCCCACAACTCTCTTTTCTACCTCTAAACTCGTAACTCCTCTGTATAATAAACATCATTAATTTTCAACTGGCCAAATGAGTAAACTATATATTCTACTTTTTTTTAGATCCCAATTGAAGAGTGTTAGACTCACTATATGGATCTTTTATACATGATAAATTTTCCTATCACAAGAATTATAGTACTTTCTGAATAAGTCATTTCCATAGCTTTAATTCATGATGCTATTCAACGGAGTTTGCTTCTGGAAAGGTCTGAAACCTTCATTTCACA
The DNA here is from genome assembly GCF_018350195.1 of Panthera tigris. Lineage (NCBI taxonomy): Eukaryota > Metazoa > Chordata > Mammalia > Carnivora > Felidae > Panthera > Panthera tigris. The sequence continues at coordinate 52,997,845 of NC_056676.1, read as the reverse complement.
AACAAGCAAACATATCCTATTAGTATAGTGAGCTGCCTAAGTCTATCTTAGATACAAAAGGAATGATTCCAACACTAGAAAAATGATTTACAGTCTTTTTGTGAAAATGTGTTAATGTTTATTATTAATGTCATTAACAATTCATTTAGTCAACAAATCATTACTGAGTTCCTCCAAAATGTCTAGCATAAGAGCAAGATATGCCTGGTCCCTCCCTTCATTCTAGGAAACAAAATTCTAAAACTTAACAAACTGAGTAAGTACTTCAGTAGTATGAGGACATGGAGTCAAAGGACCAGGGTATATTTTGTTGACTTTGCTATTTTTTTTCTTTTTAAAAATTTTAGTGGAGGAGTGGGGTAGGGTGGTCAAGGAAAGCTTTCTGAAGTATGTGACCTATGAAGGGAATTCTGAGAAATGGTAACGTATAATGGTAGCAAGTGTAGGGCAAGAAGGGAGAAACACTCCTGGTGGAAGAAATAACATCTGTCTAGCCCTAAGACAAGAGGAGCATAAGAGGTTTAGGGAATTCAACAAAAGTCAGCATAGTCAGCTCATAGAGTAAGGGGGTAAATAGTTTTAAGATACAGCTGGAGACACAGACAAGAGCTAAACCATCTTTTTTATAAAGCACTTAATAGTTTAAAAGCACTTTAATGTTTTCTTTTGTTGTTGTTGTTTAAACCTGTGAAGTAGTTAATATTTATTATTCTAAATCTAATTACATCACTTCTCATCAGAATGCCTACAGGGTAAGGTCCAAGTTACCCAGTTAAATCACCTTGTCTGCTGGTAGGTATGACAGTTACACACCTACTTGTTCCTACCATCTAATAAACCTATACTGAACATACCTTCAAAGTAGCACTTTCTAAAAAGTATGAAATATCTGAAAAACAAATTTAAAAAAAGAAAAAAAAAGTATGAAATATTTGAAACATTTTTAAAGTAGCATTAAAAATAACAGCCACATGTGGATCCTGAGAAACTTAACAGAAACCCATGGGGAAGGGGAAGGAAAAAAAAAAAAAGAGGTTAGAGTGGAAGAAAGCCAAAGCCTAAGAGATTCTTAAAAACTGAGAACAAACTGAGGGTTGATGGGGGGTGGGAGGGAGGGGAGGGTGGGTGATGGGCATTGAGGAGGGCACCTTTTGGAATGAGCACTGGGTGTTGTATGGAAACCAATTTGACAATAAACTTCATATATTGAAAAAAATAAATAAATATAAATAAATAAATAAATAAAAATAACAGCCACATATCTACCACCTAGCTAGTAAATATCCTGACACAAGCTTTTTAAAACTATGTATTTACAGATTTGTCTTCTCCATTAGACTGTCTTCTCCATTAGAACTCCATTAGACTTCTCCATTAGACTCCGTGAAGGTAGGTACTGTGTGTTATTTAATATATCCAAGATTTAGCACTAAGCAGTTAATACTTTTGTTTAATATAAGTAATTCCCCAAATACAGGTAGAAATACTGAGGTTCACAGTGCACTAGAGACCACAAAACCAATAATAAATTATTGAATTCAGTTCAAGTATAATGGGATTTTACTTTTTCCCATACAGGTTTGCAATTCTGTAATACTGGATAGATATATTCACCATTAAATGGTCAATATAACTTTCAGTCCACATGTTATTAGGTCATTGTTTAAACATCTGAAGAAGGCATTCACTAAACCAATAAGCTACTGAAGTCTGTTAAATGCTGGGAATATAAATTTCAATTACACAAGTTTCATGCCTTAGAGAAACTCTTAGCTGTCCTCTTAGCCATGCTTCCCACTGAAGTTTTTAAGAGAAAAATCTCTCTTACAGAATTGGTTCAAAGTCTGGCTGCTTCCAAATTTAAAGAACACACTCCACCTTAAAGTAGGATGGGTAAAGAAACCTACCACACTTGAGCGTATGCCCAACATAACCAGTTCTTTACCCCTTCCTAGGAAGTAAGAAGTAAGAAGAAAGTTGTGTTATGTGCATAAATGTGTTTTCAGAGAGAATGGGGCTGCGAGTAATTAAGAGAAATCAGAGATCCAGTTATGCAGAGAGAACAAAATGTAAAGTAGCACGTAGAAGAACCAGATTTGTTCGTGACTCTTCCATAGACCTTCATAGAGTTGTAACCCTTACATAGCACTGAATACAGGGCCTACAGGCCCTGTATTTCTTGGCTGCAGGGAAGCTTCAGCAAGCAACTACCCCGCTTCCTCTTCGCCGCCCAGCAGCCACTATAAAATGTGTGACAGCCCCAGCCCCAGGTCCCTCCCGCTTTATAATGGAAGCTGCCCGGGCCACTGTACTGGAACGGAGGTATGTGGGTCACTGAGTCTATCGGAGCACAAGCTGGGGACCGGGGTGGGGGTGGGGGGGCCGCGAGGGAACACCGTGGATTCTAGGCTGTGACCGGGCCACGGAAGGAGCCGGCCTCAACCTTCTTCTCAACTTGGCCCGTCGAGAGACAGCTCCAGTGCAGAAGACAGACCGGAAAACCCAGGCCTCCACCGGCAGCAGGTACTGCCGAACCGCTTCCCAGGACTTTTGGTCTTTCCGCACCCGCCCTGCTCCCAGTTACCTTCCCAAGTGACATCGTAAAGCTCTGAGACCTTCGCCATCTTCTCAGAACCTGGAGGCAGGGGGTCAGAGGGAGGGGAAACACCGTCACGTGACCTACGACCGGGCGGTAGCGACTTACGACACCATTTCTCATTGGTCGAGAGAGCGGAGGGGGCCGGATCCTCCGCGCACGTGCAAGCGGCTCGGTGGAGGGGCTGTTGGAGAAGGGGGCGGAGCGAGCTGGGTGGTGAGCGGCACTCTGGGACTCGGAGGACAGAGCGGCTAACCGCTGGAGGCGGGAGTCGGCGTCGGATGAGGTGACTATTTCACCGGGGAGTTTTAGTAAATGCTGTGAGTTTTTAATGTGCGCCACACCCGGTTTTTCTTTTTCTTGTTTTTACATGGGTGTATTCATTCTTTTCCCACTCCCCGGTCAGTATCTTGTTCTCTTCAGGTACTGCTGCAATGTAATTTGCTGCTCCAATCCTTTATTTGTCCGCAATCTTCCTACTTCCTAAATGGGATTTTTTTTCCATATCCTTTTGAATTTCGACTAAACTGATACACTCCAAAATTTTTTATTAATCTCGTTGAGGGACTAAGCGGGATTCTGCCTTTGCACATAACGTTTGTGTGGCCGAGGACTTCTTAATGTTCACGTGAATGTCTTCGTGCCAACCTGGATCACTGTCTGCCACTCTAGATTTGAAATCTCGTAAGATCAGCCAATTTGTAAGTCCTTATAATTAAATGAATGAAAGAAATACTGAATAAATGTACGAATGAAACCATCAGAGCCCCTGCACGTCGCTCCTCTGTAATCTCAAATGGGGGGGAGGGGGAAGGAAGCCCTCTTTCCCCACCCTTTCCCACCAAGCTAATTGCTTTCAGAAACTTTTAGACGTAGTTTACTAGAGCTAAGAAGAGCTGTCCGGAGGAGAAGCAATAATAATAATAATAATAATAATAATAATAATAATAAATTCAAACGCATATATTTAGTATTTAAAAATAATGGAACAAAATCGTAAAGAGAGAATATGTAAAGTGAGGAAAGAAGCCTAAAAATCCCTGTAGTTAAGGGTCAGTGAAGAACAGGCAATCAAGATAAAGGAGAAAAGAGGGTCCTATCCCACAACCAAGGGAGTACGATTTTAAAAGAAAACACACACACACACACACACACACACACACACACACACACACACACACACAACTATCAATGGCACCCGCCACAGACAAGTTATGTAAGGGCAGAAAAGACTTGAACTTATACAGTTGGAGTAGATTCTGAATGAGCTTCATTTTCTGTAAACAGAACTTTTTAGAAGTTCTTCATTAAAAAAATTAAAAACCCTCCGCTCAGAAATTCACATATTTGGGGCGCCTGGGTGGCTCAGTCACTTAAGCGTCAGACTCTTCATTTCAGCTCAGGTCATGATCTCACCATTGGTGGGTTCGAGCCCACTGTAGGACTCTATGCTGACAGCTCAGAGCCTGGAGCCTGCATAGGATTCTGTGTCTCGCTCTCTCTGCCCCTCCCCCGCTTGCACTGTGTGTGTGTGTGTGTGTGTGTGTGTGTGTGTGTGTCTTTCTCAAAAATAAATAAACACTTAAAAAATTTTATTAAAAAATAAAAGAAATTCACATATTCTAATTCTTCAGTAAAACAACTTGGTGTGATGGAAACAAGGACTCAATCACACAGATTTGAGTCCAGGCTCTATTTAGTAGCTGTGTGACTTTCAGCATGTGTATCTCTAAGCACCAGAGATGCTCATTTATAAAAAGGAGTTAATTATATCTATATAAAAAGAAAATATCTACTTTGAGTTGTTATCAAGATTAAAGGATACTGCATGACACTCCCATGGAGGTACCAGTCCTTTGGCTATAAATATAAATATGCTGATGACTCCAAAAATTCTCCCCTGAACCTAGTTTGGCTTTTTTGACATACTCACTTAGATAGCTAATATGCATCTCTAAGTTAGCATATCCCAAACAGAATTCTGGATTCCTGCCACCATGCCCCCCCAAGTTGCCCTTCCCCACTGTAGTTGATGACACTGTCCACCTAAGTTGCACAAACTAAAATTTTAGGAAGTATTGTTGATTCTCCATCCCCTACATGCAGTCTATCAGCAAATTCTGTATTGTACTTCTAAAATTTTCCCAAAGTCTATTTGCATCTCCACTGCTACTACTTCAGTCTAAGCCACAACCATCTCTCACCTGACTGCTTATGGCTCTCAAATGACTCCCCCAGACAATAAACCCATATACTGTAAACACTTTACCACAGTTTACAGGGCTTTACTCTGTCTGGCTCTCTCCTACCATTCTTTCTTCACTAGACCCAAGCCGTTCTCCCTACTCCCTATTCCTCAAACATGCCAGACTCCTATCTGCCTTTAGTCTGGCATTTGCCCATTACCCCTTTTCCTGGAATGTTCATCTCCATATCTTCAAGTGGCTGTCTTCTTTTTGTCATTCATATCTCAGTTGTATTGAAAACGATCTACTTATGAAGAGGCCTTTCTTGACTCTCCAATAACAAGTGGCTCCTAGTTAATGCCTTTTGCATCATTATGACACTTATCACTTTTTCTGTTTACTTATTTTCTGTATTTTTCATTATTATCTAAGTTCCTTGAGAGTATAGACTTTGTCATCTTAGCCTTGTCAATTGAACATAGGAAAACACCTGGCATATGGTAAATGTTGAATGAGTGAGTTAGATACTCAAAAACATAACAGCTTGTATAAGTGATTGTTAGGATAATATTTCATAGTAGTGAACATATGATTTCTACTCCTTGGTTATGGATGGGAGGTTCTCTCTTTATATTATCTATATTTTCCTAAAAATTATAAACATAGTGAGTTTGGGACCATACCTATCTGTTTAACATCTCCCAGCCACTTAACACAGTATTTGGTATATGTATTTGTGACATACATCTACAATTTACTATTTGTACTAAATTGTTTATGCCCAACATTTTGTTGGATTTCTTGAGGGAGTGGAAGCCCAAGGAGGTATCTTTTAAATACTTACAATGGATATTAACAACTACAACTAATTAAGGGGGTAAATATTCTCTAGTCATTTCAACTAAATGCCCTTGTAACTGGCTGCTACTGTCTCTCAGGCAATAAACCTTATGACATTGTGTTAAAGGAGGTCATTTTCAGAATTTTTTAGCTGGAAATTTGAACGATTTCATTTTAGATTTAAAAGGTATGTATGAATTGTTAAAACTACATTTTTCAAACTTTTTCACCTGCAACCTATATTAAGAAAATACATTTTACATCACACAGTATGTGTACATTATATATAAAACCGAAACAAAATTTACAACCTAGCCCTACAATGTGTCTTGTCCTCTATAGTTTCTATTCAAATTGAGTCAATTTTATTTTGTTTTCTAAAAACACTAGGTGCAACCCACTAATGGGGTAATGCCAGTACTTTGAAAAACAATTGGACATTGTATATGTTTCCTAATCTGAGGCCCTGAAGTGATGATTTGCTCAAGTTCTTGCCACTAGTGGGTAACAAAGATGGCAAATACATATGAAGGAGATCAGCTGTTTAGATCCTAGATAAAAGATGATATATTTATAGGAAAAATATATTTAAGGGAAATTTTTTTTACCAATAGTACTTCCTGAAGCGGGAAAATTATGGTGTTTATATATCATAACATTTTAGATATCTAATAAAACTTGCCCTGCTCAGCACACTCAGGAAAAAACTGGTATGTCAGTGACAAAACTTTTTATTCTTCTCTAACATTTTATAATGTAATTGTAAATGTAAATTAAAAAGAAATATCTTCTATAGATAAAACCATAACCCTGAGAATATAAACATCAAGTGTACTTTCTATAAATTTACTTTTATAAAATATTTTCAAAATGTTATCTCTCACTCTCTCACTTCTTTGGAAAAGAAGCTTTGATTCATGTATGTTAAAAATACTTAATTCAGTTTTTTGACTGAACACTCCCCAGCATTGGTGACAAATACCAAGGAAATATCCAAGCAGTCAAATATTGGATTATACCACATTAGACACCATGGGAAATGCTATCTCATTTAATGATCTCAGTTAAACAATGAAAAAAGCACATGAATATGATTTATGATATGCCTTTTTTATTTTGACACTATTGTATGATTTTCATTTTTTTTACAGGCTCATGTTTGAATAGTTAGAATGATAATACATCAGAATGAACTAGATTCAGAAAGGAATAACTTTGAATAAGACTTTATTTTCTTTGAGATGGGACAAGCTTTATTTATTAAGCCTGATTGGCCCACAAAGCACTTTGGAGTGCTTCTCTTTTATGATCAAAGTTTACTTAATTCAGTTACTATCTCAGACATTATGAAAGACTAAAGCAACTTCTTAAGAGTAATAAACCTTATGACATTTATAAAATGGACATCATTTAACAGGACAGAGGATAATACCATTTTAATTGATTTTGCAATATCCAACATCATCATCAAATCATTTACTTAGAATCTACTATCTGTTTTGTTCTGTCTTAATCATAGTGAATTAAAATATCCCACATTATGTAGCACAGTTTATAACTTCTATTTACTATGACAATTATCCATGAAAGTAAATTTGTATCACTATAACTTTCATATGAATTTACTATAGCTTTTAAATCATGTTATTGTTTCTAATTAGTGAATCATAACCACAAATCCCTTTGTATTTAAGGGAAAATATTACTTATTTCATCTTCATTCCGTGTCACTAGATTTTGACTGTGATACATTCACATTTGGAAGGAAGTTTTCCTTAGAGTTTTATTTACCAAAAGCCAGATTAACATGGAGTTGTTTTAGGAACCTTCTGAACATTGTTTTTATTACATTTTTTACAGACTTTGTAATTTTATATGCCCTGTCCAAACAAGATAGCCTATACCCCCTTTGCTGACACAGTTGTAGCATTTAGGCACTTGTAGTTTTTCCATCTTTGCCATTATTTGCAGTATATATGTTTTAAAATGTGCCAGCAGTTCATTTCACATCCCAATTATATTATTTTAGAAAATAAAGGAGAGTCTCTGGGAAACATTTCCAGTGAGATCACTTTGGTCCTTTCATAGTAGAATTCACAAACTGATAATTACTGCTCTGTGCCATAGTTGTAACAGGGAAGAGGAAAGTACATCCAGAAAGAGTACACCCAGAATTTCTCCCACATAAGCAATAAATTAGAGCTGTTTCTTTTTGAGATTTATAACCATACTTAAGAATCCACTTTTTCAAATGATACTTAGTTATTTCCCCAAAGTGCATATTCTGTTCTGATACACACATATATCTGTGCATATGAAACAGTCCTTGTGCAGAAAGGCATTTTTGTAAACATCCCTTTTGGGTACCAAACATCCAGGAGTCTTTACAAACTATTACAGTGATCTGATGGTCTCTAGAGCCCATCTAGACTTCATTTTCTGCAATAGAACTATAACTAAATTCTTTACTTGAAGAAATGTTCAAAAAAGTATTTATTCACAATGAAGAAACTGCATTATGGGTAAATTCACATAAAAATATACTGAGTGTTAACTTACATGTTTTTGTCTAAGTACATATTACTCTGTTACAGACACAATTTTTGTTTTTCTACAGTCTCTCTTCTGTGATTTGTTAGCATCATTCTAGCCACAAGTGGCTTAAGTTGTTCATTCAAACCCAAAGCTCTGATGTATCAGCCTTGCCATCAGGGCACAAGTTCATTTCCTCTACTGGTTATCTTTCTCTCTCTATGGTCATGCTGACCATTTTTGGCTAGAATTGACTGAAATGCCAGCAGCAACAGTGGGCACTAAGTGTCCATCTTATCTTACAGATCATAAATTGTATGCTTTTTTGCACATACAGGAGCTTACTTGGGCAACTCCAATAATTTATTTGGGAAAAAGTCTGGTTTCTTGGCAGAATTTCACTAAGAAAACTGCCCATCCCCCAAATCCATTCTACCAACCTCATCCATTTCTATCTCATACCTGCAGAAACAGCACAATGTCAAATGTTTTTTTAAACTTATGTAACATAATTTTTAAATTCTACTTAAAATTATTTTTTCTTAGTTGAAGTATATTTAGCATACTGTTGTATTGGTTTCAGGTATACAGTCCAATGACTCAACAATTCTATACATGACTCAGTGCTCATCATGAGAAGTGTACTCTTAATCTCTCTTATCTACTTCACCCATCCCCCTAACTACCTCCTCTCTGGCAGTCACCCATTCATCCTCTGTATTTAAGAGTCTGCTTTTTTGTTTCCTTTTTTCTTTGCTTGTTTATTTTGTCTCTTAGATTGCACATATAAGTGAAATCATATAGTATTTGTCTTTGTCTTATTTCACTTAGCATTATATTCTCTAAGTCCATTTAGTTGCTGCAAATGGCAAGATGTCATTCTTTTTTGTGGCTAAGTAATGAAGAATTATTACTTGTGTATTAATTGTGCATTTTCTTTATCCACTCATCCATAGATGGATGTAACTTGGGTTACTTCCATATTTTGGCTATTGTAAATAATACTGCAATGAACATAAGGATGCATATATGTTTTTGAATTGTTTTTGTTTTCTTTGGGTAAATACCCAGTAGTGGAATTAACTGGATCATATGGTAATTGTATTTTTAATATTTGGGGGAAACCACCATACTATTTTCCACAGTGGCTGCACCAACTTACATTCCCACCAGCAGTGCACAGGGGTTCCTTTTCTTCACATCCTTGTCAACACTTGTTATTTCTTGTCTTTTTGAGCTTAATTATTCTGACAGGTGTAAGGTGATATCTCATTGTGGTTCTTTATCTTAGAACTGTGAGGTAGGGAACAATGTAAGCGTGCTTTAAAGCTGCAACTCAGTTCAAATTGCTGCCATCTCACTGGAGATTTTTTTTTTAATTTTTTTTTTTAACGTTTATTTATTTTTGAGACAGAGAGAGACAGAGCATGAATGGGGGAGGGGCAGAGAGAGAGGGAGACACAGAATCCGAAGCAGGCTCCAGGCTCTGAGCCATCAGCCCAGAGCCCGACGCGGGGCTCGAACTCACAGACCGTGAGATCGTGACCTGAGCTGAAGTCGGACGCTTAACCGACTGAGCCACCCAGGCGCCCCTCCCTGGAGATTTTTTGAGCAATAGAATATTTTAACTTCCTTCTGCCATTATACTTCCAATACAGATTCTTTTTCATCTTTTAATAATGGGTTTGAGCATTTCTGTGGGTGGGGTGGGAGCTGCAGCTGTCAAAGGCGGGTGTTTTCAATTGATGCAGTTTCTAGCAATAGCAAGAGTATAGAATATTAAACATAACCTCTATCTAATCTTGAGAAAACATCAGACAAACCCAGACTGAGAGCCATTCTACAAGAATAACTCAGTAGTGGTCATTAGAGAGCAACAGTGACATATACAGTTCTTCTAAGCTTTTAGACAAATGCTTAGTCTTAGACATCCATTGGCAGATTTTAATGTCCTATATGTGGTGGAATTAAGTGTACAGTCTTAAAAGTTGTGAAAGTCCCCAAAGTAGTTTGTATTAATTACAAATTGTACATACCATGTCATAGAAGGTATGCAGTTTCATTACATTCCAAAGTAACAGCCATGGATTATTTGCCAACACATATGTACGTTGCTCTCTAACCCCAGGTTGCCTATTCTAGCTATGTGATTAAGCAATTTGAGCAAGTTATTTTAACTTCATTGAACCCTACTTTCCTCATATGTCAAATGAGCATATTAATACTTTCTGATTATAACAAGGATTACAAGTAATAAACACAGAATTTCTCACACAGAGTTTGGCATGTGGTATAATACTCTACAATTATATACCAATTATTAAGTACTTACTATGTACGAGGCCTTTAACAAGTTGCTTTGTTGATTATTTCATGTAGTTTTTACAACAACCCCACTTTGCAGATAAGGGAATAGTTTGGAAAGGTTAAATAACTCGCCCAAATAAATTATGATATGCCCCTTCCCAGAGTAGGATCTTAGTATAAAGTAGCTTTGTCATTTTGTACTCTGGGAAGGGAAAGCTTGGGTGGGGAAAGTTTTCAGATGATGCATATTTGATGCCCATGAAAGAAAAGAGAGTAGGAAGTTGGATTGGACAGAAAGAGTCTCATGCCATGATTTAGATCTGACAAAGTATTAGCCAATTCAATAAAAAAGCTCCTGAGCAAAGATTACCCATTAGAGGAAACCTACACTGGGCAGAAATGACCAGGCCCCAGAACTACCACATGTTCATTTGTTGGCTAGGGGCTGCCTGCTCAGAGGCTGAGATAAATTTTGAAGGCTTTAATAACTAGAGGCTGTCAGCTTCCTTGAACTCCCTTGCAGTTGAATAGCAAGTTCTTTCTTGAAGCGAGATTCTGACGGTGCCCCTCCCTAGCTGCCACAGGAACTATTATTAATATTATTCCATTCTGGGTGTAATCTTCCATTTTTTTGTTCAGAAGTAAGTCTCTTGAAAAACTAGCTAGACCCAGAAGCTGTTTAACATAGCTAGTAGGCATGGAAATTTCATTTCAACTCCACAGAATGTCTTCTCCCAGCATATGATTACTAGGTCAGCAATAGTTGCTTTGTATTGAAGAAAAAACATGGTAGATTATATATAGCCCACAGAGACATGAAAATTTGCTTGTTTTTTTATGAGACACTAATCAGGAATTATTCATTCTTTTCTTGGTATTGGAATTCATGCCACTGCCATTGATAAATTACCTAGAATTTCATATTTCTTTCCTTTTTCAGTAGGATTCCAAATATATACAAGTAATTTAGAATTTTTAAACATCTTTCCAAGAATAACAGTATAATTGAAAAATGGCAGCAGTTTTAAAATTCTAGAACTCAAGATCTCCATAAAGTACTGGAGAATTCCAAAGATACTGTACTCACAATGCCCCTTGATAATTCATTGAGTAGCTGCCATACTACCATTGATGACTGCTTGTTAATAAACTTAAGTAAGGCCAAATTTTATTAATACTTTACCACCAAAAAACAAAATTAATTACAGGTCTGAAATATGAATGGTGCATAAATCCAAAGGCCCTCACTGTCAACCTGTACTTCTCCCTTCTGAATGCCAAGGTGGTCCTAGTTAGCATTTGCTGCACTGCACAGATGCCCTTCTAAAAAAGGGTATTACACGTGCTTCATATCCTGGCCTGCCAGAATGAATGATATAATGAAATCGGTGCCTAATGGGAGAAGGCAGAGTGCTTCCCAGAATCAAATGAATAAGCAAAGTTATTGAAGGACCGTACCTTTTAAAGAAAGAATTAAAGCAACAAAAGAGTAGTGGTGAACAAAAACTTTAGTGGTTATTTTCAGGGAACAGTTACATGGGACACAGAGATTATGAATCTCAATGCACAAATTCAGGTGTGTAAGAACAAAATTTACATTTTTATAAAACTCAATTTCTATTTGAGTATCTTCTTGGAAGAAGACAAAAATTTAATCTCAGTTTGGAATTTGCCCCTGCATTGCTGCCTTCTCCTTTTTCAAGGCTACTCTGACTTAATGTGAAAGTGATATTTAGAATATGAACAAACCATGGGGCAAGGTCACAGACTGTGATAGGAGCCTTCAAGATGGTCCCCAATGATTTTCACCTCGTTAGCACCCTATGTATGGCCCCTCCTACACTGAATATGGGTGACCTGTGTTATCAGTATTTCAGAAATGATGAAGTATAACTTTTGAAGCTGTAATAAAAGACATTGTAGCTTCTGCCTTGCTCTCTCTTAGATCACTCATTCTGGGGAAGAAAGCTCCCATGTCATGAAGACAATCATGCAGCTTTACAGAGAGATCCACATAGTGAGGAGCTGAGTTGTCCTGCAACTTGCAAGCCATGTGAGTGACACATCTTAGAACTGGTCCTCTATTCTCAGTCAAGACTTCAGACTCAGCTGACATAGTGAGTGCAAACTGATGATATATATTTAGCCAGAACAGCTCAGCTAAGTTTTTCCCAAATTCCTGACCCACAGAAATTATGTGGGATTACAAATGTTTATTGTTGTTTTAAGCTGCCAGGTTTTGGAATGAAGTGTATACAACAACAGATAACTAATACCAAACAATCACAAGGGGTATAGATACTGGCTTTAGTGCTTATGAAGCATCCTGGAGCCTCCTCTGCTACTTGAGGCATTATCCTTTAGTTTGGGGAGGGTAGGTGATTCTGGGTAAATGTCTATTTATCAGTGAATGCAAAGTACTTTGATAATTTATCAACCAGTACAGCCATACTAGTTCTATACCAGTCATGTTTATGTGGTCTCAAGGCATTGGGAAGCCCACCTAAGTCCAGTTAGCAGTACAGTCCTTGTTTCTCTCCACAAGTGCCTCCAGGTCCTGTGGCTCTCCTAACTACTTTTGGGTAATGTGGGCATTGGAGGTTCCCTCCTTATGCATATTTCCAGTCTTTTATTTTTCTGGGTCCTTTCACCTCCTTGAGATCCTGAAGAGACATAAGGCTTCTCTCCCTAGGAGGCTCCAAACTTGAATTTTATCAGCTCCCCTTGAGACTCCTCTTCCTTACCACTCTGGCCTCCATTCCCCAACCCTATGTGAACAATATTTCAGTCTCAAGGAACATACCCCTTCATCCTCAATGCTTTATTCCCCAGGCATTGTCTTGTGATTTTTCCAGAGGCACCTACATACATCCTCTCTGATGATTTTTGAAAACCAAAACCAGAGAGATGAGGTTCCTGACTCCCCAGTTTTCTCCCTGACACTCCCTGAGACAGTAAATTCAGGGTCTGGAGGAAGGTGAGGCAAGTTTCACTCTCAGAGAGACAGGCAGAAAAAGAGAATGTCATTTCTTACCTTAAAAATGTTATCCCACTGACTTGTGTCTAGAGAAATTGGTATCTGCCCACTAAAAAACTGTTGTATTAGCTGGGGCATGATTATTACATCAAAATTCAGCAGGCCCTCGTTATACCTGTTTGCTCTAATTCCATGATGATAAAGCAACACTTTGGTTTAATTTTCCAAGTACCTAGACAGGTACTTGAAGGAGTTACTTTCCTCACAAAACCTGTGAGGAAATCAAAAAGTATATTGATACTGTACTTCATATTTTGTATCTCTTTCCTACAGAGATCCTTGTCTGACTTCCCCAGACTGGGGTTAGGTGCCCTGCTCATATGCTCCATCCAGTATTCTCTCTCCCTAAAAGCACTTATCCCACTGTATTATAATCTTTATATATCATCATTTGTGTCTAGCACTAGACTCTAAGCTCCATTCAACATCTGTGTGTTATGTTCATGATCTGTCCCCAGAGACTCAATAATTATTTGTAGAAAGGCAGAAGCTCCATTAGATCAATGCTTACTTATTTGGGGCTTTATGACCCAGTAAAATTTCCAGGAAAAAGGTGAAGGAGTCAATATAAATTGCCAACTTTATATTTTGCTAAGGGAGGACATTAAAAGCAATAACCACAGTTTAGCGTCAAACAATTTTATCTTAAAATTGCTATTTAACACCAAAAGAGTTAGATTCACTAAAGAATAGTCCCTGAGAAGGAGTGTTTAACCTCTTTACCAGAGACCAGTTACAACTTCTACCTGAATTGGCACCACATGGCAGACACATTTGAGAACTGCTGAAACTTCTTAAGTCCCTTCCTACTTTCAGATAGATAAGTCACGTAGATTTGAAATGATAATTCACCTGTTTCCAAGGGGGCACCTTCTAGATTTTTTTTAATGAAACACTCCCAAATAGCTAAAACTTGTTTCCTGTCCTTACTATCTGTGTCTTTAAAGAAAAAAAAAAAGTCACTGAACATCTTGGCACATGATTCTCAGCTGGGACTTACTAGCCTCTTCAAGAATTTTGGATTCAAAACCCTAAGGGAGTGAACATATTAGAAAGTAAGAGCTACTGTAATTTTGTTTGTCTTTAAAACATGTTCAGGGAGGGGTTGCTCTAGTCTGATCTAAGAAGAAAAATAAAATTATAGTTGAAGGATCATCACATGACGCAAAACACTTCTGGCATGTTTATGTTGAATATAGCTCTTGTCTCATAAATTAAGCAAAGTTCATTTTGATTAAATTGCACACTAAAGCAACATAAATGTATTATTAGTGTTTCATTTTACGAATCAGAAAAGTTCTTGACAAAACAGTGGATATGTAAAGAGCATTTTCATTGGAACTGGAACAGAAGGTACTGTTATCACTTCAAATAGGTGTGGTATCGACAAATGGCAAAGACAATAAAGAAAACACAGAAGCCATGTTCTATTTTAAATGTCACTTATTTTGAGAACCCATGGGATAAATTACAGCAGCCTTTGGAAAAGCAGAGACATTAAAATTGGGAGATGGAAAAGATGAAATCAGTGATGATGTAATCTAGGGCCTTGATGACACAGGAGACTCCCTTAAAGATCGTGCCTG
The DNA here is from genome assembly GCF_018350195.1 of Panthera tigris. Taxonomy (NCBI): domain Eukaryota; kingdom Metazoa; phylum Chordata; class Mammalia; order Carnivora; family Felidae; genus Panthera; species Panthera tigris. The sequence goes on along the minus strand of NC_056676.1, from coordinate 52,982,761 downwards.
CATGCTGTGTCTGTTGTAATGCTTCAGACAAGGACAGATTTCTGAATCTGAATTGTGCCTTCACAAATATCTTTCTCCTTATTCTTATTTTTCTTTGTATTATAACTTTGTTGCTGTCCTGAGGGGAAAAAAGAGAGGCCTTAATATTCTGGTTTTAGTCCATTTTTTTCTTACCATAGTATACAGAATAGAATGCTGGAAGTAAAGGCATGTTATTTTCTGTTATAAAACAATTTCACAAGTAAATTTCACAGCCTAAGTCCAGCCTCTTAATTAAATAGTAGATAAACAATACCCACATGCAGGAATAAAAAATAGAAACCTTGTGAATTATAGATCTCTCTACATTATAAACTCTCCAGATGAATTATGCTATTTTTACATAGTGTTTTTTTGCCTCATCAGAATTCTTCAACATAAAAGAGTAGTACATTGACTCTGGTATGAAACACACCACATGTAAAATAAAACTTATGAAAAGTAATCTGTTTTAACATATTGATTGTCGCAATTATGATACTACTGAATGTATTAACTTAAGGAACAATTGAGTGGCCAGAAATGGTATTTATCATTATTATTAATCTAGCCTGATTCAGTATGAGTGTAGGGCACAAGAGGTCCCATTTACACTATATATTTTTAGAAATGTAAGATAGTCTTGCAGGTTTTCATTTAGTTCATGAATAGCTAATAACACGTTGAGCCATTAATTTTGAACAAAAGTTTTCCCATTCTAAAAATGCTAGGAAATTAAAAAATGATGTTGATAATATCATTTTTTGAGAAGTGTTAATGATAAGAGTTAAATAGTTTTCCTATCAGGAGCTAAATTTGGTTTATTACTTACAAAAATTGTTATAATTGGCAGCATAATATCACTAAGCAGATACTTTAGTGTCAACACAGACAAGATTATCAACTTGAGTTGCATGCTAAGCACAATTAACTGAAAAACCAAAGTTCAACCAGAGTACACTGATTTGATTCTGAGAGTTCTCCAAAGTTTCAGATTATAGTCACCTTAGAGCAGTTGCATGAATTAAATAGACAATTTTTTAATTAGAAAAGATAAATATATTTTTTTCATTTGAGGGGGGAAGAGGTGTATATTACTCAATGAAGTTATAAAAACCCTTTCTGTTGAAAGACTTAGGTAGCTGAGCTTCTGAAATATGTCTTTGAATTACCAGTGGACAAGCCTATAAGGAGGCAATTGTTTCTGACGAAATTGTCACCAAGGGGTAGACACTCAAATGAAATTGTAGGCATGCAAATTGTGATGTGAATAAATATATGACACAAATATACAGACATGCCATTTCTCACAGCTACTGCTGAAAAGAAACTCTATGAAGTTTTTTCTATTGCAGTTAATATATTAAAACACTGATATTCCTTGGAATCGTAAAACTTTGACTTCATTTCTTACTTTACCAACTATTCATAACATGACCTGGTGTAGGTCCTCTGACTATGTCATTTGAAAGAAGATAATAATACCTACCTTAGGAGGTTATTAAGAAGATTAAATGTGCAAATGGCTGTGAAACTATAGCACAATACCTGACACATGAATAAAATTAACTTTAAGTGGTTAAAAATAATCACTGTAATGAAGTCATCATGTCATGGACTAGTTCTATTTTGTTTTCCATTCATCATTCAGCTCTAGTAAAGGATGATCTGGCAAATTGTGTAATATTTCCTTGGCGACAGTTAAATAGAAGCCTGAGGTAGATTTGACAATAATATCTTGGAAGAAACAAAGATAATTGCTATTTGTTACATTTTTATCCACACTTCACTAATCCATCTACTTTAAATCTATAAAATCCGCAGGCAGTTTTTCTGAATTTTCAGCCAGATAGCCAGGAAACTCAGATGGTTTTTTAAGTTTATAAAATAAGCAACTGCCTACTCAAAACGAACTTGTCCATGGGGATGCCTCAGTGGCTCAGTCAGTTGAGCATCCAACTCTTGATTTCTGCTCAGGTCATGATCTCATGGTTGATGAGATCAAGCCCTCCATCGAGCCTCATGCTGGGCTCTGTGCTGACAGCACGGAGCCTGCTTGGGATTCTCTCTCTCCTCTCTCTGCCCATCCCCTGCTCGCACGCCCTCTCTTTCTCTCTCTCAAAGTAAATAAATAAACATTAAAAAAAAAAAAACACTCTTTAACTTGTCCATGAAGATGTGGAATGCAATGAGATTATAATCACATGTGTTCTCACATCTCTTCCCACACATAAAGAGTTTCTTTCTCCTTGGAATTTCTCCTTAATATCCTTAAGAAAAAAAGCCAAGGTATAAGTGTCATTTAACATAATTTTACTTTTTTCAGCTTCGAAAGGAAATGAAAGCAGTTATCAAGAAAAGAGCATATGGGATATTTTAATGACGGCTAACATAATGCTAACAAATAGCTCCTGTGTTAGAATCTAATGTATTTCTTTCAGCTCATCACTCATGCCAATCCTGTTCCTTAATACTTATCTACATAGGATATAAAATAGGTGGGAATGCAAGAATTTGCTTCACATAGTTGGAAATATAATTGTAATTTTAATCCTGTAATATAAAGCAAAACAACAATAGCATGAACAATAACTTCTGGAAACTTTTCCTGTGACACAGCATCTACTGTCATACCATCAATAGCCATAATGAAAATCAAGTAATAACTCACATCACCAGGGAATCATATTGGCCTTAAAATACTGGTCAATTGTGGGAATGTCTCTAGGATGAAAAATAATACTAAGAAGTTTCCTATAACTTCCCTGATTTAGAACTTTCATGTGTGTGAAGAAAAAAATTCAAGAACAAGAGAGACATACATTCTTATGCTTTTTGCATTTCACCACTTCATTTGGGATACCTGTCAGTCAATCCAATTTGGAGTGTCTGTTTTGTTTGGAGGAACGGGTTAGGAGTGGAAAGAAACCTTTTGAGTCCTTATCAAGAGAGCTGGAAAGGTAGAGCAAGTGTGTTAGTCAATTTGCCTATTTGTTAATCTCTTCTCTCCTTCCACCGTCGCTGTCAGTGAGTGTCAGGTCACATGACAGATCCCCCAAACACAACCCACAGCTGATTGTATTAATTATAGGTACTTGACTCGAGCTGAACCAATCAGATTCATCTTCCAAACGTTTGGAATTAGAATTTAGAAATTCTACTTAGCAGCTTTGGGCCATTTAGGGAGACCATGTAAAGCTGACCCTGGAATGGCCATGTTTGAGCTTGCATAAGTGAAACACAGAAATCTCCACAGAGAAAGAAAAAAATTGATTCAGGCACATAAAAAAATGAATAAATAAAAGTCTCTTTGGTCCTAGAGGGAGAGAATAGAGAGAATGAAATCAACAGCCTTAGATCTTGATGGCATTCTGTTTCCTTGTTCCAGTCTCTCAAAAAACCTGCCCCTGAGTTTTTTAAATAGTGTTTTATCCTTTAAATGAATTTCCCTTCATTAATTAATTAGTTTGAGTGAATCTGTATTCCTTACAACCAATGACTAAGGTAAGAGAAGTAAGCCTAGTCTTACTTGAAAACAAAGTTTTACAGAACTATATTCTTAAAGTTACTATTGTTAATTTGGTAGAATGTGTATGACAGTTTGGGTCTTTTGGTTTTGTTTTTGAAAGGTAGTATGTGTGTTGGGGCGCTTGGGTGGCTCAGTCGGTTGAGCGTCCGACTTCAGCTCAGGTCATGATCTCACAGCTTGTGAGTTCGAGCTCTGCATCAGGCTCTGTGCTGCCAGCTCCGAGCCTGGAGCCTGCTTCAGACTCTGTGCCTCCCTCTCTCTCTGCCCCAACCCACTTGTATTCTGTCTCTGTCTGTCTCAAAAATAAATAAACATTAAAAAAAATTTTTTTTAAATAAAAGGTAGTACATGTGTAAGTGTAAAGATGTCAAACAAAAGCAGAAATTTCATAAATGAAGGCATTAATCTAATGTGAAGTAAAATAAATATTATTTGATCATACTAAAAAAAACTATTACAAATAGAGTCCAGCTTTACACTTAAAAGTTCTTTTATAATATTTAAAGTTTACATATAGATGAAATATGTACATCTTGACTGTTTTCTAGTCTCTTACCCCTTGTTATAATCTTGGATTTTCCTTTTTGTGTTAGATTTTTATTTTTATCAAATATATGTACATAGTTTTTATTAAGGCAAATTTTGCTGAAGTAATTATAATAATGCCTATCTTCTTCACCCAAACCAAGTACTGAATTCTTCTAAATGTATGTTTCCCTGCTATTTCTGTATTTCTAAATAATATTGTTTACTGTTACGTCAGTATAGCAGTGTCATTGCTGCCACTGCTTCTTTTCCCCTTTGCGTTCCCTTTTTATATAGGGTTTACTTTTCTCAAACACCCAAATTTATTCAAACACGCAAATACATTTTGCCATCATAGGCCAACTAGAACACAGCAATTCTTCCTTCCATCTCTATAACCTTTCATTTTTTCTTGGATTTAGTAATTACTTAAAGTGTTCATTTGCCAGTTTTTATTATTCATTTGTCTAAATTTACTGTAGTTTTTCAGTACTGTTTTTGAGTGTTCAATCATCAATTTCTTCTTTCTCTGCTTTTAATTTCTCTTCTATACCCTGTTCCAACCTGGACTGTTCTTTACACATTTCAGTTCTAGGGAATTTTCTTGTGTAATTCTTTAGATGATTTCATTCCCTCCATTTTCTTGCTTGCAAATTGGATCTTTTGTTGGATCCTCTAAATTCTTTGTTTTTCATCTCGTTTCCCATCTCCTTGACTTTTTTGCTCTACTTTTTGGGAAATGTCTTCAATATCATCTTCCAAATCTTCTATTAAATTGGTCTTTGGGCTATCTTATTTTTTATTCCTAAGCCTTCCTTGTTCCCTGTGTTTCCAATAGCATGTTGTTCTTATTTTAGTTAGCAGTAATCATCTGTTACCTTTCTGAGAATACTATGTAAAGTATGTTCTGCTCCTTTCAGTGTCTGTTTTCTTTAGATGTTTCATTTTCTCTTTATCGTGTCTAATGTCTGCCTTTCATGTTGAAGACTTTACTCAATGTCTTGTGATGCTCAGCTGTCTGTTTCATATTTAAGTATAAGTCACTAGAATGTTATATGGAAGCACTATGTGTTTATGATGAATAGGGTGTGGCTTTTTTTTTTTTTTTTAATTAGGATCTCTCAATGTCAGTTTCATTAGGTCTTTTCTTTGGGGGTCATTTGATTCTCCAGAGAAGTATTCTCTTATTCTTCTAACTGGGTGGGTATATGTCTCAACACCTGTATTCCAGGAGCAGGGTCCAGAAGGGGGCCAGAATCCCACCAATCAGTATAAAAATTTTGACTTATCTTTTTGGCCTCAGCCCCATTTCCTTTCCCATACCTCATGTTGATTAGTGCTCCAAAGCCTCTGGGATGTAGTAAATTATCTAGAAGCTGAAGCATTGATATCCTCCAGGGTAGAAGGTGGGAAGAAAATAGGGAGGGCAATACTTAGCTTAGAAGTGTGGGGAAATAGATAAAATCTGAGGATCTAGCTACTTTCAACCATTTTCCTTGGTTTTAGCATTGAGTGTCACTACCAACTTCCCCAGTACCCTGTGCCTCAATGTCCTAAATCTTTCCATGTTTCTGTAGGGCAAATTAAACCAAAAAGAAAAATGGAAGAAGAAAAAAAAGACAAAAAACATGTTTTTTCTGGGTAACGTCCTATGTGTATACCCACGTTTTAGCTTCATTTACTGAACACCACTCTCCATCTGCTTTCTATCACCCAGAGAATTCCATTTAAATCTCCCATCATCTTTATCTCCCTTCATTTTTTTTTGTTCTCTTTTTATTCCTTTACTTTATTGGTGCTTCAAGAGAATGAGGAAATTGATGCCTAGTTAATCAGAAGTTTTCTCCTCATTTCATGTAGTATAAATTTAGTTTCCCTTCTAAAAGATGGTTCTGCTCATCCCTCCTGCCAGGTCCTGAGTTTATTCCCAGGGTAAAATAATTCAATATGAAAAAACTAGCATGAAGAATTTTCCTGAATTTACATAAAGAAATTTCAATTACAATGTTTTATAGTTTTCCTTAATAAAAAGCAAATTAGCCAACAGGAAAAAGCACACCATAATGGTGGTAGCCACAGTTGGCAGAGTTGTGAATTTTTAGCCAGTGAACACACTGGCTCAGTGAGTGGAACAATGATTCAGTTAATATGATCAAGCTGAGTGGTGAAGCTCCAGGGACATCCCCAAAGAAGGAGAATGCCATGTGTTTGCCACTGATCCTATTAATGTGCTTTGCTCTTTAAACTGCAACCTTAAAAATAAAGTACACAATTTTAGTTTACCAGAGTCACTCTTCACTACTAGAAGTCATCTGAACTTTTAAACATTGGCCAAAGCTTTCAAATTACTTTATCAGAGTTAGGAAAATCTGGTTGTAAACTATATGCTAAATAATATCAGATTAGTTAGGAGAATAGCTTAGTGCAGTTTAACAAATAAGCCTGTCCTTTCTTAATTTCACCCCACTTCTGCCACCATATGATAGGTACAACCATTCTGCGGTCTTTGAAAAAACACTGTGTAACTGTGGGCTTAGGCCTAGGTCATTCTTCTAGATAAACCCTTATAATCTATGCTGACTTTTTGAGTCTCCCAAATCCTCGTGCACATAAATTGTCCTCTGCTATTCTTCTATAGATGTCACATAATGTAGTTAAATGGCCACTGTATGAAGAACAAGAGAAGTTTTAGACCTAGTCCTATTTTCTAAATTTCTGTGTCAGTTTCCCAGAGTTGTGTGACTCAAACAATAACAGATGTATGGAAATGCCTTGTAAGTTATAAAGAAATATGTATAATTCATAAATAAATTTCACCAATTTTAGTTTTTAGAGCGATACTGAGTGATAATTTTAGGAATGGGAATTTTAATTTTTGTAATAAAAAGAATTTCAATGGATTAATTTGATGGGCCTAACTTTTAATTAAGATTTTATGACTTCAGGGCCACCTGAGTGGCTCAGTCGGTTGAGCATCCCACTTCAGCTCAGGTCATGATCTCACAGTCCATGAGTTAGAGTCCCACGTTGGGGTCTGTGCTGACAGCTCAGAGCCTGGAGCCTGCTTCGGATTCTGTGTCTCCATCTCTCTGTGCCCCTCTCCTGCTCATGCGTGCTCTCTCTCTCTCTCTCTCTGTGTCTCTCTCTGAAAAATAAGTAAATGTTAAAAAAAAAAAAAACATGTATTATGACTTCAGAAAAGAAAAATACCAGAAGGCCTTTTCCAAGTTATGCATTTTCCTTGTAACTAGCTAGAGTGTTTTTTGGGGGGCCAAATTGTGACCCCCATCCTAAATTTATATTTTGGAGCTCAACCTCCAGTACCTCAGAATGTAACTTTATTTGCAGATAGGACCTTTAAAGGGGTAATTAAATTAAAATGAGTTTGTTAGGGTGGACCCTAAGCCAATATGACTGGTCTCCTTACAAGAATAGGAGGTTAGAACATAGAGAGAACACAGGGAGAAGATCACATCTTACAAGACAAGGAGAGAGGCCTAAGAAGAAACAACCCTGTAGACACTTTGCTCTTAGACTTGCAACCTCTAGAATTGTGAGAAAATATAAGCCACTTTTGTTAAGTGAGCCCTAGAAAACAAATGAACTGTTTTAGAGTAAAAAGAAGGAAATGTCAGTCATGTCCCAGACTAACATGCATCCTTTACTAGAAATTTCACTAATAACCAAAAGATTATGTCTTAGGATCCGAAAAATATTGGTAATTTTATTAATTTAATGTTATATTTCACACTATTCTTTATTGTGTTTAGTTTAAATTTTACTAATAGATAAATTGGCAATGTTTTATACCTTATGAATAAAGCTGCTGTATAGTCATGCATTCAGTAGCATCATCAGAGTACATATGATATTAGCTTTGTTTTTTTGTTTTACCAGATGAAATTTACTGAGCTAAAAGCTCGAATACAGCTAGTATGCAAGCCATTCTCCTGGCAATTTATATACATACATATAAATTTATGTGCCTGTATTTATATATACGTATATATAGTCAGTAAATTAGAAAGGTCTAGGTGGGAGATACAAATTTAGAAGTCACTATCTTTGAAAAATAACATAGTTCTTCATTTATATTTAAGACCACTTGAATTTTTGAAACTGGTAGTTCCAGCATATTAGGTTATTAATATTTAGGTTATTATTTATTGATAAATAAAAATATTTCAAAAGCCTGAATAGTTTACTGATATAATCTTACTTGCTCCAATTTATGAATCATAGGAAAAGAGGACAACTGTATGTTATTTGACCTAAATATAACAAATGTCAAATATTATCTCCCTGAACATTGAAATATAATCTTCCTGTATATTTGTCCCAGGATATTTAATATACAGGGAGATTGTATTTGATATAAGTAACATAGAGTAAGAGGAATATTATCTTGGCACATCCCAGTTAATGGAATAATACCCTTATGGGATTTCTGGTTACTTTTTTCTTAGTTAAGAAAAACAATAAAGGGACATGGAATGTCCTATATGAATCTGAGTTATTTTTGCCATTTGGAATAGTTTTGCAGCATGCTGGAATTGCTTGGTCTTCAAGCAAGTTCTTTGGACTGAAAGGAGGTATTCTAGAATCTAGAAAGCCATTTTGTTTTATTATGTAGAAAAATAAAATATGTAGAAAATTAAAGGGTGTTAGTCTATTTTTTGAATAAAGACTCATAAGTCAAAGATAAAATAGGAATCTAAGAAAAGTAATAGTAACAAATGAACATAAGCTGTTTCCTGTAAACAACATATATTCTGACTTCTCTCTTGTTCCTATTTGTGAGTTGTTTGTGCTTTTTCCTAAGACCAACCCCTGCACTTGATCGCCCAATTTCATGACTTTTTTTTCAATTCAGGCTGTCATTCCAGTAATTTTTCCCTCTCCTTTATTGTTATTTTTCTTTCTCACGGATTATAAGCAAGAAAACATCATGGCTTCTCACATCAGTCTTTTGTACTTTCCTTTCCCCAGCTATCTTTTATCAAGAACACAAATGGCATTCACCTTTCTAAATACATACACTGGTTCATTTTCTTTCCTCATCTTACTTAGCTTCAGAGCAACATTTTAATTCTTTTTATTATTATTATCATTTGAGAGAGAGTGTGTGTGTGCACAAGTGGGGGAGAAGGGCAGAAGGAGGGAGGGAGAGAATCTTAAGTAGAGTCCACACTCAGTGTGGAGCCCAACATGGGGCTCAATCCCATGACCCCGGGATCATGACCTGAGCAGAAATCAAGAGTCTCGACACTTAGCTGACTCAGACACCTAGACACCCCAAGAGCAGCATTTTAAACAGTGACTTTCAGGACACTCTGTCTATTGGTTTTCTTCCTACCCTACTGGCCACTTCTCAGACTCCTTTATTGGATCCTCAAAATCTTTTTGACCTAGCAACATTAGAATGCCTGAAAGCTGAGTTACTGAATATCTCTGTAATCTCATCAAGATACATAGCTTTAAATGTCATCTACCTGCTGGTGACTTCTAAGTTTATATCCCACCCCCTATTTCTCTTCTCTGACTTCAGACTCATATACATAACTGCTTACTTGACATCCTTAATTGGATGTCTAAACAACATTTCATACTAAATATGGTTAAAATTGAACTCTTAATATTCCATTCTTCAATCTGCTTTCAAACCAGTGTCTCCAGTAGTCTCCCCTTCCTCAGTAATGGCGACTACATCAGTTCAGATTTTCCGTCCAAAAAATTTTATCTTTCTCTCATACCCCACATCCAATCTGTCAATAACTTTTGGCTTTTTCTTTAAAATATATTCAGAATTTAACCTCTTCTCACCACACCTATCTCTCACCTGGATTATTGCAACTGCCTTCTTATGGTTCCTGCTTAACTCCTTGTTCTCATATAGTCAATATAAAAGCCAGAGTAAGCCTTTTAAAAGATAAGTTAGAGCCTATCATTTCTTTTTTTTTAATTAAGTTTTTAATTCCTGTATAGTTAACATACACTGTTATATTAGTTTCAGGTGTACAGTACAGTGATTCATCTATTCTGTACATTACTCGGCACTCATCATAAGTGTATTGTTTAATCTCCATCACCTGTTTTCCCCACCTACTTCCCCTCTGGTAACCATCAGTTTGTTCTCTACAGTTAAGAGTCTGTTTCTTGGTTTGTCTGTCTGTCTGTCTGTCTCTCTCTCTCTCTTTGAATTTTTCCTTTGTTCATTTGTTTTATTTCTTAAATTCCACATATGAATGAAATCATATGGTATTTGTCTTTCTCTGACAATATTTCACTTAACATTATACTGTAGCTCCATCCATATTGTTGCAAATGGCAAGATTTCATTCTTTTTTATGGCTGAATCTTCTGAAGATATATTTACTATATCTTCTTTATCCATCCTCTGTTAATGGACACTTGTGCTTCTTCCATAATTTGGCTATTGTAAATATTGCTGCAATAAACATAGGAATGCATGTATCCCTTTGAATTGGTGTTTTTGTATTTTTTTGAGTAAATACCCAGTAGTGTGATTACTGGATCATAGGGTAGTTGTATTTTTAGCCTTTGGAGGAACCCGCCCCCCTGTACTCTTTTCTACAGTGGCTGCACCAGTTTGCATTGCCACTAACAGTACACCAAGTTTCCTTTTTCTCCACATCCTGGCCAACACTTGTCATTTCTTATAGATATTATCATGTCTTTATTCGGAAAACTTCCAACAACTTCTATCTCATTCTTAATATAAGGCCTTATAGCAGCCTGCTATTTTTCTTGACTATTAATTCCTCCTTGCCTCTGCTCTAGCCCCATTGGCCTTCTTATTCTAGCCTCTTGTTCATGAAACATGCTAGAAATAGTAAACCTCAAAGCTTTTCCCCTGGATTTTCATTTTTCCTAAAAGACTACTTCCCTGTGTCCTCCCACCTCTTTATCTAGAGATAAATTTGGGGAGAACTGACATCATAACAAGATGAGCTTCTAATCTATGAGTTTGATAAATGTTTTCACTTAGTTGTTCTTTCATTTCATTAATTAATATTTTGTAGTTTTCAGCACACAGATGTCATACATTTTAAAAGTTTGTCTCATGTTTTATGATTTTTATGCTGTTTTAAATAATTTCTTTCCATTTCAAATTGCAATTGTCCATGGCTAGTATTTAGATATAGTTGATTTTTGTTGATATTTTAATGTTCATTTATTTTTGAGAGAGAGAGAGGGAGAGACAGAGTGTGAACAGGGGAGGGGCAGAGAGAGGTAGAAACAGAACTCTCCAGGCTCTGTGAGCTGTTAGCACAGAGCCCCATGCGGGGCTTGAACTCACAAAGCTCAAGATCATGACCTGAGCCAAAGTCAGATGCTTAACCAAACAAGTCACTCAGGTGCCCCGATTTTTTTGATATTTTATCTGCAAGTTTACTCTATTCACTTATTAGTTCTAGAGACTTTTTGTAAACTGCAGGATTCCCTATGTTGGAGATCATGTCATCTATGAATAAAGAAAGTTTTACCTCTTACTTTATGATCTGGATTAATTGTATTTCTTTTTCTTATTTAATTTCACCTGCTGAAGTCATCAAGGCAATGTTAGAGTAATGAAGGGAACTCCCTTGCCTTGTTCCAAATCTTAGGGAGAAAACATTCAGTCTTTTACCATTAAATGTGACAGGTAACTCTAGGTTTTTTTGTAAATTCCTTTTATCAGGTTGAAGCAGTCCCCTTCTGTTCTTAGTTTGTTGAGCTTTTATCATGAATGGACGTTGAATTTTGTCAAATTATTTTTCGATAGCTATTGAAAAGATCATATTGGTTTTCAGGCTTTTGATATTGTTAATTCCCATAGCCTTCATAAAATATGTTTTAGATATTCAAGAGGAGCAATGATACAGATTTTGATCACAGGGACCCTTTTTTCATTGGACAACTTTTAGAACTAATGATCTATGGAACATACTGGGAAATGCTAATATAGAAAATAAATGTATAACATGGACATAATCCTTTTTAAACTCATAGGATTATTAATGAAGGGTAACCAACATAATGTAGATAAAGCATTTAGCTTAGTGCTAAGCACATAATAAGTGCTCAAGAGATATTCAAACATTAAAAGCTAATTCATATATTAATTTGACCATGAATTCTGCATTTATTGTATGCTTATTCTTTCAATGTCACCTTTAGTAGCATTATAAATATTAACATGAAAACTAAAATGACTTGTTCAAAAATTATTGTTCCCATTGGTTTTTCTTAACCCTATAAGGAAAATGTATGTTCTGTCAGAATTCTAAAAAGAGTCATTATCACAGCTCAGATTCACCAGATTTTAACATTACCCTACAGAGGCCTGACTAAATTAAAAGGTGTACCTCAGCATCACATGATTATTATTTTACAAGTTGGAAATAGCTTTTGTGAATTTACTTCCAAGAGATAAGCATGCCTTATGAATGCTGATTCATAAACGCTTGTTCATAAGGATTAAGGCAACACAACAATTCACCCTTTCACCTTCTCATTTGCCTCATCACACATTTGGAAAAGCTTCAACTGTGTGCGTAATCTTGGAGATCAATATCTGGGCTTTAACCATCACTTCTACCAAAGGAAATGAAAACATTTCTAAAACTCATGGAAAACAAGGATATAATTGTTGAACACACACACACACACACACACACACACACACACACACACACACACAAGTAAATACAGCTTTACCTTTGACTTGGAGAGTCCCAAACTTATTATTTGCAATAGTGTTATACAACCACAGATAACTTTATTGATCAATCACAGGCTGAGTTTTCATTTGGTTGATGTAAAGGATTTGTTCTTTTTAGTGTAAAAATTGCCAGGAAAGGAGAAGAACCAGACAATTACAAGTGACACACCAAATATCTCTTTCCTGTTACAAGTTTTGCCTTAAAACTAAGTAATTATGTGGGTCTGATGATTTGCCATCCCTGGGACAATAGTTTCCTGACATTTCAGGACAGCAGTTTATAATAATGCTTACATGTGGGTTTCATATTGCATGTTGTTAAAAGAATCAGTGGGTCTAGACTGGAGTTTATTTTTTAAGTACATGGTAATAATCTGCTATATTCCAAACAGAAGGGCGTCTATGCCTAACTCAAAACAAGAATAATTGAGTACCAGGAAGGAGCCATACTGCCTATGCTATTAGGAGTGGGAAGGGGTGAGTGGTGAAGCAGCAAAAAAAGATACATCAGGCCTTCATTCCTTAAGATCTGGAAATACATTAAGCAAAGCTGTTTGGATCAATAAACAACTATGTACCTGGTATGACTCTGCCTCAAAGTGGTCATAAAAGCCAGGAGACCAGTCTTACAGTCAAGATACCAAGGTTCAAGCCCCACCAGTGCCACTTAGATAAATTACCTTAGATAAATTTACTAATTTCTCTTGAGTTTTCTCAGCTGTAAAATTCTCATCTTATCTTAATCAATCGTAACTCATAGTTTTATGGCAAAAATAAAGTAACATGCAAAATATTTTATAAACTACAGATCACTATAATATTAAAATCTCTTTCTCAAATGTAAATGCTTAGAAAAAATTGCTATAGTCATCTTTTAACAACATCAAAGAAAGAAAAAGGGCCAAATTGTTTTATTTTTAAATCCAAGATCTAAATGGCTATAAATCTATTTCTTTGAAATATATATCAATATTTCTTGAGTTATGTAGTTGATGTAATGAATCTATAGTTTCTAACATTGTTATTTTTCCTCCCTGTGGTTATAAGCACTTATAACGTAGCCCATTGGCATCTGGCCAGTCTCCCCAGGGCTTGAAAATAATTGTTAGTGGCTTGTGATGACTTCAGCTAATGCCTTAAAAAACATAAGAGGAAAGAATTGGAAGTTACAAATTGGAAACTTCTCAGTTGAGAAAATTACCTATTTTCTCATATATTTTAGGGCTGTCTCTGGTCTTTCATCCATTTGTAGTCACCTAGATGAATCAGGTTACAAATGAGTTTTTCAAAGAGAATAAAAGTAAATAATAACACTTCAATCTAATCATTTGGATAGCTGAGATATTCTTTTAATTTTCTCATACCTAATGTATTTAATAAACATCTTTATCTTTTATTTTTCTTCATAATTATAGTTTATTTCTTTTGGCTTCTTATTTGAATCCTACATGAGTATCCTAAGATACTTTCAGTAACCTTAAAAAACATTATTCCCCTACGGATATCTTAGCAACAGAGTTTTTTGAGTTGCTTTAAATGCTGGCTTCCAAGTGCCACTATACTGGATGCCTAATTTCATTTATGAATATAAAATCCATACTTTGGTGTTCATCTAACTTCTAAGTAAATGCTTTTAAAGTGTTGCTATGTTTTTAAAAAACTATCAGAACATTTCTGTTGAATGAAGCAATGACCGTTTTCACTGAATTAAGAACTCTTTAAGTAGGGTTCTTCTGAATTTACAAAATATTATCTCAAGAATATCCTTCTCCAGGCTCTTAAAACAGAAAACTACTTTTTAACTACCATGTTATTATATGCTGGACAAACAAAATGCCACATTTTCATTGCAGTCATGTGGATTTTAAAATTTAATTAGTGAGATTTAATTAAATGAGTGCATGGCTTCTATTAATATTTTGGATAACTCTTCTAATCAGTGAGATATCCTTAGATGAATGTTTTTGCTTTTATTATGCCTTATTAAAATGGTTAACGGTTAACTGTAAGACACATGCCAACAGTTTCATTTACATTAATGACTCTGTCTCAAGTAATTTCGTTTTCTTTTTGGCCACTTTTCTCTCACTCTATGCAAACTTTTAGTTTTTGTTTCCAATTTCATAAACATCAGATCATAGTTGGTTTCACTATTCTTATATTTCTTCTTTATTATCCATCCTTTCATTCTCTATGTAGAAATTACAACATAAAGTTTACTTTACTCCTAACTTTCTCTAAATGAACTCATTGGTCACAAACATTAACCAATTGAAACAAAACCCCATGAAATGATAATATTGTAAGGGGTGCTGCAGGTATCGCACAGGCTTAACATTTTTAAGTAAAAATTAGTGTAGCCAATAGATGGCAGAACCAGTACTCAAATCCAGGTCTTCAGACTCTGAGACCTACACTTGAATTCCCTCCTTGACTTATCAAAAAAGAACCCTTATTCTTTCCTTAAAATTTTTTAAATGTTTATTTTTGAGAGAGACAGAGCATGAGTGGGGGAAGGGGCAGAGAGAGAGAGAGAGAGACAAACAGACACACAGAATCCAAAGCAGGCTTCAGGCTCTGAGCTGTCAGCACAGAGCCCAACGCGGGACTCGAACCAATGAACAGTGAGATCATGCACTGTGCCCAAATGGGCCGCTTAACCAACTGAGCCACCCAGGAGCCCTATTCTTTTTTTATCACATATGTAATACATGGTCATTTGTAAATCTTAGAACTTAGTCAAAAAGAAGAAAGTAAACAATAGCAAATCATAACCACTGTTATGGTATACACCCTTCTTGGTCTGTGCTGCCCAATATGGTAGCCACTAGCCACATACAGTATTTAAATTAAAATAAAATAAGGTAAAAATTCTATTCCTCACTTGCTCTAGCCATACTTCAAGTACTCGGCAGCCAGAAGTAGCTAGGGACTACTGTATTAGCAGAGATATGGAACATTTCCTTCATGGAAAATTCAGGGGCACCTGTGTGACGCAGTCGATTGAGCATCCGACTCTTGATCTTGGCTTATCATGATCTCATGGTTCGTGAGTACAAGCCCCACATTGAGCTCTACTCTGATGGTGCAAAGCCTGCTTGGGATTCTGTCTCTCCTTCTCTCTCCCTCCTCTGCTTTCTCTCTTTCTCTGTCTCTCTCTCTCTCTCTCAAAATGAATGAACATTAAAAAAAAGAAAATTCATCCAACAATGCAATAAATGTAGACTTTTCATGCATAAAGAAATGCATGCATACACATGTACCAAGGTGTGCATATAAATATGTGTACATATGTATGTGTGCATAAACACATAAATTCATATTTTTAAGTATAAATGAGTCACACTGTTTGTAATATTTGTAATCTGATTTTTTTCACTGAACACAAACATTTCCCATGTTAGCATATGTAATCTGCATAATCACTTTAAAGAAGAATTGTTCATTGTAGTTGTATATCATAATACATTTAATAAGCTCTTCCATTTGTACTTTTAGATGATTAGCTTCATTTTAATGTGATACATAATGCTACAATGAACATCCCTATTTATGCAACTTTATACTTTTATCTAATTCCCTTAGGATGAATCTCTAGAAGGAGATTTTTTAGATGGAAAAGGTATGCACAACTTTAAGGCATTTACTATAAAGACTAACTTTATCTCAAGGAAAAAAAATAACAATGTACATCTTCACTAGTTATGTGAGAACTCACCTGTTACTCCCTACCCCTACTAACATAGGTATTAGTTTACTTTCTTTTTAAATTCATGAAGACTTAATTTACCTTATTTTTGGTTCATCAGTCCTCTCTGAAGCTTTATATCTAAGAAGGAGAATATCAGCTAAATAAATTGCATGGTGAAAAGAGTATGAACTAAATTTGGAAAAAGTTAAAATGAGTTTGAGTTATGTAATATATATAAAGCTGTAGGAATTATATATGTGTTTTTATATAAATTTTTAGAAATTATGTAAGTATAAAATATAAATGTAAAAGTATATTAAATTATATATGCTTATGTACATAAATCTTCACACATGTCAACATTTATAATTAGGAATAACTTTCACTTAATACTTTAATAGGCTGTTATTATTTTCTGCAAACATCTTAATTATGACAAATTTGCCACTACACAGACCATTTTGAAACCACAATAATACATTCCAGGGTGTGTTATGCTGGGAAATTGCCATTCTGGGAAAAATGAAGTCACTTGGCCTTTAAATTGGTGCGTCAGAATGTTCAAGGAAAGTAATATCTAATGAGAAGGCATGTATTACAATAGCCACTTAATTATAATTCATTAAATTTCAGTTCCAGTAACACCTATTTATTCTGTGAGATTTTTTTAACTTGTGTTCTCTAAATAATTTTATTATTTTACTAGTCATTAAATTTATTTTCTTTAAAGTACCAACTTAAAATATATGCCACAAGCTATAAAACAGACCAGAACAAAGCTTTTTCCTAACTGGTAGATTCTGACTAGTTCATTCCAGTTCCCTCGCCTGATGACTGATGATCTCTGCACTCTGAGCTCATACATTCTCAGATTTTGTATTTTATACCTATCCTATCACATGACCAGCATTAGTCCTTCAGTACATTAGTTCAAATTAGTTTTTCAAATGATATAATCATTACCTGAAAGCCCTGAGAGAATGGAATGCAAGACAGGTAAAGGTTGATGAGAAAATAGATGCTAAGGGCTATAAAGGGCAGAGCTCTATAGTAGGAGTGAGGTTATTGTAGTGGATGAAGGGAGGGCTATTTTTAAAAAATTAATGTTTTTACACGAAACTGGCTCATTTTGTAAGATTTAGGATGAAAAGCATTACAGTGTTGTTGACATTTAATATGGTAAGTTTCAGGGAGAAAGTGAGATGGGGGTGCTTTGATGCAGAAAGGAAAGTATATTTGGTAGGAAGATATGAAGAGGGAGATATTCCAAGAATAGAGATTAAATAGTATGCTTCATAGGCGGCACCTGGCTGGCTTAGCCAGCAGAGCATGTGACTCTTGATCTCGGAGTTGTTAAGTTTGAGCTCCACACTGGGCGTAAAGATTATTTAAAGGTAAAATCTTTTTTTTAAAAAAAGTATGCTTTAATACATTTAGGTTTGCAACACAGTCACTTGAAAAGGAAGTGAATATTTATGTAAACATTCTATGTTTCCAACTGTAACACCAAGGTGATTAAGGGAAAGAAGTTTTTCATAAATAAAGGCAAAAGATCCTTGTTATATTAATGAAATTATTTAGATCACAGATATTTTAACTCCTAAGACCAAAGATGAAATTCAACACTTTCCCAAAATAGAATTGTGTCTTGGAGAGTTACATTACAGCTGAACCACTCTCGTTGATGATTAGAAACTTAACCTCCAGAGTTGTCTTCTGATGTATATCAATAGCAATTTGTTAGACAAATTATAAAGGATTCCAGAAACTGTGACTACTGATTCGACATATATATTTTTTAAAGCCTCTATACAATAATGATTAGTAGCAATCTTATAAGGTGTGTGCATTACCTTTCAGTGCACAGGTTTAAAATTTATCATTCCTTTGAGTGATGGCTTATTTTATTGTTCATGCTCCACTTGTGCTAATCTATTATCTAAGGATAGCTTATGAAGCAACCCTGGAACACGAAGTAATTTTTCCATGTGCACTTAATTAGTGTGATTTCTAGAAGTTCCCACAAGTGCATGTGATGTACTTTTAAGTAAGCAATCTCTCAGAGGGAAAAAGTCATAGCAACATGCAATTGAGAATAATTGGAATATGATTTTGTGTTCTTATAATAATTATGCCATAAGTATAAGATGGGGACATTAACATTTGATTCAGAACGTAAGAAGGGCATAATAATAAATCACTTAGAGAAATTTTTAGTTTATAAAAGGTTAATGCTCGAGAAAAGCATATAAATTCTCATTTTGATTTTTTTAAAAAAAATTAACAATGTGCCTCTTAAAGTTCCTTTAGGAAGATAAACTTTACTTGTAATTTAAAATTCTACCAACCCACAGTTTGATTTAAATATATTTCTTTTTTTTTTTAATCTTTTTTTTTTTAACCTTTATTTATTTTTGAGACAGAGAGAGACAGAGCATGAACAGGGGAGGGTCAGAGAGAGAGGGAGACATAGAATCTGAAACAGGCTCCAGGCTCTGAGCTGTCAGCACAGAGCCCGATGCGGGGCTCGAACCCACAGACCGCGAGACCATGACCTGAGCTGAAGGCAGACGCTTAACTGACTGAGCCACCCAGGCGCCCCAATTTAAATATATTTCTAAAAAACTGTCATTACAGAAACCTTTGTTTGTTCAGAAGAAATTAGAAGTAATTGAGAAAAATTTTACCCATCTTCCAATTTTGGACAGGCAGTAAATGTCTTCATGATACTGAGTAATTCAAATAGATACAAAGAACAAAGGTGCAAATATCTTGTGTGTTTGGGAGGTGAGGGATTAGAAAAGGAATAACCTTAAAGTCTTCAGAGAGGAGATATGACACCTAAACACTTTCAAAAAATGAATGAGAGGTGGTTATGCAGATAGTCATAAAAATTAGTAAATACTGAGCCCTCCCCTGTGTTATGAGACTCTGTTCTAAGTGCTATGTATGTGTTAACTACTTTAGTCCTCAGTATTCTATGAGGTGGAAAATATTATTATCTTCTTTTTACAGTTAAGTAGGGCATCTGTCTTAAAGACTCTCAGCTAGTAGACTTAGAAGCCAAAAGTCAATCTGAGAAAGTCTGACTCTAAGTCTCTATTAAAGGCAGAAGGAATGGCCTTTAGTTTCTCCCCCACTGAATTCCATTCTGTCAAGAATAGTTAAATTAATTAAAGCTCCTCATCTCTACCTCTTTTCACCCCTTATTTATACTTTCCACAAATTTCTCATTTTCTTGGTTTTTTTTTTGTTTGTTTGTTTTTTTAGAACTTTCATGTATGGATAAACCAAAACTCAGAAGTTTAGGGAAAAAATATTTTCCTCCTCAAAAACCTTTTTAAAAAGCTATTATAAATCAAAAGGCTTCATGTTTTATAACCGCTGTGACTGAAATAGGCAGAATGCCGATTCCATCTTTTTGTCTCATTCATGCTATAGCAACCCTAATCCTCCCTGAGACAATGGGGGCCTCTCAGTGAACAGGGAGTAGGGCACAAATAGGAAGGTAGGAAGACAAAAATGTGTTTAGAGAATTCTAAATATTAAAAAATGAAAGTAGTTTCAGGTTATCGTTAGTACTAAGATGAAAGAAAAATCTGGGTGAGGAAAAAGAGAGAAAATGGAAAAAGAAACTTTAGGGAGGTGGTCAGGGAAATCCTCCGAGAGGGTGGTCTTTGCTCCTTGACCCAAGGTTGAGGATAAGCAAGCACAGGGCAACAGCTGCAGGAAAAGCAGAGCAGTCCAGGAACAAGCGTAAAGGTCGGAAAAGAGCAAACCCTCCAAGGAAGGGAAAGAAAATCAGAATAGCTATGAGCAATGGAGAGATGATGTGAGGAATTAGAAAGAGATCATTAGGCAGGGCATTTTAGACTATGATAAGGAATTTGAACCTTATTCTAAAAGGAATGGAAGCCACTGAAGAAATTTAACCAGAGAAGAAGCACAATCTTGTTCCCATTTAAAAAATATAACTCTGTGGAGAATGGAGTCTGAAATGGACATGTGCCAGCTAAGTGGAGCTGTCAAAGATGGAGGTTTAGGTGAGGTTTAGGAGGTCTGTGCTGAAGATGTTTAGAGCCCTAGAAGTGGTTAAGATTGCCTAAGGATAGAACCAAGATGGAGAAAAGAAGACAATCCAGAACTAATTCCTAAAATTATCTAAACTCAAGAGCTTGGGTAGAGGAGAGGCTAGCAAGGTCCAAGCAAAATTTAGACTCTCTCTAGCCAGCCGAGACTCAGTTGTTACAAAGCATGAAGTGTTGAGGCCTATAACTTTTGAGCTTTCATGCTCATCCAGTCTATTATCATGAAATGTGACTTTGTCAGTATAAGATTTTAATTTTAGTGTGTGTCTTTGTCTTGTAAACAACTGAACAAATATGGATTGGGTTAAATTAATGGTATTAGCAATCAAATTTTGGCCAGCACACGTCCATATATATTAAGCAATGTAATTATTAAAGAGGTAGGGCTGCGGAATATACCCAATGCCTTTTTAAATGTCCAAATCTCAAAAATGATGATTTGAACATTAAAGGCATCCATTATCATGATGAAGTCAATAAGAGTTCAGTTAGCCTTGGTATTCTCGTAGGAGAATATATAAACTATCCACAATATATAAAACACAGGCTTTCTAGAAAGATGCTGTATACTGTCTGGTTGTCCAATTAAGCCAGTCTACATGAACTTTAACTGACATTTTTTCCCTCAAGCTAAATTTTATTACTTGCAAAACGTTTATTTTTTTAAAGTTAGACCTAATGTGGGGTAAAGTGTATTACAGAAAACACAAGGACACAAAACAGCAAGAGTAGTTTCATTTGATGTATAAATATCATCATAGAAAAAGCAACATATTTATGCTGTCTCCTTTTTTGAATTTCAGTATCAAATTAAGCTGGATAAAATGTTCCAAATTTTCTTCAGGCAAAATCTTTTTGTTTTCTTAAGCAGCAGTTTTCACTTAATACGAAATATCTCTGTGGCAAATGCCCAGATTTTATATTAACACATGTAATTTTCCAGAAGAAATCTCAAATCCTATTGCTGGCCCTTTAATATGGATTGATTAGATGCAGTGTCAGAGTTGTATTAAGAACATCTGAAATGAAGAACGCCTAGAAAAGTGGGTGCATCACTGGTAACATTAATATTTTGTTTCGGGGGAGGGACTGATTTTTGCTAAAGTTGCACATTTCTCTGGGCTTGAATGGATTGGGTAGAATTTCAGACTGAATGATGAAGTACAAACACTTGCATTCAGATTCTTTGTTATTTTACACATGTATACATGGCTGTCAAGGGAGTTTCTGGTTCCTTGTGATATTCATTAGTGTTGGGGTCTCTTAAATCATCCAGCTGTAACATATAGCAATAGATGTGTGCATCCAATTCCAACACCTCCAGGTCATCCTACAACTCTCATGGGTCACATTTGTCAAAGTTCTCTGAGGCTTTTGGACCTGGAGTTTTGTCTTCTTCAGTCTTAAAGTAACAACCATATTGTTTTTACTGCTCCTGATTACATTTTAATTTTATACTAGAAGATTCTTTCTCCTTTTTGTGTAAAATTTTCCAAGACTGGATCATATATGTAAAATAACCAATGGTATTTACCTTTTTAAGCTATAAGCTAAATAAAATAAAAACTGTGTTCACCATAAATTGACCTAGAATCTGATTTCTAGCCACTATGGTCACAATTTTTTTTAATATTTTTATTTTTAGAGAGAGAGCATGAGCAGCAGAGAGGGGCAGAGGGAGAGAGAAAGCATCTGAAGCAGGCTCCATGCTCAGCACGGAGTTCAGTGCAGGGTTCCATCCTGTGATCCTGGGATCATGACCTGAGCCAAAACTCAAGAGTCAGATGTTCAGCTGACTGAGCTACCCAGGCGCCCCCATGGCCACAATTTAAAGTTTAATATACACTCACCTACAACCTAGAGTTAATTTTTCTTTTTCTCTTCTCTTTTTCATCAGAGTCACAGATAGAGAAGTTGGTTTTGTATTTTGTAGATATAAAACATTAGGGCATTTTAAAAAACAGATCTGCCTCTATGCTGTACTGCCTCTTTTCTTTCTTTTTCTCCCAGTGAAATTCCTCATATTTACCTTATCTCCTATACAGGTTGCTACAGTATTTTCTATGACGCTAGCTTGATTATTTAATATCAAGTATTTTTTGAACAGCCACTGTGTGCGAAGCACTGGTTTAGACTCTGGGATTGTACCAAGAGTCATAAACAAGTTAGATTGACTTCCTCTTGCTATGGAGCTTGTGAATTCATGGGGAAAATAGACAGATGGTTAATTACATTCTAGGGTATAAGTGCTACGGTGGTGGAAACACAGGTTCTAGAAGAACACATAGACAGACTTCCCCTTAAACAACCTGTGGGGTCACATTCCCTCTGTATAATTCTACTTTATTTTTCAGGAACTTTCCGTACCTCCACTACTTGCTAAATACCACCATTTCTTTTCTATAATAATTTTGCTTTTATACATAATTTTACTCTCATACTAAAAGTAGCATGTTAATCTTTTAAAGACCCTTCTCCTATAAGCCTACGGGGCGCTTCTCTGTGCAGATTCATTAATGTGGAACACATTTCCTCTTCCTCTGCACCATCTGCTAAGTGATTTGATGTTGTATCATTTTTCAAATGTCTTTATTAGGAGCTGATGCTTATAGCAGTTTTTCCTTGGAGTCTGAGCAGTCTTTTCTAAAATGCTGTAAGATACCAGTGTTCCAGAGGAGAACAAGGAGAACATCCCTTGGATTCACCAAGGAATCACTGTACATTCTGATCCATTATGTCTGATGTTCCTGATTATTTACTATCAGTATATGCCCATTTGTGGCCCAGTAAGCTGATTCAAAATATTCATGTTTATCCTTATGACTTTATCTCAGGAGGAAATGACTGAGTATTTCAAGTTGTATAATAATCCTTCAAGGTAACATTTGATATAGGTTCCAGACTATTTGGCTAATGACATCATTAAAAAACAAAAGCTGTTGAGGCGCCTAGGTGGTTCAGTCGGTTAAGCATCCAACTCTAGGTTTTGGCTCAGGTGATGCTCTCATGGTTTCACTGGTTCAAACCCTGCGTCGGGCTCTGCACTGATGGTGAGGAACGTGCTTAGGATTCTCTCTCTCTCTCTCTCTCTCTCTCTCTCTCTCTCAATCTCTCTCTCCCTTTCTATCCCTCTCCCACTCACAGTCTCTGTTTCTCTCAAAATAAATAAAGAATAAAAAAATTTTCTTTAAAGCTGTCATTTAGTAAATCATCCTCTATACAAAGCATTTTTACAAACGGTGTTGTTGCAACCATGGCGTTTAGGTATTTGTATCTTCATATTTTGGAAAAAGAAAGTGAGGTCCAGACAGATTTATACCTTGTCACCCAGATAAAAAGTGGCAGAGAGAAGCCAGACTCTGAGTGCCGGTCCCTGGCTTCTTTTACATTATAACACACTACCTCCCTATTAAGCAGTCTCAGATTTGTTCTGGTCCCGAGACCACTGGCGAGACCACTGGAACCAAGACTTACAGGTGTTAGGTGCCTCTTTTCCCCAATGGTTGGTATATTTAATTAGCATTTTACCTACTTGAAGTCAGAATACTCAAAATGCAACCTTGGATACTTGTGTTATGACTGAGTTGTGGTAAATTCTTTAACTTCCATCATAGATTTTAACAGATGTTTACCAGTCCCCCTTCTTTCTTGTGCCTCCCCTCCATTCCCACTCCCTTGAGACCACTTGCCTGACCATAACAATACTAATAATGATTGTATCAGCACATACATGACACCAGGCACCATATGCCACCTTCCACGTAAGATTCAACGAATACCACTGAATCATGCCCAAGCCCAAGCTGTTATACACTCAGACTGATTTTGATTCCTGTCACCTTCCCTTGAGACCCAGTCTACAGCTTATCCTAACTCCATCTGCATTATCCTGGTCTTGTTCTCTATTTCTTCCTGGCCTCCTAATCAAAAAATAATACAACCATTGCCAAGTGTATATAGGTTTTAACTGGAAGGGAAAATGGAAATGTATATATTACTTCAGACTATACTTTGTTGCTCAGGTTATTCTTATCTATTTTAACTTACTTTTCCACTTTTGAATGGGTCCTCCCTTCACATTTCTACCAAATTTTTGTTTCTGAAGCTTTACTTCCATCACATAATGCATACAACAGTTTTGGAGTCTCCTGTTACCTAGATGTTCCTAGTCTGATCAGCGGAGTCCATTACAATTTGATTAGAACTGCATATACCTCAGTCAGATGGGCCTATTCCCTACCCCTCCCACCTCAGCCAGCCTCAAAACCATTTTTCATTTCATTGAATCTACCATGAATGCCTCTTCTTGTTCTCTCCCCTGCTTATCTATTTTCACCCATCCTTTCAAGTCCAAATTTTATCTACATGCACGTCCCCTTCTCCATGATCAGCACACACTAATTTCCCAATATAGAATTCATTGTCTGTGCTACTTCTTAAAATATACAGTTTCCTAAATCATGAACTGAACCAAGTGATTTTCCAGGCTAAGACTTTTCAATGGCTTTCCACTGACTTTAAATCAAACTCCAGTTTCCATGCCATTGGCTTCAGGACCAGGTATGATTATCCTTTTCTACCTCCTCTTTGCCAAGTTCTAATTGATTCATTCCTTCATTGAGAAGTGAAATGGGGATTCAGAACTCCAAAGGAAAGAAATCAGCCAAAAGATTTTTACCAAAATTCTTCTTATTATTTTTATCTAACTTAATATTAAATAATAAACTTTTGCATATATAGTTCCTCAAACCTCAGCTGGTAAGATGTCTTTATGTCAGAAGTTGAGACAGTTGCAGTTACTGATCCTAATCCCACTCCTCCACCACAGGTAGAATAAAATTCATCTATGGTTAAATTCTATGAACGTGCTGGTAATTTCTTCCAAAGATTGGAAGGAGTACAGTGTTATCCATTGGTATCCAATTACCATGTTTCTTATATGTAACACTGGAAGGTGGGCTTTCACCATTTTCTAACTTAATAAAAACATAAATCAGGAAGGATATATGCTTTTTTTAACAGAGAGTGGGATTTAAGAACTTTATAAAACAGCACATACTTAATTTTTCTTCCTTTATTGTAACTTCATAAACTATCTCTTGGAACAAAATGATTGGATCTTGTGCTGCTTGCACTACTATGTTCGGAGAAGCAAAGTCAGTTTTCCAATCTCATCACTTCCCAAGAAGGAAATATAATATGGAAAATACCCAGAAGTTTCCATCTGCAAGCACGAAGGATCTTTTGCCCTATCTCATGTCTCTGGCTGCTTACTGTACTTAACCACACTGGCTTCCTTTCTGTTTGTTGCTCAAGAGGGCCCAAGCTGTTTCCTTCCTCAGATCTTTACATGCCTGCCCAGAACATATTTCCTTTCATCTCTTTTCATGGTTAATTCCTCTCTCCTTTTTGGTGTGTCACCTTCTCAAATAGACCTTCACTGATTACCCAACCTAAAGGAGGCTTTTTCTTTAATCTCTGTTTTAGCAACCTGATAGTTTCTTTTATAGAACTTCTCACAACGTTAAATGATTCTATTAAATCATTTGCTTTTTAAAAACTTTTTTCCTACTGTAGAGTTTGTGAAAGCTGATCATGTCTGTTTTATTAACTGTTAACTAATTTATTAACTATTAACTACTGGGCACTCAGTTCACAGAATTCACAACTACTAAATACCTGTTAAATGAATACATCCCATTTTTCAATTTTAATTGAAATTGTTGCTTTTTTGTGCCTAAGTATTGATTCCTAAATTATAGTGTAATATCTTTAAAGAAACAGATCTTAAACCTCTTTTTTTTTGTATTTTATTTTATTTTATTTTATTTTATTTTATTTTATTTTATTTTATTTGTTATTTTAAAAAATTTACATCCAAATTAGTTAACATATAGTGCAACAATGATTTCAGGAGTAGATTCCTTAGGGCCCCTTACCCATGTAGCCCATCCCCCCCCCACAACCCCTCCAGTAACCCTCAGTTTGTTCTCCAAATTTATGAGTCTCTTCTGTTTTGTCCCCCTCCCTGTTTTTATATTATTTTTGTTTCCCTTCCCTTATGTTCATCTGTTTTGTCTCTTGAAGTCCTCATATGAGTGAAGTCATATGATTTTCGTCGAGAAACAGATCTTAAACCTCTTAATCAGGTGTTATAAATACTTGTTGGATGATATGGCATATTTCTTTCTTTGTTTATCAGAATTTCAGGCCTTCATACTGTTTTGAAACTATTTCATTACAATGTTGGCTGAAACAGTATTTCATTACAATGTTGGCTGATAGCTTCTCAAAAATTAAAGATTTAGGTGTTTTATAGCTTGGAGCTCACACAATTTGTGGGAACTAGTTGAAAGAAAAATAATAGATACAAATTAGGTACTGGTCCTTAGCAGGGACCTGTAGGAGTGAAGGGAGTGTAAAATCCAAGCTTCATTTAATTCCACGATAAGCTTGCCTCTGGTAACTGGACTGAAATCTTGATTGCAACATGTTTCTTTTTCCATTATGCCCACCGTGTTTGCAAGACACAATATTTGAGCCACATTCATCTCACAGATTATTCTGTCTGACACGTGGTGCAGCCCCACCCTTTCTCCCCACATCCATTGCTCTTGTTTACTGTGTTCAACAAGATGCCAATCGGATATCAGTATGGGAAGCCAACCTCACCAAGACAGCTGTTAGTACCCTGGTACCAATCTAATGAGGTCAATAGTTGTGTTACCACTGCTCTAGCTTTACGTTGGCCTGAAAATCTTATTCTTCCTCTCTTTCCAAAAATTTTCCCCAAGACCCAAGTTCTCTATTTTTTTTCTTCCTTAACTGTCATTCTACATCATGAATTGATGACTATTTTATTGGCAATAGTAACGATAAATAACTGGAACTAAACTGTAACTAAAAACAAACAGTAACTGTTTATTTTTACCTCATAGCACTTGAACTTTAAAGAGCAAGGGTAAGACAAACG
This sequence comes from Panthera tigris, assembly GCF_018350195.1. NCBI lineage: Eukaryota > Metazoa > Chordata > Mammalia > Carnivora > Felidae > Panthera > Panthera tigris. The sequence continues at coordinate 52,955,212 of NC_056676.1, read as the reverse complement.
AGTAGCAACCACTGCATTGTTCGTGTGACTTTTATTTTCTAGCTACTCAATTTCAGTACTGTAAGGTGGTTTCAGTTTTACTGATGAGGCAATAAAGTTAAGGAAAAAATGGGAATATACTAAATATGTCACTGAGAATTAGAATTTCTCAAGTAAAATTTCTTTGCAGCAGCAGAAGGGCAGCCCTCTGCCCTGCTGTCCATATTTTAGGCCAGTGAATTATTGGCTTTCATAGTGAGCTGGAGTTCAGTGGGTCTGGACATGATCTGCCAGCTGTGAGGCAATGTTTAGGTTAAAAGATCTGTGTCAGAGATTGGGAATGCTGAAACATGGGTAAAAAAAAAAATAAATGCCTTGAGAGGTATTCACTTATAGAGAGCATATTTATCCCATAGTATACCTTGCTAGTCTGGGGAAATCCAGAGTTTTAACCTCTAAGGCAGCAGTTGAAGCAGAATAATGGAAGTGATGAAAACACAAAGGAGAGGGAGGGGCCGGGACTGGGGTGTTCAAAGGATTGTGATGTTTTGTTTTGTGAGAGGAGCCTTCAGTAAGAAACCAACAATGGGCTCTGTAAATGTTTTTATTTAGTCGGTATCTATTATATGCCAGGTACTGTGCTCAATGATAGGAGTGTAGCAATGAGTAGAACAGGAACATAGAGGATAGTAGGAAATAAACACACTTAAAACAATGCGTGCTATAGTAAGGGGTTATACAATATAGTGGCCACACAAAGGAATAATAACTCCTTATTGAGGATCAGGAAAGATCTCACAGAAGAGAATCTCCTGTGCTATAACTGACACACTGTTGACCACTGACTTAGTCGAGTGCTCACAAAAGCAGAACACAAGACAATGATTTGGGTGTGATCCCAGGAAGCGCTGTGAGGAAGTGAGACACTGAAGGGAGGAAAGTCCATGAATGGTGCATAAATGAGCGGACTGCCACTCTGGGCAAGTGGGGCTCCACCTTACTTCCCTTACTCTGGGAAGTTGTGTGGAATATGCCTCGAAAATGTTCCGTTAGTCAGGGGAAGCTGGGGTATTTACCCATCACCTCTGTCTTCCTTAGTTGAGGATTCCTCCTGATACAGCAAGCTTCATAGGCAGAGAAAACTCTCAAGCAGAGTAAAATAGGAAGTCATGAGTGTGTGAGGAAACTCAGCAGGAGTCCACCAGAGTAAGCCTGTGGAGTATGATTGGGGCACCAACAGTGTCTCCTAGAACTGCCTATTCAACAGCTATTCTCGCTTCTATTCCTTGTTAATAGAATTCAAGTTTTGTTCAGGTATTTGAAAGTATAGTAACCCATGGACCCCTCTCTAGCTCGAGTGAATGTTGATTAGTGTAAACCAGTCCTAATTACTCCATTTCTCTTGTCAATGATCTTAAGCATTAAACACTGGCCAATAAAATGTATTGAGATGTTTGCTGGGAGCCTTCTGGGAAATTTTTTCTCAACTTTAAAATGGGACAGGGGCAGGGATTAACCTTTCTTCTGCTGCTTGATGTGGATTTGTGAGGATTTGATGTTTCAAGCTGATGCAGCCATCTTGCAGCCATGATTTAAAAAAGAAAAGAAAAAAGAAAAAGCCTAACAACAAGATCCAACATGTTGAGGATGGCAGAAGGGAAAGAAGGAAACAAATCCCAGATCTTTGACAAATTCTTTGAGCGGCTGAATTCATAACTTTGGGCCAACCTGCTTCTGGACTTGTAGAAAACTAAAATAATAAGGGTTAGTTTACTGACTGAACGAAGGGTATATGGAGAAGAAGAGGTTGAAGCTGACTTACTGAACTGGTGGAATGTGGATGGTAGATGATGGCTCATCAGCTGTTTACCTGTTCTCTCAACAAACTTAATGTCTTCTACATGGCTTTAAATATTGTTTCCTGGAACCACCCCCTCTCCATTTATAGATTTGTAACAGGACAGAATGGCATCCTGGATCACAGTGGACTTAATCATGTCTTTTGAACTGTGCTTTCAGACCTCACTGTTGAATTACTTTTTCCACTTCCAGCCTCCACTCCAATCCTGGCTTCTTGTCTTTCCATGCTAATTAGCACAGTGGAGGTCTCAGCATTATTTGCTCCAATTCTTGCCCTTGTAGAAACAAGTATATATTTGGAGCATGATATGAAGTCTCCACGGAGGGAGTAAATGTCACCATGTTTTTAAAGACTAGGATTTTGGAAGATAAGGTGTAGAAGTTTTAGGTTGCAAAGGGCTGGGATTCTAAATTCACTATCTTTTTGAGGACAGTTATCTAGCAGAGAAATAAATGTAACTATTTGGGGAGAAAGCCTATAGATGGTGGAGGACACTAAGAGAGGACAACAAGACAAAACAGGAATCTTGGGATTTAGATACCAGGGCCCCATCCTCCACAATTATCCATAGCCGAAAAAAGTGCCTGGATCTATGGAACAGCAATAGAACCACTGTAAGGGGGATAGTTCTGCTAAGAAGCCATGTTAACCCCAGAAAACCTAGGTTATAGAACCTCACCTGAAAGGCTACCCATCCAATAGGAACACATTTGTTTGTCTTCCTAACATTTAGGAAGAATAATACATATTTTTAAATAGCTATCTAGAAAAGTTAGATCTTTATTCTTGATAAATTTTCCAACATCTGATAATTTTCTGCCTTATACTCAAGGAAGTCTGAAAATGCAGAGGGTACATTTGAGATAATTATGGATAAGAGGAGAAAAAACTTTTTTAATTTATTCATTCAAAAAGCATTTATTAATATGAACTATGTGCCCAGCATCAGTCAAAGGGAATACTAGCATGAACAAGACTGCCTTCATGGGGCTTATATTCTAGTGGAAGAAACAGACAACAAACAAGTAAGCAAATAATATAATTTCAAAATGTGGTATGTGCTAGAATGAAAACAAGCAGGGTGATGTGTTAAAGAGAAACTGGGGCAGGAACACAGGACAGAGTGGAGGGACTTTATTTTATTTTTTAAAGTTTATTTATTTTGAGAGAGGCAGAGACAGTGTGAGTGAGGGAGGGGCAGAGAGAGAGGGAGAGAGAATTCCAAGCAGGCTCCGTGTTGCCAGAGCAGAGACTGATGTGGGGCTTGAACTCATGAAACCATGAGATCATGACCTGAGCCAAAATCAAGAGTGGGACACTTAACTGATGGAGTCACCAGGTGCCCTGGGACTGTATTTTAGAGAGAGTGGTCAAGGAAGATTCTCAATAGAGGTAAAATCTCCAGCCTTGGTATGAAATAAGGGAGAGTGGTAAGGACTGAGACTGAAAGTTAAGCATTAGAAGGAAAACGTCATTGAAACATTTTAGATAAGAGCGTGATGTGATTTTATTTACATTTTAAAGTTATTTACATAAGCACACACATAGAAGTAACAAAATATTTGTTAGAATGCTATTGCAGTCGTCTGAGTGTCAAATGGCTCTTGAGTTAATTAGTTAAACGGAAATAATTGAGAGCTATTAGAAAATACCAGAAAAGGTTACTTATTCCTTCATTTTAATGAAGTAGGCTTTAGCTCAAGTAAAACTTCATGTTTTTGCATGTGTGGTGAAATACCAGCTAATCCTAATTCTATTCAACAAAAAAATCCAAAAGCATAAGGATAGAAAAAGAATAAAACTTTCATTATACAAAGATGATATGATTGTTTAATAGAATACAAACTGTATATCTGATGAAAAGAAAACAAAACAAAACAGCAAGGTGGCTGGATTCAAGATCAATTATAAAAATTGGTTGAGAATTCTATTGCCCACCAAAAAAACAGTAAAAGTAAGTTATAATAATTTTAATACATATGTTTAGAATATATTAAATTTTATAAGGAATCTAGGAACTAAATTTTTTGGATATGCAGAGTTTTATTGAGAAAATTATAAAACTTTATTGACAATTTTCTATACAAATGGAGAATGTGCCATGTTCATGAATAAGAAGGCTCTCTTTTGTAAACATTTCCATTCTCCCCAAATAGATCTTAAACATCCATTGCAATTCTGATCAAACTCCAACAGGGTTTTGTTTGTTTGTTTGTTTATTTTAAAAAATTGAAAAGGTAATACATGTAGAAGAGCAAATGTAAAGAATAATCAAGATAATTTTAAAGGAGGAGCAGTAGAAAGGAGAGAATTTCCCTACAAGAATAAAAATTTATTTGAAAGTTACAGTAACTAAGACTGTGATGCTGACATAGAAACAAAGAATCAAGATTTGTTTTAAAGTTACAGTAAGTGACACTATTCCTAAGGCTGTAATAGTGATATAGAAACAGACAAATAGATCAACGGAACAAAACTGATAATCCCTAAACTCTATATATTCATTCATGGCATTATAAACTTGGGGGTGAAATGGTCTATTCAATAAATTATGCTGGCATAAATGGATATTCATATTGAAAAATAAAATAAGATTAGGTTCTTATGCACAAAAATTAATTTCAAGTTGATTGAAACTTAACTGAAAAGGAAAACTTTTAGAAGAAAGTACAGAAGAATATTTTATGACTTAGGTTTTGATAAGGATTTCTTATGCAAGACTAAAAAAGCACAAACCTTGAGAATGTATTGACAATTTCTATATCAAAATGGAAATTTACTGTAAATAAAAGGCACCAAGAGTGAAAGATGAGCCAAAGCCTGGGATATTTTCAATGCATATAATCAACAAGAGATTTGGTATCCAGGATATACAAAGAATCGCTCCAAATCACTGAGAAAAATAAAAAGCAACAATAAAAAATGAACAAAGAAAACCACCAAGTAAATCTTGAGTAACTTGAAAGACCAATAAATTTATGAGAAGAAGCTTGATCTCACTAGTAAACAAGAAAATGCAAAGTAAAATAATAATAAAATACCATTTACTCACATTAAATTGGCAAAAAATTGAAAAAGTGACATGTATTTGTGAGGAAGAAGAATATGAGGAATATCATATGCTGTTGATAAGGGGGCAAATTACATAAAATAGTGTTGGAGAGAAATTTGTCAGTATCTTAGAAAATTGAGGATAAGGACACCTTAAGGCCCAGCAATTCCTTGCTAGGTATATCATAAAGAAACTCTGGTATATGTGCACAAAGAAGTGTGCATAAGAATGTTCCAAGCATTCTAAATTTTTCTAAATAGTGAAAAACTGCAAATGTCATACATTTTCAGCAATAGAAAAATGGATAAACTGAAATATAGCCACAAAATAGATTACAACATAGATATAAACAGATTATGGATCTGTTTAAATGAAGTAACTAGACCTACATGTTTCAGCCTGGATAAATCTCAACAATGTAAATTTGAATGAATAGGCAAGGCACAAAAGAATATATATATATATATATATAAAATATATATATTATATATATGTATATATTAATGTATATATTATATATATATAAACTTTAAAAATGTACAGAAGAGTACAATTTTTAAAAAATACAGAAATAGCTATATAGCAAAAGTAAAAGAATATGCATGAAAATGATAAAGACCGAAGTCAGAATAGCAGTCATCTGTATAGTTGGAGAAAGAAGATTGAGATACACAGGGAGCTTAAATTTATACATTTTTATTTCTTAAAAAAAAAAAAACTTAAGCAAAGTAGAAAAATGTTATTTAAGCAAGCTAAGAGGTGGTTATGTTATGTATAACATTATTCCTTATTTTTCCGTGTGTTTGAAATGTGTTTTAAAGACATGTTCTGTTTATAGTGGTTGTTAATTCACTCGTGCCTCGTGGTGCCAGCAAGAGGCCTATCAGAGGGGCTCTGGCACCTGAGACACAAATCCCCTCAAAGAGGGCAAGTACAGCCCATTCCTAGTTATCTGTTGCCACATGCAAGAATTCAGACTTTGTGTTGCCAGATCTGATCTTTTCCAGAGAAATCAGTAATCTGGACTTTTGTTAAAGTGTGAGATGCTCTGACTTTTAAAAGTTGGCAAATAATTCAAATTAAACAAAGCATAATGAAACACTATGAGAATTCAAACCAAAAAAATAATACATAATGCCTGTGCATTGGATTCAGCCCACTAGTTACCAGTCTGCCACCACCTCCGCTGTGGAATCTTCTATCATAATCTCTGTGTGGTAAAGGTAGGTAAAATCTTGTAAAGTGTTTTAGTGTGGAGGATGATGTTATTCAAGTGAAGAGGGTGAAAATGTTCCAGGGCTCTGCAGAAAAAGCATACTCACCAGACCCCCTGGAGCCCTGCAGAGAAGAGCTTTGGTTGTGCTAAGGAGGATTCTTAGCTTCTTGTGTACTTTACGGTCTGCAAATCCTTCACTGTGAGGACCTCAAAAAAGAAGCCAGACTTTTCCATGGACTCCAAGGCTGTGTCAGCAAATGCCAGACCCAGCAGGCCCATTCTATTGTATGTTAAAGCTCCAAACAGCTGTAAATCGTTTGTGCCAAGATCTCTTATAAGTGTGACAAACACACAGCGTTCTACATACCCCCTGGAGGCCAATTAAAAAGCTAGGAGACCACAGATCACAGTCTCTGAACACAGTCACCACACCTCTCAGGGCTGATGGCCATGATGGTTTTTTCTCTTCTCTCCTCATCAGAAATCAAGCTTTGGATTGGAGGTTATTTATCCGTGGGTTTTGGTTTAATTTTTAGCAGAGTGTTTTGAACTGAGTATCTCTGAAAAAGAAGCCTACATATCTAGTCTGTACATTTTCTTATCAGCATGTTTTCATGTGAGGGAATTATATAGCTTCTTCTTATGTGTTACCCAGTTCATCCAAGAGTTGGGTTGGTTTATTCTTTGGACAGAAATTACAGTTATTAAAACCTCCTCAAGGGGTGCCCAGCTGCCTAGGTCGGTGGAGCTTGTGACTCTTGGTCTCAGGGTTGTGGGTTCAAGACCCACATTCGGTGTAGAGATCACTTTAAAAAATAAAATCTTTTAAAACAAAGTGCTGAGGGGCTCCTGGGGAGCTCAGTTGGTTAAGCTCCAACCATGATCTTGTGGTTCGTGAGTCTGAGCCCCACGTTGGGGCTCCATACTGACAGTGAAGAGCCTGCTTCAGATTTTCTCCCTCTCTCTTTCTGCCCCTCCCACACTTGTGTATGCTCTCTCTCTCTCCCTCAAAATAACTAAACTTAAAAAAAAATTAAGTGCTGGGGCTCCTGAGTGGCTCATTCGGTTAAGTGTCCGACTTCAGCTCAGGTCATGATCTCACAGTTCGTGAGTTCGAGCTCCGCATCGGGCTCTGTGTTGACAGCTCAGAGCCTGGAGCCTGCTTCAGATTCTGTGTCTCCCTCTCTCTCTCATCCTCCCCTGCTCACACTCTGTCTCTCTCTCTCTCAAAATTAAATAAACATTTAAAAAATTTAAAAAAAATTAAGTGCTGAAAATATGACAGGGAAAAGTAGGGTAAAATAAGCAGAGAGGGAAAGCTTAGGACCTGAGGTCCCTGAGGTGGGAGAAACACATATTTTGGAACAATGCTGGCAGTGTTCCACTATAGTAAACCCCCTTGGGTGTAAAGTCCATCTTAAGAATGTGACAGATAATGAGGTTTTTGGGGTGACAGTGGGGTTGGTGGGGTCCGGAGCTGACGACCAAGAAAGAATTCTTGAAGACGTCTTTGGTGCAAAAAGGTGATTTTATTGAAGATGCGGACAGGACCTGTGGGCAGGAAGAGCTGCCCCAGGGACCATGAGAAGAGACTGGTTATGTACTATGGAGTTGGGTGGAGGTAAAGTCCCGGAGAAGTTTCCAGTGAGATTTTCATATGCTAAAAACTCACAGGGTACTGGGGGCCTTGACAATAGTCAAGGTAGTGTTGTTTTTCCCTCTAGCACAGTATTAGCGTTAAGACAGTAAGGAGTTCCCGGAGAAAAGGTTTTTTCTGCCAGCCTCAAGTATTTGTCAATGGGCTGCAGGTTATAAGGAAATTTAGTCCTACCTGTCATTTCCTTCTGCCTGTTTCCCACATCACTATGGGGAGGTGATGGAGACTTAGGTCCGCAGGACTATGATCTCTGTCAGTTAATCATTTGTTTTTCCCCTTTCCTTTGTTCTTGGGCAGCCAGGAGTGCCTAGGAATATCACACGTATCCCACCTGGGGGAGGAGGGGAGAGGGGCTGGGGGCGGAGGGAGGGGTTGCAGCCTGTCAGCTTGCTTTATGCTCTCTCATCAGGGGACAACACCTATCCCCTTCAGGTTCCCATCAGCAATTTGACAATCAAAATACCTAACTAAACCAGAAAATTTATGTTATACAAGGGACGGTAATGCCCAGCCTGACTCCACACAATGGACAACCCAGCACCTAGAGTTATCCAACCAGTAAGGGTAGAACCTGAGTAGAAACGAAGGGGAAGTGAATGGGGAAGGGTGACCAGAATCTTATAAAACAAAGACCCTTGCCTATTGTTGGGGGCATTCACTTTTGAATGCCCCCTCTCTGTAAAAAGAGCTTTCACACTAGTCTGCTTTTCTGATCTTGTACTCTAATAAACTTTTGCTTGCTGCTCATTCTGTGTCCACTTCTTCATTCTTCAGAGCGGCAAGACATTGAACTCTGGGTATTGAGGTAAAAAAATCCTGCAACAAAAAGATTCTTAGGTACTAGAAATCATTTGTGAAACCTTTTGTGGGAATAAATGGTGAAAATTGGTCCCTTTTAAAGGAACTTGGTTCCATTTCTGTACTGACACATCTCAAATATTTTTCAATTCTTTCTCAAAGCATTCTTATTCTTTTTTTAAAAATTTTTAATGTTTATTTATTTTTGAGAGAGTCACAGAGTGTGAGCAAGGGAGGGGCAGAGAGAGAGAGGAGAGAGACAGAGACAAAGACAGAGACAGAGACAGAGGGAGACACAGAATCCAAAGCAGGCTCCAGGTTCTGAGCTGTCAGCACAGAGCCTGATGCGTGGCTCGAAATCAAGAGCTGTGAGATCAGGACCTGAGCCAAAGTCGGAAGCTTAACAAACTAAGCTGCCCAGGCACCCCTCAGCATTCTTATTCTTTGGACCAGATTCATATAGTAACATTATGATAATAGTATTAGCTACATGGGGTTGGAACAGCCAAAAAGAGATAAATGAACTAATGATCACATGGTGTTCTCATGAATATTTGTGTCACTGCCAGCTGCCGTGATACCTTAGAAACAATTGGTGTAAAGGGACGTTCACAACAAATTGGAAGATTTCTGGTATGCATTACACCAAAAGAATAGCAGATAAAAGGGAATGAAGGATACTTACGTAGAATTCCTGCCTGGTGCAAAACAGAATAAAAATAAAATAAATATAAGACCTAAGGATGAAACTAACAAATGATTTTTCACTCTATGAATAGAAATTTTCGTATTTGGCTATTCACAATGAAAAGTAATCAAATTCCTTGAATCTTTTAAAGAACTCCTCAAACAGACTAATTGCATTATTTCCAAATGATGATGGTTTCCCATTCTTTTGTTTTACATACTATTTTCACCTACATGTCCATCCATTTAACATTCACTGCTGAGTAATTCTTGTGGAGACCAGCTGTAGGAGAAAATACAAAAAGAAAGTGTTGGAAGATATCTTTACATAATTAGAAAAAAAAATCACTTTTTTTTCTCTCAGTTGCCTGACAGATTAATATCCAATCTATTTTTATGTATTTTTTAAATGCTTATTTATTTATTTTGAGAGAGGAGCAGAGGGAGAGGGAGAGAGAATCCCAAGCAGGCTCCACGCTGTGAACCCAGAGCCCATCCTAGGGCTTGATCTCATGAACCCTGAGATCATGACTTAGCCGAAATCAAGAGGCACGTTTAACTGACTGAGCCACCCATATGCCCCATCCAATCTATTTTTAAAAACACATAAAACAAATGAAAAGTTGGTTTGCACATATGTTGAAAGACTGGATAAACCTATAGAATATAGTTAGGAATAAAAACATTTACCTACATAATTCAGGGAAAATGAACAAACCACCACTGAGAAGAACCTATGAATACAAACTAAATTTCCCTATACGGTTGTATAGTTCTTTATATTGTTGTTTAAAAGTAAAAAAACATTGAGTTCTGGCCTCCTTTTGCTATTTATTGAAATAACGCCCAACAGACCAGTAATGATTCATTCTATGTGGTTAGTCAAGCTTTATCACAGGAGAGCCTTGGAACAAAACATTCAGTTACCCTGTTGTGTGTCTTGTTAAGGCCTTTTCACTCTTCTGCCTTGCAAGTGAAACTACAATTTTGTTTGAGTTAGCAATCCCCCACCCTCCCCATCCCCACAGTAGGCTTCAGGGGATAATTTCTCATTGGTCTCTATCAGTCATAGGAATTTCATTCTTTATTGGCCTACAGGTGAGTGTGAGACCCAGTTCCAGAAAATGAGACATGGGGAGGATCTCTGTGAGAAAAGAGGGTCGCTTTTCTGCCTGTCCCCTTCTTACCTGTTCTGAATACTCTCATGTGATATTGTAGCCATTCTGTGATCATGGATAAGGGTTAGGGTACAAAAGCCAAAAAAAAATTGCAGAAACGTTGGCTTACACCCTGGCATTGTTGAGCCTCTGAAGGAACTGCCTATATCCAGATGTCTTGTTAAGTGAGAAAATAAACTTCTGTGTGTTTAGATGACTCTAAAGTGGTCTAAAACATTCAGCTAAAAGCATTTTAACAAATACATTCAACATGAAAAAATTATGCTAAAATGAAAACCAGAAATAATAAATAACATGTTGATTGAGTCACTGTGTACTGAGCCCTATTTTTACCACTCAGGTTCTCATTCATGCCTTATAACAATCCTATGAGGTATACACTATCATTATCTTCATTTATCAATAAGGACAGTGAGGTATAAAGAGGTTAGCAGTACAACTGATAGGTGGTAGAATTAGGTGCTTAACTGCTATATGCCAACCCAGGCAGAGAAATGATTATAGAGGAAACTGTCGAAGAAGAATGTTCTCAGCTTATGAAATCTAATGGAAGAAGTGTGATGGGTTCTCCTGTAGCTGTTCACTTCAATCTTTGTTTGTTCTGCATTGTTGCTAATATCATGCTGTGTTTATACAGGGCTCGGGCTCCATTGTTTCATATTTTTTTGGCTTGATTTTTTTTTTGGCAGAACAGGGCCTTGTATTCAATAGCACTAAATCTAGTAAAGCACAGGTACAGGGAACCTTTCACAACTCCAAAATGTAAGCAGAAATGCTGTTAATTTAACAAAATGATAACAGATTATCTCAAATACAATTTTAGTATATGTGTTGCCGAAGCAAACACTATCTCAAATACAATTTAATTGGAAGGCTGACAAAACAAGCAAAACATTATGATTACTACCACCAGTATTCAATCAATGGATTGTCATTTTGCTTATAATAGAAACCATGAAGCAAGGAAAAATTTGCTTTTTTCGGCACCAAGCATATAAATAGCAATCATCACCAATGGGGAAAAACTGCATACCTGGGAAATAGAAATTTTGTACCCAGACAGGTTTCCTATGTGCTTATGATGGATCAAAATTTAAAGACATGACACAGAGCCACATATTGGGCACTTACTCATGTGTAGACTTTTGAATGGATTAAGCAATACATTTCTATCATGAACATATAAATTATAGTGCCTCTTCTCCTTAGTGATTCATTTCCTAAGTTCACTTTCTTTTGGCCTTCTTTAGAGTATTTGCTTTCAAATTGTATGACATTCCTACCTCATTTATGTTTAGACCCCATACCTCCATCAGTACTTTGATAATAAGATGATATGTTTGCAGACTGGCTTCTAATTCACTCTTAAAGATTTCCTCTTTTTTTTTTAATTAAAAAAAAAAGTTTAACATTTATTTACTTTTGAGAGAGCGAGACAGAGCACAAGTGGGGGAGGGGCAGAGACTAGGGTGGGGCACAGAATCCAAAGCAGGCTCCAGGCTCTGAGCTGTCAGCACAGAGCCTGACGTGGGGCTCAAACTCACGGACCACGGGATCATGACCTGAGCCAAAGTCGGTCGATCAACCGACTGAACCTCCTAGGCGCCCCAAAGATTTCCTCTTTATAGAACTGGGCTTATTAAAATAATTCACTTTCTTTCATTAAAGTGTCATGGAAAACAAGGGGAAACCAAGACAAAAGGGAATGGGTCTTGTAAAAATATTGCTCACTTATGTTGGAGGGTAACCTCTCTTAGAATGCACATTAATTTTTGGTAAAATTTTTAAAACTATCCTGGATTACCAAAACCACACTCACTAATATCTTGAAATGGCAGCTACAATAATACTAAGCATAGCGTCGATTTTCAAGTTGATTTATCAATCAGAAGTGGTATAGCCAAATTTGAAGTAGGACAAATTTTGTCTTCTTACTTCCCCTCTAAGGGTTTGTTCGGATTTTTTTGTACTGTAGTAGAAAGCCTGCACTCACCATGGTCCTATGGGCAACCTCATAAGTATATCTGAGTGTACTTTTCTCATTAAAAATAAAAAGGGGTTCTATGGCCTAAGAGTCTTTGTGATAATTGCTTGAGCTAATACTTATGAAACAATATTATAAAACATTAAACATTTTTAATTTTTTTTATCCATTCCCCTTATGTCATAATAATTTGCTCATTATGTGTCATTGTTTAGGGAACCAACGTGGCTTGCTATCATCTGGCATCATTATTTGTGTTTTGGGGTATTTTAGCTAAAAGAAAGAAAAGCTGATGTTAATCTTGAGAAGCCCAAATTTTCTAGGGTAATCAAACAAATTTGCTCAACTCCATATTCTGTAGACACTAGGAAATTCAGGACCCTCCACAATTTCCCAGGAGGGAGGGGGTTTGGGAGAGGCTCAAGGGGCCCAGTTATCTCTCACTCAGTTTCAATCTCCATTCACTGCCTTGTCTCTGGGACTTTTCTCTGTCTGTATGCTTAACCCCTATTCATTTTCCAAAAGATTGTTGGGTAAGTTGCCAACTTTTTATTAAACAAAACATTTGAGGAGGAGGAATATGTCCAACATAGAAAAGGGAAAGTGAAATTAATCATTAAGAGATTGTTTTAAACTGTGCTGTTTCCCCATCTTTGGGTATTTCTTTGTCTTTTCTCTACTAGTACACTCCTCTCCTCTCTGACCAGGACCCCCAAACCTCTAGTTCATACCCCCACCCCCAACCAATTGAAAGTACCTGTTAGTACATTATACAGACAAGTTTTTTTTCTTTTTCTCTTTTCAATTTTCTCCTTCCAGACTATGCCTAAGGACCCTGTCATCATTTAAAAAAAAAAAATTATGTTCATTAAGGTATTCCTCTAAGTTTAAGAACAGTATAGAGAACTAAGCAGAAACATTGAAATTAAAGTTTACCTTTTCAGTGGCTTGAAGCAGTATGCCAATTACTTTCATGCATTATTTCAGTTAACTTTCACAACAATTTTGTGAGATAAGTACAATTATTGTCCTAATTTTACAGATGAGGAACCTGAGGCCAAATCTGTATCTACTCACCTGTTTCTGTTCTTTTAATATGTTAATATTTTCTTAAAGAGAAGTAATTTCTTTTTTTATATAAATTTTAATGTTTATTTATTTTTGACACAGAGAGAGAGAGAGAGAGAGAGAGAGAGAGAGAGAGAGACAGACAGAGAATGAGTGGGGGAGGGGCAGAGAGAGAGGGAGACACAGAATCCGAAGCAGGCTCCAGGCTTGGAGTTGTCAGCACAGAGCCCCATGCGGGGCTCAAACTCAAAAACCGTGAGATCATGACCTGAGCTGAAGTCGGATGCTCAACCGACTGAGTCTCCCAGGCGTCCCAAGAGGAAGAATTTCAGGGGCACCTGGGTGGCTCAGTCGGTTAAACGTCCAGCTTAGTTTTGGCTCAGGTCATGATCTTGTGATTTGTAAGTTTGGGCCCATGTTGAGCTCTGTGCTAACAGTGCAGAGCTTACTTGGGATTCTTTCTCCCTTTCTCTCTGCTCCCCACCCCCAAATAAATAAAAATTTAAAAAGAGGAAATATTTCATATAAAATAAATTTAAATAATATTCTGATCTAAAAGGGTAATATAAGGTCCTATCCAATCAAAACCAGAAATAATCAGTCTCACTGATGGAAAATAATTAGAATAGGGTGTGTGTGTGTGTGTGTGTGTGTGTGTGTTTAACTTTCTCTACCCTTCATTGATTTCATAGATACACTATAATTAGCCTTGGACCATATTTATCCACTGAATATACCAGATCTTATCATTCATTCTGCTATTTATACTTATTCATGATAGTTTTTATTGAATTGCTGTGAATTGCTACAGTTTTGGAGAAAATAGACTTCTTTACTTTTGCATCTGACAGGAATTCATAAGTACTTGTCAAACATGCACAATTTTTGTGCCAAAATCATTGCTTCTCTTCTTGGCATTCTCAAATTATTTGTCTTTTTGTCTTTGTTTATTATTTTTCAAATATTTGTGAAAATTCAACAGTAATTTGTGGCTTGATGACAGAATTGGGAATGTTATGTTCTGATCATACTACTTTCCCAAATCCCTAAGAGATCTTTGGCAATTTAAAAAATTAATCTCCTTCTCTAAAACTTCATTTTAAATTGAGAAAAATGCTTAGCTTCACAAAGATACAGAATATATTAAGCAAGAGATGATTCTAAAGGGATTTTAAAGATGATTTAATGGGATTTTAACATATGCAAAATTAAAAAAATATTTTAAATATAATAATACTATGTGTTCTACTTATGAATTACTGCATGTAAATGCTCTTCATTAAACTCAACGCAAGAGAACTTTTTTTTTTTAATTTTTTAAATGTTTATTTATTTTTGAGAGAGAGAGACAGAGCACACGTTGGGGGCAGGGGAGGGGCAGAGAGAGACAGAGACACAGAATCTGAAGCAGGCTCCAGGCTACAGGCTCCCAGCTGTTAGCACAGAGCCTACACGGGACTCTAACCCATGAACTGTTAGATCATGACCTGAGCCGAAGTCAGACACTCAACTGACTGAGCCCCTCTAGCTCCCCATGAGGACTTTAATTTGCACTCCAAGTAATCTTAGTCATAAGAAAATTCTAATAATCAAAAATGAAGGATTTTTTTTACTTGTAATTCATACACATAATTCAATGAGCTAAATTGTTCTACAAAGATCATAGCAACTTTGTTGTGAAAAACAGTAGTTTTAGAGAATATATTGGTTAATACTTCCATATCTCTAAAACTGCATGGTTGCGATGCTACGTTTTTCTTTCAGTCTTTGGCATCACCTCCTCCTGGGGCTAAGGCTGTGGCTGTCCTTCCTCTCACATCCCATCACAGAGCATTGCTCCCCACGTCTGTCCTCCCACCGCAGATGGTTGTTCAGTATTCACATTAGTATAATTTCATCAGTGTTACTCAAAGTTGTACCTTCGAAAAGACCATGGTTAATTTGCCTTTACTATTCTTACATTTCTCCTAGAATTAATTAATAATTTCTTCCTTTTTCCTTGATTTCGATTTGTAATATATTTATCATAACTAAATTCAAGCCTCAAACTCCCTGCCAATTGTATGAATCTCCACTTAGTAGTTTAGATACCTCAGATATTCTATTGATTTGGTCTTCTCGGAAAAACCACTCCTGGAGCCTTCTGGCCTACTGTCATCTGGCTTATGTGTACCCCAGGCGTTGATTTCTGTTACTTCTTCTCTTCCCAAGTCTCCTGCTTCCTTCACTTTCATCTTGCTCTCCTCAAACAACTTCCTAACAAAGGGAAATGGGAGAGAAAATTTTAAGACCTTGCATACCTGGGTGGCTCAGTCAGTTAAGCATCTGACTTTCTTGCTTTCAGCTCAGCTCATAATCTTATGGTTCCTGGGTTCGAGACCCCTCATCAGGCTCTGTGCTGTTAGCTAACTTGGTATTCCCTCACTCTCCCTCTCTCTCTGCCCCTCCCCTGCTTGCACTCTCTCTCTGTCTTTCAAAATAAATAAACTTAAAAAAAAAAAATAGAACTTGCACATCTAAAAATGTCTTTCTTCTATTCTCACACTATATTAATAGTTTATATGATAATATGATTCTCCATTTAAAGTCATTTTGCCCCCAGAATTTTATAGGCATTGTTCCATTGTCCATCTCACAGTGTTTATATCCAGAATTCCAAAGCCTTTCTGATTCCTACTCTTCTGTTTGTGAAAGGTTCTTTTGTCTCTGAAGCTTCCTGGATGTTTCCTTTATCTCTAGTTTTCTGAATTTCACTGAGATTAGCCTTGGTGTGCGTCTTTTCATTTGTTGTGCTGGGTCCTTTATAAGCACCTTCAAAAAAACATACATCTAAGTTAGTTAACATACAGTATAATATTGGTTTCAGGAGTGGAATCTAGTGATTCATCAGTTTTTTTTTTTTTTTTTTTCCAAGAGGGATTTTTTTTCCCCTCTCTGTTTTCTTACTCTCCCTTTCTTAACTTTGGACAGGCTAAGTGGTGGAATCCCCAGGCTCTCAAGTCAGACTGCCTAGGATTGAATCCTAGACTTTCTAATTATTAACAGTGTGACTTAATTTTTTGTGTGCCTTAGTTTTTCCACTAGGATAATAGAAATAATAAAAGTACCTATGTCACAGACTTTTATGATTAGTCAATGATACAGTGGATAGAATGCCTGTGTGTATATCATAAGTGCCATATAATTGTTTTTAATCTCCTGGACAGTTAATCTAATGTTCATTCTTTTTTTCCCCATCCACCAATTATTTGTCTTTTTGCCAGACTCTCTGGTAAATTTTCTCAACGATCTCTTCCATCTATTATTTTTCCCCCTGCTTTCACGTTTTTGATTTCTAAGAGCTCTCACTTGTCTCTTGTTGGCACTATCTTCTCACCCTCTGAAAAATTCATCATTATTTGTCAAGTTTTCTTTTTTTTAATGTTCACTTATTTTTGAGAGAGACAGACACAGGGCACGTGTGGTGGAGAGGCAGAGAGAGAGGGAGACATAAAATCTGAAACAGGCTCCACACTGTCAGTGCAGAGCCCAGTGCAGTGCTCGAACTCATGACCATGAGCCGAAGTCAGACCCTTAACCGACTGAGCCACCTAGGTGTCCCATTTGTCAGGTTTTCTTATTGCATAGTCTCCTTTTCCTTCAAAGTGTTGGTTTTTTCCTTCCTTTCTTTTCTTTTTATGTTCCATGTTAAAGCCCTTCTCAAGTGTTCAGTAATCCTGATTTTCAGCTCATATTTAAGGATAGGGGACTGAAGCACAGATTGGAAGATCTGAGCATGAGGGATAATTATTGAATGTGAGCATCACAGGAGGATAATTTGGCTAGGACATTTTGTCGATTTGTTCCCAGTTTTAGAATCTTTAGGCATTTAGATGTCTTCTGAAGAGACTCTTCCAATTCCTTCCTGGAGAGGGCAAAGGCCTGGCTTCCAGTGTTCTGGGAGCCAAATAGGCAGAAGAACTAGACATCTCGGTGTCCTGCTTTCAGTAAGGAAAGCTCACTTCCTCACTCAACAAGTGTCCAGTGTGTGCCATTCTAGTGGCCTGATGTGGCATCCTGTCCAAGCAGTAAACCTGCAGTCTTCTATAAGATAGGGGCAGGCTGTCAGCTGCAGAGACAGTGCACTGCATGTCACCACTCCTGACATTTGAGAGGATTCGTAATAAGCTAACTTAATTCTTTGCTGTTCCCGCTGCAGACTTGGGATTTAACTTTCTCAAGTACACTATATCAGTTCTACCTTTCCATCTGCTTTCCAGATCCCAAAATTGTGTGCTATTTTTCCTCTTTCCTTTTGAGTTCCTTTTGAGTTAATTTCTTTTAAAAAATTAATTTTCTAATTTTTTTGGTAGGGTTTTGTGTTTTGGGGGGGGAGGTAGGGGTGAAACTTGATGCATGTATATTTAATCCATTTTTTACCTGAAAGTCATAAAGCAAAGTTTTCAGTGGGTCTTTGAGATTCCCCATCTGTCTAGATCCACCCAAGATAGAGATTTTTGCTCAATTCTTCATATAAACCTCATGAAAATTGGGATGTTTGATAGACGCTCTGTCTGCTCCCCATGATACTGCAATCTACACAAGTCATCAGATTGAATAATTTCTGTGACTCTTCAGACTTAGAAGATTGGTGTTTAACACCTAAACTTTTTATACTGCAGAAGCTTATACACTTAGTGAATGGGAGGAAAGAAAGAACAACTTAATCATTGACCCATCTTCTCTAGTTCTTATGGACCATTTGCTTTGGTACAAAACAGATGAGACAATGGACACTTTGGTTGTGAGAGATTTAAAACAAAATAAATTCGGGGTGCCTGGGTGCCTCAGTTGGTTGAGTGTCTGACTCTTGATTTTGGCTCTCAGGTCATGATCTCATGTTTCATGAGTTCAATCCCTGTGTATTAGTGAAGAGCTTGCTTGGGATTCTCTCTCTCCCTCTGTCTCTACCCCTCCCCTCCGCTCACAGGTGCTCTCTCTCTCTCTCTCTCTCTCTCTCTCCCTCTCTAAATTAATAAATAAATAAACTTTAAAAAATCAAGCATATGCAAGTGGAGACATGAACAGAGTCCTGGTGGCAGTGAGTTGCATCTCCAGTTCAGTTCTTCCTTGATTTCATGGCTTACGTTTGTATTCTTTGTAGTTACATATATCAATGTAGTTACATGTAGTTATAATTTGTTCCCCTAAAATTATTTGGTTTAGGATTCTGTTTCTTACTGCTGAAAGAGCCCTGATTAATTTACTAAAGGATGAACAGAGTTTTCCATCAACATAACTAGCATAGAATTTTTAACTTGTCTACAAAAGTATAGGGTCATTTTATTTCTACTTCAATATTTTGCTCCTAGGGACACGTGGGTAGCTGAGTTGGTTAAGCATCCAACTTGGGTTCAGGTCATGATCTCACAGCTCACGAGTTCAAGCCCCTCTTAGGGCCCTGTGCTGACAGCTCAGAGCCTGGAGCCTGCTTTGGATTCTGTGTCTCCCTCTCTCTCTGTCTCTCTGTCTCTGTCTCTGTCTCTCTCTTTCTCTTTCTCTCTCTCTCTGAAAGATAAATAAATAAGCTTTAAAAAAATAATTTGCTCCTAGAGAGAAAATAGACCCCACATACAAAAAATAGTTACTAAGCACATCTAAAAAACACATATGACGAAAGACTCTTTCTGTCTGATTTTTCTTCCCTTATTCAAATCCCAGTGAATTTAGTTTAGTGAATGGGGTTTCTCAAGGTTAAATTCTTCCTTAAGAATTTTTCTAGAACTCTTTCTTAAAATTGTGGTGCATGCTTTTCCTGATCTTCAAGCAAATTTCAAAATAATTTGACTTGAATTTGGGTAACTAAGATAATATCCATCCTCCTAAATATACAATTTTAATATAAATTCTATACACCATTATCTTTGAGATTCAGAAACCCTTATGCCTATAATACAGCTCTACTTTATGATAATAAAATTGTTCCTAGTTTTATAATGGCATAAATGTCTAAGTAGCTATTTGGGGATAGAAGGACAGAGTACCTAGGGTTATGGCTGCTTGGTCCACGGAACAGATTGAAATTTGCTGTTTTGAGGGCTCTGTTTCCAATTTTTTAGAAATTGCCACTGATATGTAACCTAACAGCCACAGCATACATGATCGCCTATGCAGACCATCTCAGACTACACCATTGCTTATCTTACCTTATCTTTACCGTCTCAACACTCAAAATGCAGGCTGTAACTTTGTCCTTTCTCACCTCTCTCTCCTTTCTCCTATGCTCCTAGTTCTTATGAAAAACTTCCAATTTGTAGTTGGCTACATGATCCCCTAAATCTGGATCTTGATCATTTACAGTTTCACCAGATTTAGTCATTTAAAAATTTTTGTAAGTTATTTAGAACAGCAACCTTAAAAGGAAGGACTAAATCTTCAATAGAAATTAAAATAAAATATAATGTATAACCAAATCATCAACTTAATTCTTCCCTCAAGGTGGGTAAATCTAGTATCACAATGAGTGTAGGTAACAACTACATGTGCTCACCTGAAAAGACAGTAGAATTAACTAACTGAAGGACTCCCTAATCTTCAAGCAATCACAACTTGTCCTCAGTTAACCTCTGACACACATTACTTTCAGCTTCTCGTCTCTCTCTGCGCATGATCCGGGCCCAAGCGCTAGTATACAGGAAAAGGGCCATGATATGCACAAATGCACCAGAGAGGCTACCTTTTATCTCATACAGAAAAAGTGTTCGTTGTTCAAATCTGGGTGTCCTTAGCTTCCTTTACTTCCACTCCTGTCACTATTAGAGAAGAGGTGGCAAGGAAGTGCAGTAGTTTAAGTAATCAATTTCTGTAAATAACTCCTATTCATGGCTTGTTCTATAGCTTCCCTGTAACATCTCAGCTGAGAAGCCCAAGTGGGACTTTTTAGGTGCAGTGAAGCTCAGCTTTCAGTTTCTCAAGTTGATCTTCAAGTAAGTCAGAACCTCTGGAAGTCCATCACTGTCTTCAACTTTCAGCTCCTAAAAATTATCAATGTCATAACCAAATGGTATTTAATAAGCATTACTATGTCACTTCCCCTTCAGCTTCTGGAACAGAAGCAAAGGGAATAGGAATGGATATATGGCAAGCTGTCCAGCAGAGCTGCTGTTGTATAAATATGATTTAACACAGGCCAAAAAAAAAAAAAAAATCTCTGGATTGGTTAAGGTACATGTTTTTTCACTTTACACCAATTGTAACAACTGGCTTTTCTGTCTCTGAAAAGAAATAAACTGGTAAAAACTTGTCAAATGCTATCATTTATTGTGCATGCCACTTGTAGAATGTGTTTGTGCAGGAGGATTTGCCCTTTCCATATGGTTTAAGTTATTGGCAAAGTGAAGCTAAACAAGTGCATTTGAAAGGATGGTGCAAATGCCTTCCATTTTGGTGATTTATAGCTGTCCACAGCTATCAGTGTTTTTATTTAAAAATTATTAGAGCAATTATAGGGCAGGAGGTGTATGTGGAGCTTGAAAATATGACCAAGAATGATTCATATAGTGATGACTGTATATAGAAGTAGCTTCACTGAATGAGAAGAGTTATTCTTAGCATCTTATTTTATCCCAAAATCTTTGCATGGTTTTGCCCCTGGAGAAAATCCCCTTTCTTTTTCCTATTACTTTGATGATCTTCCTATTTTTGAAAATGAAATTACACAAGAAAATTAAATAAAAAATACAAATTTTGTATTTCCACGTGGTATGGCAGTCTATCTAGAAGACCCAATAAAAAGAGATTTTAATTTTAAAATTAAAATAAAATAATGGGAAACAACTAGGATTCAGTAAGCATACTAGCTAAAAAAGCAAAGAAATCATTAACTTTCCTATATACATTAAATAACATTTCAAAATTATACAGAAGTAAAATATCCAATTTACAATAGTAATCAACATTCAAAAATCTAAAGATAAATTTTTTTAAGGAACAATGCAAAAATTAAAATTCTACTGAAGATGTCAATAGATGGGATAACATTTTCTTTTATAGAAAGACTCTATTGTAATGATATAAATGTCTAAATTAATATATGAATTCACTCTGAGCCCAATTAGAAAACTGGGTTTTTGAAATGTGAAAAAATAATTCAAAGTTTTTTGTGGCACCTGATTGGATGCATCAGATTATTGAAAAAAAAATCTGAAAGCAAAAAGTAACAAAGTGAGACAGCCCTGCTAAATATTAAAATGTAAAGTGATTAAAACAGTGTGATACTAGAATAGGGATAAAAAGATCAATGGAGCAGATCAGAATATCTAAAAATGGATGCAAGTAAGTTTGAGAATTTAGTATAGAAAGACTGATTAGTCAATAAATTGTGTTGGTATAACTGGCTAGCCATTTGGAAAATAATTAAGCTAGATTCCTACCTCACTCATTATACTAAAATAAATTCCAGATGGATCAAAAAATTTTTAAACTAAAACCATAAAAGTAGTTTTAAAAAGACTCAGATGACTGTTTTTAATAAAATTGGAATAGGAAAGGCTTTTAAAATGTGATACAAGACCCAGAATTTAAAAGGAAAAGACTGACAATTTTGACTACATAGAAATAAACGCTTTCTCAATATTTAAAAACATCAGTAAAACAAAAAATTGCAAACTGGAAAAAATGAGCATGACAAATATGGTAGACAAAGGGCTAATGTCTTCAATACTATTTTAAAAACTATTAATTTGAAGATCTATAAAAAACAAATGAAAAGTCAATAGCAGAATGGACAAAGGACTCAACATGGCTGGCCTCAGAGAAAGTAACACCAATCATATAAACCTAGGAAGACACTTAACCTCACTCATAATTTTTTAAAATGCAAAATAAAAGAGAGCAATGCAAATTTCTATAAACCAGTAATAAAAAGATGACATTTGGTATTAAGTATTAAGATTTCTATGTACATTTAGACAAAAATTAAAAAATGATATGGTGAATGAATTTTGTTAGAACAAGAATAAATAGGTACACTTTTTTAAAAAGGCAATTTGACGTTATTTATCTAAATATACATATAGATTTCCCTTGAACTAGCAATTGCATTTTAGCCATTAATGCAACAGATATATTCACACAGATGTTGAAAGATGTACAAATAGAGTTTATATTCAGCCAGTAGGCAAAATTATAGCTATGCTGGTTGTTAAAACACAAAAACCCTTCTGTAAATGGTTGCTGCACTGAGGTCCATGATTTCCTCACCCTATGCCTCAGTTGCCTCATCCTCTGGAGTGGGCTTCTTTGTGACACAGCAACAAATAACTCATGCCTGGTCCAGCAGGGGGCCACTAAAATCTCACTACAGCACTAAAGTTGGGATCCATGTTTGTTGGTCAGTGCCTATGACATAAGGATCTTTAAATATTTTCATATCACCTCTGCGAATAAGATGTTCAGTGCAATTTGTTTAAAAATATCTAAATACCCACTAAAGATCAATTACATTATTTGTGGGATAGCAACGTCATGAAATATTCTGACACAAAGAAATAATGAGGTAAATTTATATGTAATGATATAAAGAAATAGCCACAATATATCTTAAATTTAAAACCCATGTTGTAAAACATTTATGTTGTGATTCTGTTTATACATTGTAAAAGGCTCTATAAATAAGATATTTTTAATGTACATAGGAAGTGTCAGGAAGCATACATACTAAAGAGTGAACTGGGTAGTGGAAGTCTATGGAGGTAACAGGGACTCTTTTTTTTTTTTTTTTTTATTCCAGTAAAGTTAACATACGGTGTTATATTAGTTTCAGGTGTACAATATAGTGATTCAACAATTTTATACATTACTCCATGGCTCATCATAAGTGTTCTCTCTCTTTTTTTTTTTTTTAACATTTATTCATTTTGAGAGACAGAGACAGAGCACGAGCAGAGAGAGACATAGAA
This sequence comes from Panthera tigris, assembly GCF_018350195.1. Classification (NCBI taxonomy): domain Eukaryota; kingdom Metazoa; phylum Chordata; class Mammalia; order Carnivora; family Felidae; genus Panthera; species Panthera tigris. The sequence goes on along the minus strand of NC_056676.1, from coordinate 52,931,794 downwards.
TCAGAAGCAGGCTTCAGGCTCTGAGCTGTCAGCCCAGAACCTGACGCAGAGCTTGAACCCACCAACCACAAGATTCTGACCTGAGCCAAAGTCAGATGCTCAACCGACTGAGCCACACAGCCCCCCCTGATCATAAGTGTACTCTTTATCTAGGAGCCTCTTATTTTTACTTATATACTTTCATATTATTTGTTATTTTTTCCTCTTTCTTTTAAAAAAGCATCTGTATTGCTTATAAAATAAAAATACTTTTTAATTGGCATGAAAGTATTTACCATATCACTGATATTTTTGAGTCCCCTTAGTCAGGAGTCCTGAAATTTTCCATGGACCCTCTTGCAGTCTAGTTAAGCCTGTGAAGTGTTTCTCACAATAATGTTTTTATATGTTTAAAGTAAAATACATAGTAGTACATAGGAAACTAATTATATTGGAATACAATTATCAAAATATTTAAAAGAAAACAAATTTGTGATATAGTAATAGAAGTGTTTTGTTTATTGACACATTTGATAACAATATCCAGGAGCAGGTTTAATAACTAATGTAATTTCAAAGAAGTAATAAACATAAATGTAGTTTGGGATATCTATAACAATTACAGTGTGGTATGAAGATATATATAACTTCTACTCATGACATAGTTATAGATACCACTAATACTACCGTGGTTTGTTGTTTACCCTCATAATTGGAGGAAATGCTAAATTTTAGTTAACTTAATAAAAATACATAATTTTTCCCATCCAAATTTACAGAACCCCTGAATTCTATCCACAGACCACTTGAGAAACCATGGGTTCCAGATACATAACTTGAAAATATTAGTCCCTCATTTAAAACAAGTTTTATGTCATTCGGTGTAGCTATGTGCTCCCCTTGTTTAAAGAGAGTCCTTTACAGTTGTGAGGTAAAGAGAATGGAATCCTCAAAAATTGTTCCCAGATCACTAGCTTCTTAAATAGACCCTTAATGTAACAGTTTATACTATGAAGTTAGCTCAACTTTTCAAAGTACAGCATGTCTACAATATTTTATTTCTCTTCTATCTCTACTTTCCTATTCCCTTTATCCCCTATCTGTACACTGGCTTTCCTTTTTACCTCTTCTCTTTACACTAGCATTTCCCATCTAGCTGTTTGGCTCTCTAGTCTTCCCACATGTTTAGATTGTCTTTTAGCTTGTTTTAGTTCCAGCTCTTGATCTTGCTTTCAATGGTGGTTATAATTAACTCCTTATAAATCAAGATGTTAACCCTTACCCGCTATTGGGCATGCAATTTGAAATAGTATTTCAGTAACAAGGGTGGATTTGCATTGATCCATTCGCACTACAACAGTCCCCACTGTGACTAATGATACAAAGGGTCAAGGTGACTGGGATTAGTGGTTATGGCATCAGTGGTTATAGAATAGATCAAATTTAACAATCCTGCATAGGAACCTTGGATTGACCCTGTATTTTGACATAATGCTTTCTAATCTGAGACTTTAAAAAATATTGCTGCCCAAAATTACTCTTTCTCTGAAATTATACCAAATAGTGTTAGTTCTACTTTTTCTTGACAGTTTTAGAACTGAGTTTGTATTTAGCTTGTGTTTGGTTAGTGTGTGTGTAAGTGTGTGTGTGTAAGTATATGTGCATGTGTGTGATGTGCTTTTAAAGATGGTTGTGACTGATCAAGGTGGAGAATATGTAAATATATTTTGATTTCAGAAAATACAGGTTCTAAAATCAAAGAGATTGGGAAACAATCTCTTTTGAGTCCCAAAAATAGTGTAGCTCTATAATCATGATCCAAAATCTCTTGCTGCTTCGGTACGCAATGATTTCATCCATTCAGAGACTTGTTTGCGTACTTTTGTGGTTTTTTGCATACTATAAAATCTGTCCTTATAATTTACCACTTTTTTAAAGTTTATTTATTTATTGAGAGAGAGAGAGAGAGAGAGAGAGAGAGATTGAGAATCCCAAGCAGGCTCCGTACTGTGAGCACAGAGCCCCATGTGGGGTTCAATCTCAGAAACTGTGAGATCATGACCTGAGCCAAATTCAATAGTTAGGATGCTTAACTGACTAAGCCACCCAGGCTCCCCTACCACCCTTTTTTTCAGCTAGCTTCTGTTCCTTGCAACCAAATATGTTCTGAATAAGGTGTTTTGAGAAACACTTAGAATTCTCTCTTTCTCTCTCTCTCTTTCTCAAAATAAATAAATAAACTTAAAAAAATTCTTATTAAATTCCAGTTAGTTTACAGTGTAATATTAGTTTCAGATTTAGAATTTAGTGATTCATTACTTACATTCAACACCCAATGGTCATCACAAGTGCCCTCCTTAATCCCTATCACCCATTTAACCCATCTCCCTACCTGCCTCCCCTCCAGTTAACCCTCAGTTTGTTCTCTATAATTAAGAGTCTGTTTTATGGCTTGCCTCTCTCTTTCTTCCCCCATGTTCACCTTTTTTGTTTCTTAAATTCCAAATGTGAGTGAAATCATATATTTGTCTTTGACTGACCTATTTCACCTAGTATATATACTCTAGCTCCATCCTCATTGTTGCAAATGGCAAGATTTCATTCTTTATTATGGCTAATATGGCTTTAATATAGCTAATATGGTGTTATATACACCACGTGTTTTTTATCCATTCATCAGTCAGTGGATATTTGGGCTCTTACCATAATTTAGCTATTGTTGATAATGCTACTATAAACATTGGGATGCATATATCCTTTTGACTCAGTATTTTTTTCCAGTTTATTCTCTTTAAAACACAGTGTTTTAATTCCTTCTTACACAAGACAGTTTTCTGATTTTAATATGCTCCATACTGATTAACATCTAAAAATCACTTGTCTACCTCCTAAAGCACTGCAAAATGTGGCTTGTCTTTTATGAGGTGTATTAAATGTGTCTTCCATTTCTTTGGGCTGTTTATGTTAAATCAGTGATTACTTCTGTGAAGGGATCATTCTGAAAACAACCAGTTCAGACTGACTGTTACATTAACATAAAAAAGTCACTCTGAACTGTTACATTAACATATAATTTTTTTTAATTTTTTTTTAAACATTTATTTATTTTTGAGACAGAGAGAGACAGAGCATGAACGGGGGAGGGGCAGAGAGAGAGGGAGACACAGAATCGGAAACAGGCTCCAGGCTCTGAGCTGTCAGCACAGAGCCCGATGCGGGGCTCGAACTCACGGACCGCGAGATCATGCCCTGAGCTGATGTCAGCCGCTTAACAAACTGAGCCACCCAGGTGCCCCTAATTTTTTTTTTTTTATTTTAGCAAGATGTAATGTAATCCTTTTAAGATGGGAAAGCATTAAAGTTGAATTTTATTTGTTACAAGTGTGCTTAAGTAATATGATGACTATATTTTACTAGAGGCTGATATTATCACCAAATTACGTACGCTAAGCTCTTACATACTGTGTAAACTATGAAATGAAAACCTTTTCTATACAATTCTTAGGTCAAAAGAAACAAAAGTATAGACATAAGATAAAAAATATATAAGATATGTGGTATTCAAGGTGGGTGTGAATCAATATGCAAATCCAAACCTTGCAAGAGGTGTCTATTCATCTTTATCTTTTACCACCACAGATTCACAAAATCCACCTAACCTTTTTATATTTGGCTCATTATAGATACTAACTATACCTGAAACTACATCAGCAAAAGAACTGAAACTTCTATATTACCTATTATACATCGCCTGTGTCTTTATCTTACCTCCCTCTCCTAGAATCTGTCATACAGCACACATTAAAAAAGAAGCAAATATAGTTACTCATTAGCTCAGCTCTGCCCTCCCTGGCTTTCAGAGAAAAAAAATTATTCCCAATTGGTTTCTCTAGGGAAAAAAGTATTTTAATAAATCATATCCCAAAGTGTGTTTTGTGGGATGGTAATAGATATTAAAGGAAAGGGTTCTATAGCCAAACTGGTTATTAGGGGTCATTTTATTCATTGCAGAATTTTTTTCAGACTTTAAGTTGCTATAATATGCTCATTATAATCTCTCTAGCAGGAATGAGCTATGGCATAAAAAGTTCCATGATTAATTTGACTGGAGAACCTATTTTAAAAGAAATCATCTTTTCACCTAAACAGCAAGTGGCACATCTTGGAAAACACTGCTTGGACTCTTAGAGCACATCAGTTATAACCTTCTCAAAATTCAAACACAGGTTTTATAGGGAAACAGCCCCTCTCCCTATTATTAATACATATTCATCTTACAAGCAAACTGTTAAAACAGGTTCTAAACTTACATGTGTGGATTTGAAAAAATGATCCCTAGAAAACACTGGATTTATGAAGAATGATTTTTTTAAAGAAAAATTATGAAACCAAACTCAGTTTTATACAAAGAGTGCAAGGGGGAAAAAAAAGCCTTCTCAAGTGACCTGCTTTAAAACAATAAATTGAATCACTCTAAACTCTTTAAAGTTTTCTCTGTGAACCAGTTCTTAAACACATTCTTCTTTTTCCTCAAGTGAGTTACTATCTCCTCACTACTAGACATCCCAACAGGAGGCATGTTTCCTTTAGAGATAAAGCTAATACAATGCTCAAACACATTTTTTTTCAGTTGTTCCAGAATCAGTGCATTTTAGGAGTAAGATTTTTTTTTAATAACCATTAATCTATGATTAGGTTTTCGTATGTTTGGAAGAAACTTTTAGCCAGCAGTAGGAATGCCTAAAGGAAATGGACACTAATTACCTTTTTTTTTATTCAGTTAACATTTGATGATTGTACTTTTACTTATTATTGGCCTATATACTGGGATGAGGATGAAAAGACAAGCCACAGACTGGAAGAAAATCTTTGCAAAACCTGTACCTGATAAAGAACTGATGTACAAAATATATAAAGAACATTTAGAACTCAACAATTAGAAACCAACAACCCAATTAGAAAGTGGACAAAGATCTAAACAGGAATCTCACTAAAGAAAATATACGGATGGCAAATAAGCATATGAGAAGATGCTCAATCTCATATGTCATTAAGGAATTACAAATTAAAACAATGAGAGACCACTATACAATGATTAGAATGATTGAAATCCAAAACATTGACAAAACCCAATACTGGCAAGAATATGGAGCAATAGGAATTCTCATTCATTTCTGGTGGAAATGCAAAATGGTACAGTCACTTTGGAAATTTGACAGTTCCTTACAAAGCTAAACATAGTCTTACCATAGGATCAAGCATTTATCCAAATGAGTATTTATCCAAATGAGTCAAAAGCTTATGTTCATACAAAAACCTGCACACGAATGTTTATGTTTCATTTATAATTGCCAAAACTTATAAGCAATCAAGATGTCCTTCAATAGGCGAATGGATAAGCAAACCCATGGTACATCCGCAGTAGGGAGTATTATTCAGCAATAAATAGAAGTGAGCTAACAAGTCATTAAAAGAAGTGGAGTGATCTTAAATTTACATTGCTAAGTGAAAGAAGCCAATCTGAATAGGTTACTTACTTAGGTTACTTACTATATGATCTCAACTAGAAGACATTCTGGAAAAGGCAACTCTAGGGACTACTAAAAGATCAGTGGTTGCCAGAGCTTTGGAAAGAGAAATAGAAGAATAAATAGGTGGAAAACAGGATATTTAGACCAATGAAACTATTATGTATAATACTGCAATGGTGAATATATGCCATTATTCATGTTTCAAAACTCATAGAACTATACAACACAAAGAATGAACCCTAATGTAAATTAGGAACTTCAGTTAAAAATAATGTATCAATATTGGCCCATCAGTTACAGCAGATGTATCACTGTTATGCAAGAGGTTTCTAATAGGGGGAACTGTATACAGGATAGAGGGGGGAGAAGAGGTATATGGGAATTCCTTGTACTTTCTGTTCAAATTTTTTGTAAACCAAAAATTGTTCTAAAAAGTAAAATTGATTAAAGTTTGAAGACCACCAACTTGTAACATTACATTATGGCAAGGACCAGTATTTATGGCCCTTAAAAAAAAAAAAAAAAAGGACACATTCAGAGTTGAGGACATAAACCTTTGTGGGAGACAAAGATAGTTTATGCCACAGGATGGTTATATTATAATATACTATTTATTTTTTACACCATTTTCTATACAGAAGACTCTTCTTGAATGGACCATGAACATAACTTTGATACTGATTCCTCTATTTTAATATAGACTGTAAAACTTCTTTTAAGTTACCTTTTGTTCCAAGTTTCTTTTCAATCACTTCAAATCTAAAAATGATGGGAAATGTTTTGGGGGTTTGTTAAGATTAAAGCACCCTTTGCCCCCTTTTAAGAGGCCTCCGACTGGTACTTTAATTCTAAGGGAATGTACCCACCAGTTCTGGGATGTCTGCCCTGGGAGGTTAGCTAGTGGTTGACTTCTTACTATACATACTCAATCAGTCAATGATTGGCCAGAAAATTTCACATTATTTTGTACCACTTGAAAGCAAAAAAGGAGGGGAAAAATTCCCCAAATTGCTGTTTTCAAGTGTCCAAGTGCAATTTCAAGTAACAATTGAGTTTGACCAGTTTAGTACAACCCTGAAGCTCAAGCTGACTCCAAACTTGTCTTTAATCAAGTTAACCACAGCATGCAGCCAGTAAAGGAGGCATTTACCATTATGTCCCTCCTTATCAATACAAAACCCTACTCAATTATTTAACTTCTCACAGCACCCTTAGCAGCCCCAGACTTCCTCTTTTGCACCTCCCAACCCATTGCAATCTAAGTGATTATATAAATGTATTTCTTTTTTTTTTAATGTTTTTATTTATTTTTGAGAGAGAGAGAGAGCGTGTGCGAGCAGGGGAGGGACACAGAGAGAGAGGGAGACACAGAATCCTAAGACAGGCTCCAGGCTCTGAGCTGTCAGCCAGAGCCTGATGTGGTGCTTGAACTCACCAACTGTGAGATCATGACCTGAGCAAAGTCAGACGCTTGACTGACTGAGCCACCCAGGTGCCCTTATAATTCTATTTCTTAGGACGGTAGGTCATGAGAACAGAATTTAAAAATGAGAACTTTTTTCAGAATACATGGAGTTATTTTAAGGTGTGTTTTTCAGCAGATAGTGAAAAGGACAAACCAGAAACTTGACTAGGTAAGAGCTTTGTTCCAAGAATTCAAATCCTGAAGAAGCTTATTTTGATATTTAAGGAATGTTGACAGCATCTCTTAGTGACACAGAATTAACTCAAATTTCCCTTTTGCCACGGGTTTGAGGTTGAGCCTCTAGTGGCATTGAGATTTGTAATATGAAACTTCTTTTAAATGAAAATTCTTTATTTTTTCCTAGAGGAGATGGTAAAGAGTTCCCCATAAGCCTCTTATAAAAGAGCCATTGGAAGAAGGAGGAAAGGAAGTAACTAATGGGGGTAAATCCATTTAAAAAGAGGTAATGAGGGGTGCCTGAGGGGCTCAGTTGGTTAAGCATCTGACTCTTGATTTCAACTCAGTCATGATCTCACAGCTTGAGAGGTGGAATCCCGCGATGGGCTCTGTGTTCAAAGACATAAAAAAAAAAAAAAAAAAAGAGGTAGTGAATAATCAGTGTGAGAACATTAAGATGTGAAATAAGGACTCTGGATTTCTATGTATTTTTAATACAGCTTTTGTAGATTACTCCACGTATCATATAATTCATCCATTTAAGGTGTGCAATTCAATGTTTTTTAGTTTTTAGCATTTTCACAGTTTTGTTCAACCATCACCGCACTCTAGAATACTTTCATCCTCACTAAAAAAGCCCCATATCCTTTACAGATCAGTCTTCATTCCCCACCTGCACCTGCCCCACCTAAGTCCACTTTCTGTCTCTGTAAATTTGCTTACTCTGCACATTTTATATGAATGGAATCATACAGTATGTGGCCTTTTGTGACTGGTTTCCTTCACTTAGCATAACGTTTTCAAAGCTCATTCAGGTAGTAGCATGTATTAGTACTTAATTTCATTTTATTGATGAATAATATTGCATGTTATAAATATCACATTTTATTTATTATTTCATAAGTTGATGGACATTTGGGTTATTTTAGTTTTTTGGCTATTTGAATAATGCTTCTTGGAACATTTTTATGCATGTTTTTGTGGGGGCATATGCTTTAATTTTTCTTGGGTTAGATACTTAAAATTGGAATCACTACATCATATACTAATTCTGTGTTTAACTTTTTAAGGGACTGCTACATTGTTTTCCAAAGGAGCTGCACCATTTTACATTTTCTGCCATCAATGTATGAAAGCTCAAGTTTCTCCAAATTAAATCTCTCTCATAAATTAGCTTTCTCAAGAGCAAATGTATTAATGTATTCATGCATGTTTTCATATAGGCCTACAAAGTAAAGAATTTGGAAGAAAAAGGCCAAGGTTTTAATAATAGTTATCTCTAGAAATCATGATTGCACGTGAGTTTTTTCCTCATTTTTTTTTTTGCTTATTTATAACTATCTTTGTAAAAACAATAAGCATATATAGCTTTTTTGTTTTAGAGAAAAAACATGATCATCTTGCTAGTAGGACCCATAGCACTCATTCTCAGTCTGGTTGATCATTAGAAACACCAGAAGAGCTTTAAAAAAAAAAACAAAAAAAAACAAAAAAAAACAATGTCTTAGAGCATCTGGGTGGCTCATTTGGTTAAGTGTCCGACTCTTGATTTCAGCTCAGATCATGATCTCACAGGTCATGTGTTTGAGCCCTCCATCAGGCTCAGCGCTGACAGTGAAAAGACTGCTTGGGATCTTCTCTCTCCCTCTCTCTCTCTGCCCCTCCCTCACTCATGTGCGCGCGCGCGCGCGCGCGCGCGCGCTCTCTCTCTCTCTCTCTCTCTCTCTCAAAAATAAATGAATAAACTTCAAAAAATTAAGAAACACTACCAATGTCTTGACCATCCTTCCTTAGAAATTCATATTCAGTTGATTTGGGAATGTTCTAATGTGCAAGCAGATTAAGAACTATACCCTATACCTTCAGATCCACACTGTCTTATTTGTTGAGTTTTACTGAAGGGGAAAAAAAGAAAACCTTACAGACTGGCAGTCTCCTGGTGTGAGTTTAGTCCAGGCCATTTTATTTATGGTTTGCAAGGTATTATCTTTACTGGGTTACATCTGGAGAGGCTTCCTTAGTATCAAGAGGCTACTTCAAGAAACATGTGAAGAGGTGTCCCAAACTTTCTTCTGGCAAGTGTCATGGGAAGATCAGAAACTTAATGTTGAAATGAAACCATCTGGCACTTAAGGAGTTTTATACCTATAGTAAGGTACAGTTTTAAGCCCTCTTCAAAATAAAGCTGTCTTTGACTTCATGGATAATAATATTTAGACAATGATTTGTCATGCAGTCCTTTGCTGCATGGTAATGAGAGATGTACAGAAGCAGTCTGGGGATGGGAGAGAGAAGATGGAAGTAACTCCATAAGAATATGCATCACTGAATGTTCTACATCTGTTGTCTTTTTTTTTTACATAGAATAGGTGATTAGAGAGAAACTGGGTCCATTAAAATTCTTGATTCTGGTGTCTACTGTAAGTAACATGCTTCTTGAATGAAGAACAAAGGAGTCAGTTTCATGACTGAGTAATGGGGTATTGTGACTTTATGTGTCTGGTATCTTCAAAACTAAGGATTTTTGATGTTCCCTTCAGAAGGATCTACTCCTGAAGCACCTGAAGGCTTTTAACTTAAAAAATTGGAAGCATACATTCCTTGATAAATCTTACTCTTGGTTTCTGTCTAAGCTCTATCTGGTGGGGTGAAAAGAGAGGGTAAAGAGAATGGTTGTCTTTTTCTATGACAAGGGGGAAATGTGCTGCTGAATTTAAGCAGCGCTTTTCACAAATGTCAGTTAGTTTTGGAAGAATTATTTTTATCCACAAACCAATTTTCATGAGTTTTAACTATGTACAAAGTACATGGTAATTCTGTTGATAAAGCCAATAATGAGTGACATTATTCAAGCCTTCAAATTCATATGATCCAGAAGAAAAAATATAACTCCTCAAGAGATTATTAAACAAAGTAGAATATGAAAATTTTCATAGCAATTATATATAATAGTTCTTTAAGATTTCTAAGAATAAAGACAGAACTTTTGGAAGTGGAAGATGTTCAATGTTTTTCTAGCATAGTCTCAATGCTAAATTTCCCCCCACCATCTAGAAAGTGGTACTAACTTTCAAATGAATCTACAATCCCTTCACATTCTGTTGAAAGACTTTTTGTTTATCCTTTTCTCTCACTGCACTAGGTATCATTATTATTTCGATGTAATAAGTGAGAAGTGTTTTGTTTTTTTAGTTTTCTGGCTCCTGCTAAAAATAGCCAAATTACCTGTAAATTTAGAATGTTAATTTGTAATCACATAGAACATTCATATCAAAGAAGATGCAGGATTCTTCTCCTTATTAACTTTGGAAGTTCAAACTTTTTAATGTTTAAACACTATAATAATTCCAATTATTTATCAAACTCTTTCACTTTGTTTCTTCTCGTGTATTTATCTTGTTGTAAGTGTATTAGCTCATTTAACATTCAAAGACATCCTATATGTAATTTTCTAGATTCATTTTCATCATAATTCCTGAAAATGCAGATACTATTTTGTTTATATCAATGTGTTTTTTAAATTATAAAAAACGATTTAAAAAAAAAAACTGGTAAGTGGCTGTTTCATCTACTGTATTGGCTGAGTTTAGTCCCATCCTCAATTCACTCTTTTAAAGATATCTCTTGTAAGTTTGTAATTTATACATTCTAGTTCTATTCTTCTAGTAGTTAACTATTAAATAGTAATACATACTTAACCAAATAGGTTTTGAGGTGAATCACTAATTCTATCCTTCTCTTGAAATAAGACAAGGATCTTAAAATGTTTTCTACCATCCCACATAACATATGTTTGTTATTTCTATTTTATTTTTTAAAATGTTTATGTGTTTTTGAGAGAGAGACAAAGAGAGAAAGAAAGAGAGAGAGGAAACACAAGTGAAGGAGGGGCAGAGAGAGAGGGAGTGAGAGAATCCCAAGCAGGCTCCACACTGTCATTGCAGAACCTGATGAGGAGCTTGATCTCACAAACTGCTAGATCACGACCTCAGCCACAAATCACAAGTTGGATGCTTAACCGACTGAACCACCCAGGTAACCCTGTTTTTAGTTTATTTTAATGTTGTACATGCACACACACACACACACACACACACACTTTATTTCTTATTTTTAAAATTTTAAAAATATTTATTCATTTATTTTGAGAGAGAGAGAGAGAGAGAGAGAGAGAGAGAGAGAATCCCAAGCAGGCTCCACACTCAGCACAGAGCCCAACATGGGACTCAATCTCATGACCTGAGCTGAAACCAAAAATTGGATGCTCAACCAACTGAGCCACCCAGGTGCCCCTATTTTATTTTTTAAGTAATCTCTACACTCAATGTGAGGTTCAAACTCACAACCCGGAGATCAAGGGTCACATGCTCTACCAACTGAGCCAGCTAGGTGCCCACCTCAACATACACACTTTAAACATCTAAACCTAGATTTATCAACGTGCTTTGAGTTTTTGTTTGCTTATCATTGGTTATTTCACCACACTGTTTCCTTCTAAATTCAATTTCCTTCTTGCTGAAATATATTTTTGGTAATATTTTAGTAAGGATCTGTAAATATAACCTGTCTCAGCCTTTGTAATATTAAAATGTTTTTCTTCTTAATTTAAAAATTCTAGTCTTTGACGTTCTAAAGTTTCACCATACTGTGTCCAAGAATGGATTTTTTTGGTTACCCTACTCAGAACTATCTGCTCCTTGAGTACAAAGATTCATGGTTTCTTTCATTTTCAGACTGCTTCTCTCCCAATCTCTTATTCTGGAGAGAATATCTATTAGATTTATTAGACATGTGTCAGGGAGTCTCATTTCATACTCCTGTGCGCTTTTTAAATTTGTAACACAACTTATTTATCAATGAGCTCATAATTAGTTAATTGAGGAATACCATGCATATGGTATATTAGGTGCCGTGTTACTTAACTCCGTATTTATTTATATATATATAAATCTATCCCTCTGCACTTAGATGAATTTTCAGATCTGTCTTCAAATTTACCAATTTCCTCTTTATCCATGTTTAGTACATCCAATAGTTCATATACTGAGCTTTTCCCTTCAATTATTACATTTTTCATTTCTAAGATTTCCACTTTACTCTTTTTCAAAACTGCTTCTCTTTTAGGAGATACTGCCCTTTTTATTTTTTCCTTGTCTATATGTATAAACATTTGAAGCAAATTTATTTTCACACTGTTTGCATTTTCTATTGCTTTTAACATGTGAATTCTCCTGTTTGTTGAGACTCCTGGATCACATGGAAATCTGTTTCCTTGAGTGCTTCAAATTTTAGTCAGAATCTGTGTTCAGATTAAATTGTTTTCAAAGGACGTGTCATGATTCAGGGTTGTGAAATCATTATTGTGGGTAGTTTTATGTCTACCTCTGCCAGTCCCATGATCTCTCAACCAGTTTTTACAATAATTTCATAACTTAATATTATTTTACCAAGTGTAATATGTGAATTCAACCCTCTATCCCCACATAGTATCAGTTTAGATTTCTCCCAGATGATTAGTTTTCAACCATGACCTAGGACAGGCAGACCATTTTTTTTTGACAAATTCCCAGTCCAGTGGAAAGAACTTGTCTAGTCCCTTCCAGGTCCTTGGTTTTATGCTGAGAGTGCACCTATAGCCTTCCATGCCCCCCAGGTCAGCAAACTTAAATTCTGTCTTCTTTCCCAACTCTCTATGCTCAAATTAAAACCTCAGTGACTTAGAACATCCAGGGCCAGTAGCCTCATGGCCCGTCTGGCTTTAGCTTCCATTCATTGCTTGGGCTTCAGATTACCTCTATTTCTGGCACCATGTGGGTGTTTTTGTTTGTTTTTTTTTTGTTTTTCAAGCTGAAATATGGATATGCATGGTTTTGTGGTTGCTATATTCTATTCGGTAGTACTACCTGGAGCAACAGGAGGGGAGGTCGGTCAGCCATAACAACCAGAGAAACGCAGTTTCATCTATGTGGTACCACATAGGTAATTTGACTGCCTCCATACCTTCTGTTTACCTACATTTTTACATTAAATAAACCAACAGGTCACATAGGCTGTCCTAAAAATGCAGTTTGAGTCCTGTTGCTCTTGCTCTGTCTTCACATGTCATGGTTGACAGAGATGGCAAACTTCTAGAGGACAAGCACTGCACCACATGCAGATATGCACGAGCATCACAGGAAAACTGAAATAAGAACAAACTTAGAGTAGTGTGCATAGTATTTCTGATGGTCCTATTTGCAAGGAAAAACATTTTTTCCTAAGTTGGCAGCTTTCTTATTCACAACTGTATTTCATAAATTCAGACTCAAAATGCAGCCCTCTTTTTGGTTTGGCAGTGGTAATTGGTGTCTTCATATTATTTCTCTGCTTCTTTAGAATAAACAAGAAGTTTTGCTCCTGCGTTTGCCTGTTGTGACAAAATCTCAAGAAACTGGAGTGTCACTGGGCACTAGCCACGGTCATTTGGCCCAATACTTGGTCATATGTTATCCTGAAATATATCGTGAAATATAATAAAGAGAATTTTTTTGTGTATGTGGGTAGGAGGGGTAAAATTATGAACTATAAAACCAGAGTGACAGGAAGGTGCTAGGAGAAATGTTCAAAACATTGGTGTGATTTATGAACATATGGCAAACAGATGTGGTGGAGTAATAGGGACCCCCATCTCCTTTTATAAATTTGGATCACATTTGTGTCCTTCCCGCATCAACCTAGCCTCAGGTTCATAATATGCTTTATTAAAATTCTCTGCAGGGCATATGGATGATTAATAATTGTTGATGACAGAAATTTGGTTTTGGTAAGCTGCACAGTGAAAGATAAATACAACGAGGCTATTTTAACCTCTGTATATTAAGCTTATTAGAGTAAGTCTTCTCCGTAAGATGGTCTGTGTTGAGATTGTGTGTGATTTATGGAAATGTCACCAGTGACCCTGGTTCTGGAAAAATTCTTAAAATCTCTTTTGTTGTTCTCATCATTTGAGTTTCACTTGTCACCAGGGAAAATCATTTTTGGAAAAAAAACATAATCAAGAGTGGTTAAAATAGCCTTCAAATAAAATAAATATTGGGTAGCTATCTAGGAATAAAAATACAAAGATAGCCTTGAGATGGATATTAGAAATAGAAATTTATTTGTAACAAGTTCTGAATGTGGTGCGGAAGAGAAGCAAATGGATAGGGAAACACTGGAATATTGGCTTTTGATTCTTTCCCCACCACTAACATGTCTGGAACATTTGGATAAGCCTTTTAATTCTTTCTACCTTTGTTAAGAGAACAAGTGTTCTACAATTAGTGTCTGTAATACAGCTTGAAAAAAAAATTTAATAAAACAAAAATTTTAACAACCATCTATCTGGCAAGAAATCCAAACAAGTACAAATGTGTTTCTAGTGAGGAACTCATTTTCCCTTTATCCTTCTCAAGTACTCAAATTCACTTGTTTAGAAGCAACTACTACTAGTTGGAAATTATTAAGAAAAGGTCTTAATATTATAAGCCAATCTTTCAAATAGGAGCATTGAAATTTACGACAAATTGCATTTAGTAACCTGTACCATTCACCATGAGGTAATGGTCATTTGTAAAGCTGGAAATTATAGCAAGATCATATAATTCCCACTTCACTCAAGTGATATTTTGGGAAAATTTTTAAAAGGATAAAGGAAAAAAAATCTGAAAATAATGAGAATAATGCTGGAGGTCTGATGATTACTGATTTGTTGAATTTTGCTTTGCCTGGGACTTTGATAGGCAGAACTATAAGATCATGCAGCCCAAACACTCGAGTTGCAGTTTCACAAACCCGCATTTTTCCCATCCAATAGTATGGCTGGCAGTTGTCTGGAAGTTGAAAGGAATGATTGCTGGATCAGGGCCTCCTACAAAGTGTTACAGGAATCAGCATGGGGCAAGTCTGTGCTTAGTGTGTGGGGTTAAAATAGAAAAAGAATAGACAACCCCCATGCTTTTCTTCATACCCTCATTTTTCATTCAATTAGGGAAAATTATAAAAACAGTAACAAAAATGAAAACACACATGGTAACAATATCCTAATGTGTTTGAGAAATAATGCAGAAGATGGACTTAACCACCTCAAAAATTTTTGGGAAACTATTCAGGGGTCTAAATGGAAGTCTGGTATTTTGATTACCTAGACAACTTTCCTTCAGTTCTGTTCACATCATCAGCTTCCCTCTCACCTCTATCAGGAATGACTAATACCTCAGTTTTATACTTGTTTCTTAGAGAATGTATAAAAGAGCTTCCCGGAAAAAAAAAAAAATGTTAGTGCTGTTGCATTTTTTTGCATCTTTAGTGTGCTTTGTCCTCAGTCTGAAACTGGGTTAAGACACTTAGACTCAAATAACTGGCAGGTCTCTTGATTCTTTTTTAAATTGAAGTGCCTTGGTGGTTGACAATTGAAGAATGATTTACAATTTCTGGAGTCCTTTGTGGGTTTGGTTTTTAAGACAAATTCTTAATATTCAAGCTCCTTGGAAGTTGGAACTTCAATAATAGCTAGTCATTTCTAAAATGTGGAATTTGTCCAGTTTTGAGTAAATAACAAACTGATATGTTTTCAAAAATGTAAATTATCACATTCAATTGTCTTGGGAAGCAACAGAGAAGCAGTAGCATTTTCCTCCAAATTGTAAAATAATTTGATATTAGAACATTTAAAACTAAAGAGAGCAGATTTTCCTGTGCAGATGTCAGAGGCCTGATATAGTTCTCATTCACTGTAGTGTGGCCCTACAAGGACACGTAAATCTCCATGTCTTATCAGCTCAAATCTTGAGAATGTGGGACGGAGCTATATTATGTTGTGCATCTTTTCAGAAAAAAAGCTAATGTTATGTTAGCTAAGACTTTCAAAAATAAACTCAAATATTCTGGTATCCCATCAGTATAATAGTTTTGAATTACCCTAGCAATGGGACCAGCCCAACTCTTGACTACTCTTAGCTAATGTGAACACAATACTGCCTGCAACTTTTTGTCTTTCTTAAAACTGGTCAGTAAGCACTGAAGATGTGTGTAAGCTGAAATAACATTTTAATTAATGAGAAGAGGCAACCAGATAGCTAAGAACTTGAAAATTAGTTTGTATTTCATCTGATCTATTCTTATCACCTATAACATTGCTAAATACAGCCTCCACTCATCCTTTCACTGATTGTACAAATAATTATTTAGCACCCTTTACATATGTATTAAGCATGGGGCACCTGGGTGGCTCAGTCAGTTAAGCGTCCAACTCTTGATTTCAGCTCAGGTCATGATCTCACGGTTTGGTTCACGGGTTCCAACCCTGCATCAGTTCTGTATGACAGTGGGGAGCCTGCTTGGGATCTCCCTCTCTCTCTCTGCTCTTCCCCTGCTCGTGTTCTCTCTCTCTCTCTTTCACTCAAATAGATAGACTTAAAAAATTTTAAAGGGAACCAATTAGAATTCCCTTGGGAAAAATAAGTAAATGAAACAGCAACAAAAACCATGGTCTCTGACTTTCAGGAACTCATATTAAGGGAAACAGAAATATAGCTACCTAATAAAAATCCTACACAATATGACTGCCATAATAGAGGTAGGTACAAAATTCTATACAAATGCAGAAAAAGGAAGGACTTGCAACTTCCAGACAAGCTAGAAAGAAGTCCCATAAACTGTGTCTCATGTTGGTGTTTTCCAGATGCGAGAAAAGGATGATTCCCTAGAGAGGGCTATGAACAAGAATACAGAGCTGTGAACAGGAATATTTGGGAACAGATATTGGTAAGGATGCTTGGGTCCACTTTACAGAGTAACCTCTATATCATATTAAGAAATTTACTATATTTGCTATAATTAATGAAGAGTTTTCTAAAGATTTACAAGTAGACGGATGGACATGGTCATATTTGGGTTTATATAAACCACACAAAACTATAAAAAATGAATTCTGGGGAATAAGACCCTAGTGAGGAAGAACAAACAGGAGGCTATTGAGAAGATGGTAACATGAACAAAGACAACTGCAGGAGGTGAGGGATCAAGAGGAAGGGGATAGAAATTAAGTTCCTCAGCCCCATGGCATGACTGTATAGGTTCATCCCTGTGTCATTCCATGCCCCTCCCCCAGCAAACTCTCTCTCTAAACTGTTCCCACATTCTACAGATTTCCCACTTACCTCCTTTAAAACTTATGACATACTTCAGATATACAAAAGCTGTAAGGACTAACATAATAAACACCTGTGAACCCACTGCCCTGTTTGGAAGCAAAACATTAATACGAATGAAGGCTTCTTTGTGACCCTCCATATTGACACACGTAGCTTTCATTTATTGACTTTTATTGCTTAGTAATGTTCTATTGTAAAAACAAAGATTTATTTATCCACCTTTTATATATGTCACTTTCTTTTCACATATGGGATTTTTTTTAGGTATAAACATAGAAGCAGAATCCTGTCAGATTGTGCATTTTCAACTTCATTAGATATTGCCACATTGTTCTCAAAACAAAAAAGGAAATTTAATTAAATTTAAAAATCAATAAAACCACTCGGTGTTCCATAATTTCACCAATACTCAATATTGTCAGACTTTTAAACTGTTGGTGGATTGCATCAGGCCTTTTAAGCCACTGAGGATTTTTTGGCTTTTACTTTAAATGAGATGAGAAACCACCAGAGGATTTTGAATAGAAGGACAGTATGATCTGATTAAGGATCATTCTGGCCATGGGGTTGAGACTAGACTAAAGGGACAGAACCAGTTAGACCAGTTAAGTGGCTGTTGCAATAATCTATTCAAAATATGATGGAAGACTAAACTCAAGTGATAGAGGTGGAAGAGTGAAAATTATTAACATGTCTACACTCTAGATATGTTTAGAAGGTGGTGATATTTTGAAAATAAAAACAATGGATTTGCTATTGAATTGCAGGCAGAGTGTGTGAGAGAGTCCCAAGGTTTTGGATCAGTAACTGAAAGAAGTCAGTTGCTGTTTACAAAAGATGGGGAGGAATGCAGGAGGAGCAGATCAGGAGAAAAGATCAGGAGTCAGCTTTTGGGCTTGATATGTTTGAGAAGAGTATCAGATACCTAACTGAAAATAGGTTGTCTAGAATGAATATGATAGTTTAGAACTAGGGTATAAATTTTGGAATCGTTATCGTATAGATAGTATCTAAAGTCTTGAGACTGGAAGTGGTCAATCACCAAAACAGTAGTATAGTCAGAGAGGTAAAAAGGTCCATGGACTGAGCCCCATATTTAGTGGGAGTTAAGGAGAAACCAGTAAGGAAAACAGAAACGGAGGAAAACCAAGACAGTGGCTGTGCCAGAAGTCAAGATGTGTCCCCTGCTGCTGACAGACTAAGACTATTGAGAACTGAAATTTGATCATTAGATTTAGCAACATGAAAGTCACTACTGATTTCTCAACAGCAATTTTGGTGGAGTGGCAGGGGTGAAAACGCAAGTAAAGGATCTTAAAGAGGACAAAGGAGAGGAATTAATCATTCTTTATATGATTTTTGCTATAAAGGGGAGTAGGGAAACAGGGCTAAAGCTGGATGGTAGATTGGGGTCAAGAGAGGATTTTCGTAATACTGGAACAGTATTAGCATATTTATATGTTTATGGGAATGATGCTAAAAAGAAATGAAGAATTATGATGCAATAGAGAGAAGAGACAAATTCTGGAATGATGTCCTTGAGTAGTTGACGGGAGATGGGACTATTGGATTAGTAAAGAGAGTATAAACACTTCACGAGTTGTGACCAAAAGGAAGGCAGAGTAAATGGGCAAGGATACTGAGGACTGAAAGATGGAAGTGGTAGTGAGAAAGCAAAGAGTTGGTGGTTTCTCTGTGAAATAGGAAGTAAACATCACCCAAGAGTGTGAAAGAAGTGTTAGAAGTTCTAATAGAGAGGGGCACCTGGGTGGCTCAGTCAGTTAAGCATCCAACTTTGGCTCAGGTCATAACCCCATAGTTCATGGGTTTGAGCCTCGTGTCAGGCTGTGCTGACAGCTCAGAGCCTGGAGCCTGCTTTGGATTCTGTCTCTCTCTCTCTCTCTCTCTCTCTCTCTCTCTCTCTTTCTCTCTCTCTGCCCCTCCCTTGCTTGCACTCTGTCTCTCTCTCTGTCTCTCAAAAATAAATAAACATTAAAAAATTTAAAAAAAATGTTCTATGCAAAAGCGATCTAGGAGAAAGAAACTGGGAATTGTTCTTTTTGATTTTAATCTGTCTTGGATCATTTCACTGAACTGGTCTAGTTCTTCCCCAGATTGAGTCCCTTTAAACAAGATCTTGTCATTCTGCTCAAACCCTTCCAATAGCTGTACATCTTGCTCAGAGTATAATTCAAAGTCCCTCATATCTCCTAGCAGGCTCTATATTGCCTGTTCCCATATTGCCTCCTCTAAGTTCACAATTGCTTTTCCCCTCACTCACACCATCAAGGCAGGACAATTGTGTCTTTTGTTCACTACTATATCATCAGCACTTGATGACCAGTGCCTAGCACACAATAGGCACTCTAAATATTTATTCAATAAATGAAGCAACAGCATTTTAAGGATAAATGAAGAAGAATATAAGCAAGGTCATCCAAATTACAGACTTTCTCTAAATGGGTTGGGTTTGTTGGGATGTACAGGTAATCAAGCCTTTTCTTTTTTCTTTTTTTTTTGGTTATAAATTGGGAAAGTCTAGGACCAGACAGGTACTGTGCTGATTTCAACGCCACTGAGAGTTGCATATATCTTTCACTCAAAAAACTTAAGAGATGAGAGTTCTGAATACTTTTTGTGCTACAGGTCGAGCTACATAAAGTTGGCAGATCATGTATACTCAGGCATGGGCTAACATCACCTAACCTCATTCAGTGCAACAAACAGTGCCAAAGTGGATAAAACTCTATGAAATGTATTGTTAGTGATGTTGCTGAGTAGTTTTATTTTATTTTATAATGCCCTCATTATAAGACTAACAGCAGAAAATTCTTCATGGAGTCAGAATGAGGAACAGGCTTCCTTTATCATTATTTCATAAACATTGCAAATCATGTTACTGATTCTATTCCTTTCTTTTCCTTGGCTGTTCAGAAATTGAGAGTCAAATGTGTGCCTCCTGTTTTTGTCAAGCACTTGTGAGTGGTAGGTTCATGTCTGCTCCTTCCATTATTAAAAATAACCACATAAATAATTAAATACATAAGTGAATCACACATGACTTGGTGATCCAATTCTGAGTACCTGATGTCTAAAAGGAAAAAAGTAATACCAAAAGAAAGGACCACCTCTCCTTCAGGATATACACACAATTTCTAAAATGCATTCCAAGTGCTAACCTTACTTCTTGCTTCATCTTGTTTATTCTACCATGGTGCTCTCTTAAAACCAATTTGATCCCCCTATTTAATTTTAATTTCATTTTGCCCTGTTACAGAGGTTCTCCATATACAGGAAAGGGATCTGCAGAGGGATCAAAGCTTCTAGGTTTCTGCAAAGGGATCAAAGCTTAGACAGAAGAAAAGGTAAATCAGATACAGCAGCCATATCCCTTTTTCTACATCAACCTTCACGATGACGGTTTTTCCTTGTTCCTCCAGTGACATTTAGGTTTACACTGGACAATAACCAACATCTAAAAATTTCTCTCTTATGGTGTAGTGGAAGCAGAAAACTTGACCAGACTTTAAATAGCTTATAAAAATAACTGAAAGAGCCTATCCTCCCTCAAACTAGGAAATAAAATGTCACCATGAAACTTTAAACCATAGTTAACACATCATGTTGTCAGTGCCTGGGAGCTAGAAATTATCCAAGTTACTTCCAGTCTTTCCCTTTTATGAAAATTGGTGATATTAGAAGTGCAATAAAACTAATTTTGCCCTGAGGAACAATGCTTGCTTCTCTTGTTGTCATGCTGGAATGATCCACTGGAGAAACAAACCCTGATTAGATCCAGCAGCAATTGATTTCAACCCCATAGGAGGGTTCAGTCTGTCCATACCCTGCTAAGATTGGTGGAAAAGAGCTAAATCGAGCTCTAACTTCAGGAAGCAGCAGAGTCCCCAGAGAAGTCCAAACAGTGGAACTACATAAAACTTCAACCATGCTTAACCTTATGAACATATCATTATCCCCAGAACCACCAGAATGTCCATCTAGATAATTTCAAAGTATTATTTCTAAAGTTGTGGGGATAGAGATCACTAGGTGTGGAATCAAATTATTCATTCTAAATGGAATTTTTAGATTCTCTGAAACACATAGAGAAATACACTGCCAATGAGTTGCAGCTCTCAGGGGTTTATACTGCCTAGATCCAGACACTCTCCCCCAGATTCTCTCCTCAACCCTCATTATTTACCAATCCATTCAGCTAGTTGGCACTTGGGGCATTGCAGAACACTTCCCTTCCTAATTTCTGGGTTTTCCCAAAATGCTGCTGGTATGAAATTGTAAGAAAAGAGAAGGGGCTGAAAGAAAAATCAAAGAATAGATTGTGACTCTGGTCATCATCTTACTAAAATGAGTGTTGAGAGTGGGGAAAATGTGAATTTAAGAATGAAGAAGACTAGAAAAAAAGGAGAAAGAAGAGAACAAGAACCCGAAAGAAGATTGGGTAATCACATCCCTATCTTCTACTACAGACCAAAAGTGGATCTTGTGCGAGGTGGGAAACACCCATTCATCCATGTGCTGTGTCACCACACATCTTCACTTTCCACCCCATTTTGGGGCAAGGCTATCAGGATCAGCAGAATTAAACTGGCATGAGAACACCAGTCCCTACTTTTTCCTGTAATTTTTTATTCTGCTCTTTTTTCTCTTCTTTTATGCACATAGTTAAGTGTTTTAGCTCAGCTTCTGATATACATTTTATCTTTGTGATGCCACTAAGCTGCAGAATATGGTTTTTCTGGAGAGGATTCTCTCAATAAATAGATATTTTTATAATATTCACCTCCCATTTCACCAGGATTATTCTTAGGAACAAGAATCACCTATAGTAAGGTGTATTCTCTGTAATTTGAAAGCTAAAACACCTTTTAGGAGAATTTTAAGAGTGCATCTGTTTGTCAGAAGAACTAATATCTGTCCTTATTTTTTTTCCATCAAGTGGTTTTATTTTTTTAAATATATGAAATGTATTGTCAAATTGGTTTCCATACAACACCCAGTGCTCATCCCAAAAGATTCCCTCTTCAATACCCATCACCCACCCTCCCCTCCCTCCCACCCCCCATCAGCCCTCAGTTTGTTCTCAGTTTTTAAGAGTCTCTTATGCTTTGGCTCTCTCCCACTCTAACCTCTTTTTTTTCCCCCTTCCTCTCCCCCATGGGTTCCTGTTGAGTTTCTCAGGATCCACATAAGAGTGAAAACATATGGTATCTGTCTTTCTCTGTATGGCTTATTTCACTTAGCATAACACTCTCCAGTTCCATCCACGTAGCTACAAAGGGCCATATTTCATTCTTTCTCATTGCCACGTAGTACTCCATTGTGCATATAAACCACAATTTCTTTATCCATTCATCAGTTGATGGACATTTAGGCTCTTTCCATAATTTGGCTATTGTTGAGAGTGCTGCTATAAACATTGGGGTACAAGTGCTCCTATGCATCAGTACTCCTGTATCCCTTGGGTAAATACCTAGCAGTGCTACTGCTGGGTCATAGGGTAGGTCTATTTTTAATTTTTTGAGGAACCTCCACACTGTTTTCCAGAGTGGCTGCACCAGTTTGCATTACCACCAACAGTGCAAGAGGGTTCCTGTTTCTCCACATCCTCTACAGCACCTATAGTCTCCTGATTTGTTCATTTTGGCCACTCTGACTGGCCTGAGGTGATATCTGAGTGTGGTTTTGATTTGTATTTCCCTGATGAGGAGCGACGTTGAGCATCTTTTCATGTGCCTGTTGGCCATCCAGATGTCTTCTTTAGAGAAGTGTCTATTCATGTTTTCTGCCCATTTCTTCACTGGGTTATTTGTTTTTTAGGTGTGGAGTTTGGTGAGCTCTTTATATATTTTAGATACTAGCTCTTTGTCCGATATATCATTTGCAAATATCTTTTCCCATTCCGTTGGTTGCCTTTTAGTTTTGTTGATTGTTTCCTTTGCTGTGCAGAAGCTTTTTATCTTCATGAGGTCCCAATAGTTCATTTTTGCTTTTAATTCCCTTGCCTTTGGGGATGCGTCAAGTAAGAAATTGCTATGGCTGAGGTCAGAGAGGTCTTTTCCTATTTTCTTCTCTAGGGTTTTGATGGTTTCCTGTCTCAGATTCAGGTCCTTTATCCATTTTGAGTTTATTTTTGTGAATGGTGTGAGAAAGTGGTCCAGTTTCATTCTTCTGCATGTTGCTGTCCAGTTCTCCCAGCACCATTTGTTAAAGAGACTGTCTTTTTTCCATTGGATGTTCTTTCCTGCTTTGTCAAAGATTAGTTGGTCATACGTTTGTGGGTCTAGTTCTGGGTTTCTATTCTATTCCATTGGTTTATGTGTCTGTTTTTGTGCCAATACCATGCTGTCTTGATGATGACAGCTTTGTAGTAGAGGCTAAATTCTGGGATTGTGATGCCTCCTGCTTTGGTCTTCTTCTTCAAAATTACTTTGGCTATTCCAGGCCTTTTGTGGTTCCATATGAATTTTAGGATTGCTTGTTCTACTTTCGAGAAGAATGCTAGTGCAATTTTGATTGGGATTGCATTGAATGTGTAGATAGCTTTGGGTAGTATTGACATTTTGACAATATTTATTCTTCCAACCCATGAGCACAGAATATTTTTCCATTTCTTTGTATCTTCTTCAATTTCCTTCATAAGCTTTCTATAGTTTTCAGCATACAGATCTTTTACATCTTCGGTTAGATTTATTCCTAGGTATTTTACGCTTCTGGGTGCAATTGTGAATGGGATCAGTTTCTTTATTTGTCTTTCTGTTGCTTCATTATTAGTGTATAAGAATGCAACTGATTTCTGTACATTGATTTTGTATCCTGCGACTTTGCTGAATTCATGTATCAGTTCTAGCAGACTTTTGGTGGAGTCTATCAGATTTTCCATGTATACTATCATGTCATTTGCAAAAAGTGAAAGTTTAACTTAATCTTTGCCAATTTTGATGCCTTTGATTTCCTTCTGTTGTCTGATTGCTGACGCTAGCACTTCCAACACTATGTTAAACAACAGTGGTGAGAGTGGACATCCCTGTCGTGTTCCTGATCTCAGGGGAAAAGCTCTCAGTTTTTCCCCATTGAGGGTCATGTTAGCTGTGGGCTTTTCACAAGTGGCTTTTATGATGTTTAAGTATGTTCCTTCTATCCCGACTTTCTCAAGGGTTTTTATTAAGAAAGGATGCTGAATTTTGTCAAATGCTTTTTCTGCATTGATTGACAGGATTATATGGTTCTTATCTTTTCTTTTATTAATGTGATGTATCACGTTGATTGATTTGCTAATGTTGAACCAGCCCTGCATCCCAGGAATGAATCCCACTTGATCATGGTGAATAATTCTTTTTATATGCCATTGAATTCGATTTGCTAGTATCTTATTGAGAATTTTTGCATCCATATTCATCAGGGATATTGGCCTGTAGTTCTCTTTTTTACTGGGTCTCTGTCTGGTTTAGGAATCAAAGTAATACTGGCTTCATAGAATGAGTCTGGAAGTTTTCCTTCCCTTTCTATCTTTTGGAATAGCTTGGGAAGAATAGGTATTATCTCTGGTTTAAATGTCTGGTAGAACTCCCCTGGGAAGCCATCTGGTCCTGGACTCTTATTTGTTGGGAGATTTTTGATAACTGATTGAATTTCTTTGCTGGCTATGGGTCTGTTCAAGCTTTCTATTTCCTCCTGATTGAGTTTTGGAACCGTGTGGGTGTTTAGGAATTTTTCCATTTATTCCAGAATGTCCAGTTTGTTGACATATAGTTTTTCATAGTATTCCCTGATAATTGCTGGTATTTCTTTTTTTTTTAATTTTTTTTTTAACATTTATTTATTTTTGAGACAGAGAGAGACAGAACATGAACGGGGCGGGGGGGGCAGGGAGAGAGGGAGACACAGAATTGGAAGCAGGCTCCAGGCTCTGAGCCATCAGTCCAGAGCCCGACGCGGGGCTCGAACTAACGGACTGCAAGATCGTGACCTGAGCTGAAGTCGGACGCTTAACCAACCAAGCCACCCAGGCGTCCCAGATTGCTTGTATTTCTGAGGGATTGGTTGTAAGAATTTCATTTTCATTCATGATTTTATCTATTTGGGTCATCTCCCTTTTCTTTTTGAGAAGTCTGGCTAGAGGGTTATCAATTTTGTTTATTTTTTCAAAAAACCAACTCTTGGTTTCATTGATCATTTCTACAGTTTTTTTAGATTCTATATTGTTTATTTCTGCTCTGATCTTTATTATTTCTCTTCTTCTGCTGGGTTTAGGGTGTCTTTGCTGTTCTGCTTTTATTTCCTTTAGGTGTGCTGTTAGATTTTGTATTTGGGATTTTTCTTGTTTCTTGAGATAGGCCTGAATTGCAATGTATTTTCCTCTCAGGACTGCCTTTGCTGCATCCCAAAGCGTTTGGATTGTTGTATTTTCATTTTCATTTGTTTCCATATATTTTTTAATTTCTTCTCTAATTACCTGGTTGACCCACTCATTCTTTAGTAGGGTGTTCTTTAACCTCCATGCTTTTGGAGGTTTTCCAGACTTTTTCCTGTGGTTGATTTCAAGCTTCATAGCATTGTGGTCTGAAAGTATGCATGGTATGATCTCAATTCTTGTATACTTATGAAGGGCTGTTTTGTGACCCAGTATATGATCTATCTTGGAGAATGTTCCATGTGCACTTGAGAAGAAAGTATATTCTTTTGCTTTGGGATGCAGAGTTCCAAATGTATCTGTCAAGTCCATCTGATCCAATCCATCATTCAGGGCCCTTGTTTCTTTATTGACCGTGTGTCTGGATGATCTATCCATTGTTGTGAGTGGGGTGTTAAAGTCCCCTGCAATGACCACATTCTTATCAATAAGGTTGCTTACGTTTGTGAGTAATTGTTTTATATATTTGGGGCTCCCGTATTCGGTGCATAGACATTTATAATTGTTAGCTCTTCCTGATGGATAGACCCTGTAATTATTATATAATGCCCTTCTTTATCTCTTGTTACAGCCTTTAATTTAAAGTCTAGTTTTGTCTGATATAAGTATGGCTACTCCAGCTCTCTTTTGACTTCCAGTAGCATGATAAATAGTTCTCCATCCCCTCACTTTCAATCTGAAAGTGTCCTCATGTCTAAAATGAGTCTCTTGTAGACAGCAAATAGATGGGTCTTGTTTTTTTATCCATTCTGATACCCTGTGTCTTTTGGTTGGCGCATTTAGTCCATTTACATTTAGTGTTATTATAGAAAGATATGAGTTTAGAGTCATTGTGATGTCTGTAGGTTTCATGCTTGTAACGATGTCTCTGGTACTTTGTCTCACAGGATCCCCCTTAGGATATCTTGTAGGGCTGGTTTAGTGGTGATGAATTCTTTCAGTTTTTGTTTGTTTGGGAAGACCTTTATCTCTCCTTCTATTCTAAATGACAGATTTGCTGGATAAAGGATTCTCGCTGCATATTTTTTTCTGTTCATCACATTGAAGATTTCCTGCCATTCCTTTCTGGCCTGCCAAGTTTCAGTAGAAAGATCCGTCACAAGTCTTATCGCTCTCCTTTTATATGTTAGAGTATGTTTATCCCTTGCTGCTTTCAGAATTTTCTCTTTATCCTTGTATTTTGCCAGTTTCACTATGATATGTCGTGCAGAAGATCGATTCAGGTTACGTCTGAAGGGAGTTCTCTGTGCCTCTTGGATTTCAATGCCTTTTTCCTTCCCCAGTTCAGGGAAGTTCTCAGCTATTATTTCTTCAACTACACCTTCAGCACCTTTCCCTCTCTCTTCCTCCTCTGGAATACCAATTATGCGTAGATTATTTCTCTTTAGTGCATCACTTAGTTCTCTAATTTTCCCCTCATACTCCTTTTTTAATCTCTCTTTTTCTCAGCGTCCTCTTTTTCCATAATTTTATCTTCTAGTTCACCTATTATCTCCTCTGCCTCTTCAGTCCGAGCTGTGGTTGTGTCCATTTTATTTTGCAGCTCCTTTATAGCATTTTTTAGCTCCTCCTGGCTGTTCCTTAGTCCCTTGATCTCTGTAGCAAGAGATTCTCTGCTGTCCTCTGTACTGTTTTCAAGCCCAGCGATTAATTTTATGACTATTATTCTAAATTCACTTTCTGTTATATTGTTTAAATCCTTTTTGATCAGTTCATTAGCTGTTGTTATTTCCTGGAGATTCTTTTGAGGGGAATTCTTCCGTTTCGTCATTTTGGATAGTCCCTGGAGTGGTGCAGAACTGCAGGGCACTTCCCCTGTGCTGTCTTGAATAACTTGCGTTGGTGGGCGCGGCCGCAGTCAGACCTGATGTCTGCCCCCAGCCCACCACTGGGGCCACAGTCAGACTGGTGTGTACCTTCTCTTCACCTCTCCTAAGAGCGGGATTCACTGTGGGGTGGGGTGGCCCATCTGGGCTACTTGCACACTGCCAGGCTTGTAGTGCTGGGGATTTGGCGTATTAGCTGGGGTGGATTGGCAATTTGCACAAGGGCGGGAGGGGGAGGCTCAGCTCACTTTTCCTTTGGTGATCCCCTTCGGGAGGGGCCCTGGGGCACTGGGAGGGAGTCAGACCTGCCACCGGAGGGATGGATCCGCAGAAGCACAGCGTTGGGTGTTTGCGTGGTGCAAGCAAGTTCCCTGGCAGGAACTGGTTCCCTTTGGGATTTTGGCTGGGGGATGGGCGAGGGAGATGGCACTGGCGAGCACCTTTGTTCCCGCCAAGCTGAGCTCTGACGTCCGGGGCTCAACAACTCTCCCTCCCGTTGTCCTCCAGCCCTCCCGCTCTCCGAGCAGAGCTGTTAGCTTATAACCTCCCAGATGTTAAGTCCCGCTTGCTGTCAGAACACACTCCGTCCGGCCCCTCCGCTTTTGCCAGCCAGACTTGGGGGCTCTGCTTGGCGGGCGGGCCGCCCCTCCGCCCCGGCTCCCTCCTGTCAGTCCATGTAGCGCGCACCGCACTTCCACCCTTCCTACCCTCTTCCGTGGGCCTCTCATCTATGCTTGGCTCTGGAGAATCCGTTCTGGTGGTTTTCTGGGTTATTTAGGCAGGTGTGGGTGGAATCTAAGTGATCAGCAGGATGCAGTGAGCCCAGCGTCCTCCTACGCTGCCATCTTCCCACAGACCCCCATCAAGTCAGTATCTGTCCTTAGAAAAAAACTTAAATTGATCAAGCATAGATAACAATAATAATACCATATAATAAGAATAACAACAACATAAATAGAGATTTACATGTGTTATATGCTGCCTTCAGTGTTTTATGTGTATTAATTAAATCAGTCCTTATAACAATCCTATAAGATAGATATTACTGGCATCCCCAATTTAGCAATATGGAAACTGTGACAGTCCCAACCGAGGTCCCACAGCCTATAACTGGAATACTTAGGAATCACAACCAGGGAACCTGGCTCTATAGCTTCAGCTTCTTAACCACTCTATTACATTAAAATAAATATTTGTTGCATGAATAAACAGGCAGATTAAAGAATGAAAGGATGGTTAAATTAAGTAGTTTTTAGATATAGTTCATTTTGAGAAACATTGAAAGAGCACAAACTGGGGAAAGTCAGAGGGAGAGAGAGGAGAGAGAGTCTCAAGCAGGCTCCATCCTCGGCGCTGGCCCAATGCAGGGCTCAATCCCATGACCCTGGATCATGACCAGAATTGAGATGAAGAGTTGGATGCTTAACTGACTGAGCCACCCAGGTGCCCCAGATATAGTTCTTGATATGTATTTGGTTTCTTGATATGTATTTTGTTGAACTAAAAACACTTGTGTGTGTGAGTTTTAGTAATGTCTAGAGATCCAGAAAAGCACAAAGAAAAACCCTCTATACCTTTGTGAGTGAATGTGTTAGTATACGTGGCAGGGGTGGGGAAGGGAGGGATTGTTTAATTTGGAAGGCTTGCACACTAGAGTTTTTGAGGTAATTTGAATTTGATGAAATTAACAATATCTTTCAAGACTCTTCTAGTAAATTGGGACTAAAATTGGGTCTATCAATCATATGACAACTTAGAAGAAAAATTGGGTCTAACAGTTTAAGAACCTCCAGAGAGTAAACAGATAATGTGGATTGAAAACAAATTCTTTTATTTTGGTAACTGATAATTTTGGAAATAAAATTCAGTAGCTCCCACCTTCTTATCCTTCTTAGATCTGGCCAAAGAGAGGAAGAGATAGCTAATATATATGCCTAAAAAGTATTAAGAGAAGGATTATCTACCACTTTCTTATATCATATACAAAAGTAAACTCAAAATGGATGAAAGACCTAAACATAAGACAGGAAGCCATCAAAATCCTTGAGGAGAAAGCAAGCAAAAACCTCTTTGATCTTGGGTGCAGCAACTTCTTACTCAACATGTCTCTGGAGGCAAGGGAAACAAAAGCAAAAATGAACTACCGGGACCTCATCAAAATAAAAAAATTCTGCACAGCAAAGGAAACAATCAACAAAACTAAAAGTCAACCGACAGAATGGGAGAAGATATTTGCAAATGACATATCAGATAAAGGGTTAGTATCCAAAATCTGTAAAGAACTTATCAAACTCAACACCCAAAAAACATAATCCAGTGAAGAAATGGGCAAAAGACATGAAAAGACACTTCTCCAAAGAAGATATCCAGATGGCCAACCGACACATGAAAAAATGCTCAACATCACTCATCATCAGGGAAATACAAATCAAAACCACACTGAGATACCACCTCACACCTGTCAGAATGGCTAACATTAACAACTCAGGCAACAACAGATGTTGGCGAGGATGTGGAGAAAGAGGATCTCTTTTGTATTGTTGGTGGGAATGCAAGCTGGTGCAGCCACTCTGGAAAACAGTATGGAGGTTCCTCAAAAAACTAAAATTAGAACTACTCTATGACCCAGCAATTGCACTACTAGGCACTTATCCGTGGGATACAGGTGTGCTGTTTCAAAGGGACACATGCACCACCATTTTTATAGCAGCACTATCAACAATAGCCAAAGATGGAAAGAGCCCAAATGTCCATCGATGGATGAATGGATAAAGAAGATGTGGTGTATATATATATAATGGAGTATTACTCAGCAATCAAAAAGAATGAAATCTTGCCATTTGCAACTATGTGGATGGAACTGGAGGGTATTATGCTAAGTGAAATTAGTCAGTCAGAGAAAGACAAAAATCATATGAGTTCACTCAAATGAGGACTTTAAGAGACAAAACAGATGAACATAAGGGAAGGGAAACAAAAATAATATAAAAACAGGGAGGGGGACAAAACAGAAGAGACTCATAAATATGGAGAACAAACTGAGGGTTGCTGGAGGGGTTGTGGGAGGGGGGATGGGCTAAATGGGTAAGGGGCACTAAGGAATCTACTCCTGAAATCATTGTTGCACAATATGCTAATTTGGATGTAAATTTTAAAAAATAAAAAATAAAAATTTTAAAAAAGAGAAGGATTATCTGTGATTCTGCTGAATTTGCACCTTGTTAGAAGATTCTGTGTCGCTATAGAGCTGCTCTACCAGAGTTCACAAAAGCACTTGCAGAAGGAATCTAATAGTACACAACACTAGACTCACAAAGTTCTTTGACCCCTGTAAGGCAGAACCACCATTGTTACAGGTATGTTTGTAACCAGTAGAAAGTGATGGATTTGAAATTTTGAAAAGCTGAGAAAGCAACCAGACTCTTTTACTTCTAATTATTTCTCTCTGACTTGGACAGTTTCTTAACCTCTTTACACCTCTATTTCCTCATTTTTAGAGTAAGATAATAGTCATACCTACCTCACTATATGGTTCTTCTTATTAAAGGAGATAATTAGTTAAAGCTTTAAGAAAGATGATTTATTAAGCAAAATGTTTAATGAATTCCTGTTGTTGCTGCTTTGTTATGTGAGACAGAACAGTAAACAGGCAATTGCAACTGAGTGCATTGTGCATTGATAGTTCAGCACACAAAGCCACAGGAGGGACATGTAACCTAACCTTAGAGATCAGGATGGGCTTCCTGGAGGAAGTGATTCCTAAGCCAAGGCCTGAACGATGAATAAAACACCTATAGCATTCAACTATCTATACCACTCTACAATTGCATGCTCAACTTTATGTGTAACAGCATTTTTCCATAAGGTTCCAAGAAATGTTTTTCATGGAATTCGTCTTTGTGAACCCATTCTTTATCCATAACATGACACACACAACTCTGTCCTAAATGAAACTCACTTCCACCTC
The DNA here is from genome assembly GCF_018350195.1 of Panthera tigris. Taxonomy (NCBI): domain Eukaryota; kingdom Metazoa; phylum Chordata; class Mammalia; order Carnivora; family Felidae; genus Panthera; species Panthera tigris. The sequence continues at coordinate 52,900,246 of NC_056676.1, read as the reverse complement.
GACCCAGTATTCTTGGGAGGTTTTATATATAAGATAGATGCTTTTAGCATGGAATTATAAATTCACAAAGTGATTAAAATACAAAAATAAAATGTAAACTATCAAGTCAGTAATTTCACGTTGAAACTGAAATTTCCCAATCTCATCAAATGACTAAAGGTATTTTGGATCAGTTTTTAAATTTTTGCCAGCGCCTCGGTTGTAGTCATTAATCTCCAGGCTTTTCAGTGCCCACAGACAATGCTGTTATACAGAGCGTGTCCTCAACTACATGCTCAAGTTATTTTAGAATCTGACTATTATCACCTAATGAGGGCAAAAGAAACAAACTATATTCCCATGTCTTTGACATATACCATCTTAATTTTATTTTTTCTCCCTTCTTTTTCATTTTATTGTTATATATACTTTTTTGCTAGTATTGTTTAATGTGTATTAATCTTACCTTCAATTTTGCCTGCTTTTTCACCTTGCTCAAATGGATTGTAAGCTGGTTGAGGACAGGAACCATGATGGGCTGTTGCATCCAACCCCACAGACTGGGTGTGCCCTGCTTAAGTCCAGTGGGCACCATCCTCAGTACACAGTATGAACGCCGACTGGGGCTGAGCAATGCAGCATCCCTGGGGCTCCATGCAAAAGTTCTTTTGAATTTTCTTAGCGTATCTAAGAAAGTCAGTCTAATCAATATCAATTGTTTAATTGATTTTTGATTGTTTGAAGGCACAAGCTCATGCTTTACGTTTTTATAATCAACAAGCATTTAAAATATTTCATGAGCTTTTCATCCCTAGTATTTGAATATTTCTTTTCGAATAATCTATAATCCATTTTAAATCATCAGAATAAATGTTAGACCAGTATTAAAACATTTGAACAAATGTATTTGTTGAGGACCTAGGTCTCTATGTCAACATAAAATTTATTTTGAATTAATAAATGTATTTTTATCTGTCCCAGTAATAAATCCATTATATTAAATAAGACTTAGATATTAAGAGCACACATTTACCAGATTTTTATTTTTCCTTCTAACACCTCAAAAAATATTCTTTGGTTATTTTAAAACAGTGACTAAGGCAAAACCCCTCTTTGCATATATATTTCATTTTAAAATAAACAATCTAACCAGTGTGTTTTGAACTAGCACCAAAATGGATAAATCTGGAAATAACAGCTACATGATAAAATGTACTACTGCTTGGTGGTTTCTTTCTTTTGGCTGATTTCATGATTTACTCTATTTTCTCCAAAATTGACTAAAGGGAAGTTTTTCTAAGAGGAAGTAGAACGCAACAATCACATAAAATTCAGAACTTAAAACGTAAATGACCTCAGATAGAGCTCACAGATTCACATTATAAAGGATGCTTGCTATAAATTATTTTGTAAAAAACAAATGCTATAAGGACTTTACATTTGGAATCAATTGAAATGCACAAGTGCTTTTAGGTTGACTTTTGAACCCCTCTGATTTGTGGCACAGATAAGAGTAAACGATGGACTAATTAATTCGTGCACAGTTTCTTGGCAAGTTAACGAATATGGTAAAGTAAATAGTTGGCTATTATTGCAGGCCACATTAAGTGCATTAAGCACTTTAAACTCTTTGTTCAAATCTGAGGGCCTGTCACTGGTACTTGAGGAATGTTTCCAGCTTCTTAGTCTTCCTTAACACTGGGGTTTCAAGACAGGGCCTTATTGATTGTCCATGTTGCAATAAACTTTGGCTCTTTTTTTATGTCCCCTCACCTCAACTCTTTGCAGGGCTGTAGGCTTGCCTTAATTGCTGCTTCCTACAAGTGAATTTTAAGTTTCTAATTCCGATCAAGAGATCAGCTCACTCTTCCTAGAGCTGCTCCTCGCCTGACTGAATACGCATGTGCGTGCACACACATGTAATTTTGCTTGTGTGTTTGTGTTTGTCATTACAGATTATAGGGAAAAGAGTAGAACTAAGATGAATCATCTGCTTCCTATATGTACTTCCTGTAAGGTACTCCCTTGCTTTATTTTCTTTTAACTTCACGATTTATAAATAGAAAGTCTACTTGCCCAATTAAAGCATATATAAGGAATATACATAAGGAAACAAATGAGACAGAGAGGTCAACATTGGTTAGTCAAGGTGACACAAACAGGGCCTGAGCTTATGCGCGGGATGCCATACCCATTTTCCTGGGAATGTCTTCCAGTTTTCAACTTGCAGCAGAATCTCTGCAGGCACTTGTTTAAAATGTACATTTATGGTTCCCACCCCTCCCTGCTTCGTGGAAACCTAGGGATAGGTCCCAGAAACACTGTTCTAGTGTATCCAGAAAGTTCAAGAAATGTTCTTTCCTTAAATGATCAAGAAATACCGGACTAAAGGATCTGAAAACCCAAATGACTTTTCCACTTGAAGTATAGTTTTATGGAAAGTGTCAGGCACCTGAAAATAAGGGTTTATGGTGACAAATGTCTTTTCAGGACTGATTATGGTTTTATGCAAAGTTGATGCCAATAAATCTTTTCTACAAAGCCCAAGTTTCAGTCCCGGCTGGCAGTAAATCATTTTCCCTGGCACCACAATTCCAAAAGGAAAGCCAGTGAGGACAATATTATGAATGTTGCTTTCCTGGCACTAGCAATCTAAAGATTAGTTGCATTGGCATAACTTTTCTCTCATGACCTGTTTTTAAATTAAGAATAGAAAAATACAATCATTTATCTATGTAGAAAATTATAAAGACTGGAAATGAGGAAATAAACCAGAGTCTAAAATATCCAAAGGGAAATCAGTATTCTATGCATTAAATGAGCAGGCTTTTAAAAAAATTATTAATACAGTAAATGTATAGCACATTAACATTCAATGAGACACCAAAAGAAAAGAATGTTAAATTACAAAAAGGACCTTATTAACCTACTACTTAGGACTGATTGAGGTTATTATGAACCTTTAAAGCTTTTTTTCTTCTAAAAGAGATTCTTAATTTTCCTCACTGTTTCACCTTAAGTATGGTTTTAAATAAGGCCTACTATTTTTTTTAAAGCCTATAATTGCCAGAATCTCAATCTATGTTACGTTTCTTGAATAAATTCACCATTAAGGAAAAAAGTGTTTCTGCACTGCCATTTAGTTAAAAAAAAAAAAAACTGAAGAAGAAGAAGAAAAGAAAAAGTGAAGTTTTAAAACAGCTGGTAGCAAAGACAGGCATCAGAATGCCAAGTAATAGCTGACCAGGAGAGCAGCTAATATCAACAAGAGATGGAGGGAGGAAGGAAGCTGTTCCATTGATTATAGAAAAGAAAGAATATGGTTCTTTAGGGAGGAGGGGAGAATGGGATTTCCAGATTGATTCAGCCCATCTAAAAAAAAATCATGAGGGCCACCTGGGTGGCTCAGTCGGTTAAGCGTCGGACCTCCGCCCTGGTCATGATTACAGTCAATGAGTTCAATCCTGCATCAGGCTCTGTGCTGACAGCTCAGAGCCTGAAGCCTGTTTCGGATTCTGTGTCTCCCTATCTCTCTGCTCTTTCCCCACTCATGCTCTCTCTCTCAAAAATAAATAACCATTAAAAAAATTTTTTTAATTAAAAAATCATAAAATGTGCATAATCGTATCAGCTTTTGTGTGAGTCAAGCACATGAATCTAAGAGGTAAAGGAAGTTTTCTTGATTAATGCTGATTGAAACTAGAGAATACATAGTCTAATTTAGAGACTTGTCTAATTATCTGATTATGGATACATGAGAATTAGTTGAAAATATAATCATTTTTTCTTTACTTTTAAACAAATATCTTTCAAAATGTGTAACAGGATAATTTTACCAAACTAAACCAAAACTGGAAGCATCACAATTCCAGACTTCAAGCTGTATTACAAAGCTGTAATCATCAAGACAGTATGGTACTGGCACAAAAACAGACACTCAGATCAGTGGAACAGAATAGAGAACCCAGAAATGGACCCACAAATGTATGGGAAGCTAATCTTTGACAAAGCAGGAAAGAATATCCGTTGGAAAAAAAGTCTCTTCAGCAAATGGTGTTGGGAAATCTGGACAGCGACATGCAGAAGAGTAAGTCTGGATTACTTACACCATACACAAAAATAAACTCAAAATGGATGAAAGACCTAAATAATGAAAGACAGGAAACCATCAAAATCCTAGAGGAGAAAACAGACAACAATCTCTTTGACCTGGTCTCCTGACCAGCAACTTCTTATTGGACATTTCTCTGGAGTCAAGGCAAAAGCAAAAATGAACTATTGGGACCTCAACAAGATATAAATGTTCTCTACAGTGAAGGTAACAATCAACAAAACTAAAAGGCAACTGACGGAATGGGAGGAGATATTTTCAAATGACATATCAGATATAGGGTTAGTATCCAAAATATACAAAGAACTTAACAAATTCAACACCCAAAAAACAAATAATCCAGTGAAGAAATGGGCAAAAGACATGAATAGGCACTTCTCCAAAAAAGACATTTAGATGGCTTACAGACACATGAAAAGATGCTCAACATCACTCATCATCAGGGAAATACAAATCAAAGCCACAATTAAAATACAAATCAAAACCATGATAAGATACCACCTTACACCTGTCAGAATGGCTAACATTAACAACTCAGGCAACAACAGATGTTGGCGAGGATGTGGAGAAAGAGGATCTCTTTTGCATTGTTGGTGGGAATGCAAGCTGGTGCAGTCACTCTGGAAAACAGTATGGAGGTTCCTCAAAAAACTAAAATTAGAACTACTCTATGACCCAGCAATTGCACTACTAGGCACTTATCCGTGGGATACAGGTGTGCTGTTTCAAAGGGACACATGCACCACCATTTTTATAGCAGCACTATCAACAATAGCCAAAGATGGAAAGAGCCCAAATGTCCATCGATGGATGAATGGATAAAGAAGATGTGGTGTATATATATAATGGAGTATTACTCAGCAATCAAAAAGAATGAAATCTTGCCATTTGCAACTATGTGGATGGAACTGGAGGGTATTATGCTAAGTGAAATTAGTCAGTCAGAGAAAATCATATGAGTTCACTCAAATGAGGACTTTAAGAGACAAAACAGATGAACATAAGGGAAGGGAAACAAAAATAATATAAAAACAGGGAGGGGGACAAAACAGAAGAGACTCATAAATATGGAGAACAAACTGAGGGTTGCTGGAGGGGTTGTGGCAGGGGGGATGGGCTAAATGGGTAAGGGGCATTAAGGAATCTACTGAAATCATTGCTTCACTATATACTAACTAATTTGGATGTAAATTTTAAAAAATAAAGTTAAATTAAAAAAAAAGAAAACCACAATGAGATATCACCTCTCACCTGTCAGAATGGCTAAAATTAGCAACTCAGGAAACAACAGATGTTGGCAAGGATGAGGAGAAAGGGGAACCCTTTTGCACTGTTGGTGGGAATGCAAACTGGTGCAGCCACTCTGGAAAAGAGTATGGAGGTTTCTCAAAAAATTAAAAATAGAACTACCCTATGACCCAGCAATTGCACTACGAGGTATTTATCCAAAAGATACAAAAATGCTGATTCAAAAGGGCACATGCACCCCAGTGTTTATTAGCAGCACCATCAACGATAGCCAAAGTATGGAAAGAGCCCAATGTCCATTGGCTGATGAATGGATAAAGATGTGGTATATATACAATGGAATATTACTCAGTGATCAAAAGGAATGAAATATTGCTATTTGCAGCAATGTGGATGGAACTAGAGTGTATTATGCTAAGTGAAATTAGAGAAAGACAAATATTATGATTTCACTTATATGTGGAATTTAAGAAACAAACAGGTGAATATAGGGGAAGAGAAGGAAAAATAAGATAAAAACAGAGAGGGGGGCAAACTATAAGAGAGTCTTAAATACAGATAACAAACTGAAGGTTGCTGGAGTGGTGTTGGGTGGGGGGATGGGCTAGAAATGGGTGATGGGCATTAGGAAAGGGACTTTTTGGGATGAGCACTGGGTGTTATATATATAAGTGATGAATCACTAAATTCTCCTGAAACCATTATTACACTATATGTTAACTAACGTGGATTTACATTAAAAAATGAATGAATGAATGAATGAATGAATAAAAATTTGAAGACTTTCAAAAAAAAGTAAAAGTAAAGTTTCAATTTGCAGAGTCAGCTTATACCGTCGTTATCACCAGGTCAAGACAGTGAGACTTTCCTTCCCCACAAGCACCAATCTGCCCTTTTGTTACTTTTTTTCACCTTCAGTGCCACTAGTGACGCTCTTTTAACAAAATTTACTCCGAAGAAGATGTTAGAGAAGTGGGACATCATGGGACCTTCCATAGGATGCTATTATGTAGGGATGATGGTCTCTGGCCATGCTGGCAGTCAAAACTCAATGCAGGGGTATGACATTCCAGGCAGGAAACCACACTTGTCAAAGGACCAGCCACTAATGATTAATCCAGATTTGCTTTTGGCACCACAAGATTCCTCTTCTAGCCTTATTTAGTGTGCAGCCCAGAGGAGCCTGATTTTTTCTGTGGAAAATCCAGTGATTGAATTTTCTTCCAGGCTAATCAGTAATTGATTAATCTCCTTTCTTTCATTTGGGCAATTGTTCATCATCACTAAGAAGTTTCCTCCTGAACTAATGTGCCCACATTAATATTTTAATATTTTGACCCAGTACCTGTTCACTAGGTTTGTCATCTTGAAAATCATATTTATAAAAACTCTGCCATTCATTAAGCTCATCTTTTAGAAAGATACACACTTTGAACTTTTAAAAAAATTTTCCTGGCCTAATACCTGATTTTCAAAAATGAAGCTATCTGGTGTATATCATTGACATATTTTTCAGCTTACTTAACAATATTGTAAACATTCATTTTTATGACTACCCATTCTGATAACAATTCAATATGATTGTCCTGATGCCATATCAATTCTTAAATTGGAACCAGGCATAATAAATCATGCTCAATATTGTTTATGATTGATTAATTTGAATATTTGCTTTCATTTAGTATGAAACTGAAAAGTATGCTTATCAAAGGTAATAAAGAAAAATTAGAAATGTTTTCAATATATGCATAAATACCAGTATTACCATTTTTCTAAAAGAAAAAACAAACACATAAAATATATTTTAATGCCTTTAATCATCACCTTTAGAGTCAAACTGGTCTCACTAGCTGTGTTAACTGTTATCCCCAGGCCCTTATAAATCTTCAATTTCTCTTATCTGAAAACAGGATAAAAGATAACAGTTATAAAGCAGTTAGCACAATACTCAACACTTAATGATAGCAATAATTGATAGTTATTCCATGTTCTTTATACTTACATTTTTATTTTTCGAAGTAAATAATCTCAAAAAAATTGTCACACTGTTGGAACTTGTGAAAAGCCAAATTATGAAGAGCAAAATCTCTGCCTTGGGCTTGGATTGAGGAATATTATACTCTGGAATCCAAGAGGTTTAATCAAAATAAGTTTGTGGGAAAATAAACTGTTTAAGATAGTAGAATCAAACTTCAAACTTAATCACGACACCAAAGGAACTCCTCTTCTCTGCTCATCCCTACCTCATCCCTGCTCTATTCTCAGCTTTACTCACTTCAGTCATCCTTCCAGGGGCTCAGAGTAAAAACATCTGAGTTATCCTTGACTCCTCTTTTTCCTTTCACATGCCAGACCCAATTCAACTACAGATCCTGTTGGGTCTCCCTTCAAGATACATAACTATCTCCACATCCTCTGCTATTTCACCCTGGTCCAGTCTGAAACATTAAAGAATCAAATCTCACTTTGATTTGCCTCTCTGTAAATATAAATAAATATTCAAATGCCCAGTACTACTTTTTCTAGTTTTCATTTTGTATTTTGAGCATCATCTTTAAAACATTCTCTATAGGTATTTTAAAATAAAAACCTCAAAATGAAGAATACTAATTATTTTGATACAGCTTCTGCTCTTCGTAGATAATGCAATTAAAACATCACAAAATTCTTAAATAAATAATACAATAAAAAATGTAGTAATTTCAAACCTCTAAGTTATCATTTACTGATCAGTCTTTATCAGTACAAACTGTATTGCATCAAACTAACATTTCTTCTACCACTAACTGAGGAGTGATTCTTTACATTGTAGTATCATTTCTACATCTTTTTGTTTTTGTTTTTTTCCTTGCTTTTCTTCTGGTGGAGAAGTATTAGGACCATGAAAATGAAAAGCCAAAGAGGAGGAAGAAGACATGTGTTACTTAGCCTTTTACGCTGATCTTCACTAACCCATGTTTTCATGAGCACCAGATTCACCAAGTTTTCAAAGAGGAACAGCAAGTGTTTGATGATGAAGGAAGTTTGGATTTAATTTTCACTTTGAGACACATGGATACTATTCCCTGAAAAAACATTGCATTCTGAGGATGTTCAAGCACTCTTTCTCCAGAAGCTACCAATGGCCCCAAATGCATGGGAGGCTCTAGTGCTCTGAGAGCTGTCAAAGCAAAGATGTTAGAAACCAGCTGCCTCCTTTATTCATCCTTTGAGATCAGACTAAGGTGTTGGTGGACTTCCCTGCCACCAAATCCTTAGAGCAGCAACTTGCACACAGAATATGCTCTTATAGAAAAATGATACAAATTATATGAGACAAAAGAACATCAGTAATTAGAAAGATAACTGGTCCTACAGTTTACTGAGCACTTTCCATGTACTAAGGACTATTTCAGTAACATCTCATATGTTATTTAATTTCATCTCCAGAATATAAACAAGCAGACAATTGTGGGCCCTCCTTAGAGGAATGGCTTCAGTGAAGCAAAGTTATGAAGAACACTCGAAATCTTTAAGACGGTTCAAAATTACCTCACAGACAAATATTTTAAAAGGTTAAGGTAGGAGCTTTCGAAGCACAGTGAATTCTATAGAGGACATCACTCATTGATCTATTATTGCAGTCCTTTGAATAAGCACCGAGTCCAAGACTCTCTATAGGTATGACCTGGAGGTAGCAATAATCTTGTCAGCATCACTAAAACTGCCTCTTAACCATCCTTAAGTATTTATTGTGCATCAGAAATTTCAGATGTACTGGATTTTTTTTTCCAGAACTCCTGTGTTATTTAACACGTGCCCTCCATTTATTACATGTGTATTTTGATTTTTTTTTATCAAGAAAAATATTTTCTGGGTAATTCTTCCTCCACTGCAATGACCAAAATTTTGCTATTTTCCCTCTAGAACTGGAACAATGATTAATGTAGCAGCAGATGTTTCTAATTTCGAATGTCTTATATTCTTTCCAGAGAAAGAAAAAATTTAAACTTAAGTAACCGCTCTTTATCACTGGATCAAGTGGTGGAAGAAAAATATCACCCTTACAAAGTACCTCTTCTTCATCTTTGCTTCTTTATTCTGCAAATTTTCTAAGTTCAGTCTTAGAGATGGCATCTACCAATAGTTCACATCATGGGTATTGCCCAATCCTTCCTCCAAAGGTCAGAGTAGACTAAACCACAAAGTTGATCTTAAATAAGAAATCTAAAATGTAAGCATCATATTCTGTATTGGACATTTGCTGATTCTGGCAGCCTTTTATCACCTTCTTTCGGTTCTAGTGCCCGGCGTGTGTTTCAGGTAACTACCCATCACCCTGTTAAGGATCTCATGTGCTTTAGAGAAGTAGCTCGATGAGTGGCACATGTGGCTTAGGCCTAATCTAATTAGCATTAGGTTGGTGCATGAGCAGTTCAGAGAGACAGTAGCATGACCTAAATAGTATAACTAGAATGAAGCCTATGACTTTAAATATTTTTAATGTTTATTTATTTTTGAGAGAGAGAGAGAGAGAGAGAGAGAGAATGAGCAGGGGAGGGTCAGAGAGAGAGGGAGACACAGAATCCGAAGCAGGTTTCAGGTTCTGAGCTGTCATCACAGAGCCCTACACGGGGCTTGAACTCACAAACCGCGAGATCATGACCTGAGCCAAAGTCGGAGGTTTAACAGACTGAGCCATCCAGGTGTCCCAAAATGAAGCCTACGGCTTTAAATCAAAGGTTGAGGAAATAGGACACATGCAGTACATTAATGAGGAAGCATGCAGCCTGAGAGCTGCTGGCACCATTTGGAATGACCAGAAAGAATCTCCTGAGGCTGGAGCTGAGATTTTTGGGGGTTGTTTATTACATAGCATTACGCCAACAAAAACCTAAGCAATACACCATAAAAGGTAATAGATCAGGTTCCAGATAACTGAGGTATATCCTCCTGACTTACCCTTATATTAGAATATTACCAGCAAAATGTAAGATAAGGTATACCAAGACAGGATACAATTTTTTTTTTGGAGAAATCTTTTAATTTAATTTTTTTTTAATTTACATCCAAATTAGTTAGCATATAGTGCAACAATGATTTCAGGAGTAGATTCCTTAATGCCCCTTACCCATTGAGCCCATACCCCTCCCACCACCCCTCCAGTAACCCTCTGTTTGTTCTCCATATTTAAGAGTCTCTTATGTTTTGTCTCCCTCCCTGTTTTATATTATTTTTCTTCCCTTCCCTTATGTTCATCTGTTTTGTCTCTTTAAGTCCTCATATGAGTGAAGTCATATGATTTTTGTCTTTCTCTGACTAATTTTGCTTAGCATAATACCCTCCAGTTCCATCCACATAGTTGCAAATGGCAAGATTTCATTCTTTTTGATTGCCAAGTAATACTCCATTGAGTGTGTGTGTGTGTGTGTGTGTGTGTGTGTGTATATATATATATATATATATATATATATATATATACCACATCTTCTTTATCCTTAGGATGATAACATTTTTAATGCCAGAAGAAACAAGTTCTTTTCCTGCTAAGGTTACTGAGCTAGGAGAATTTGAACCTGATACTAGTGGCCACCTTCCCCCCGACACAAAGAGGAGCTTGTTGCAGGATGGAGCTAATCAGAAACAAAGTGATGAAAGGCAGGTAGAGTTAGAGAAAGAGAACAAAAAGCAGAAAGGCAGAAGGAAAAGCACAAGTGCAAGAGAAAGGAACAATTGAGCAAAGAAAACAGAGAAAGAAATGAATTAGAGGAATCAGTTTTGTATAGCTAAAAATTGTAACTTTTGCACACATAGGTTACATTGATCCTATGGCTGGCATTTTTCAAATATGAAATACAGATATAGAAATTATGAGTCTACTTATTCAGCAGTTAGTCAGTGCCAAACACTGTTAAATGTTCTCATTAAAAATCTATAAGTCATTTGTAACCCTAGGAGATTGTTACAGCGAAAAAGCTTAACATGTAAAAAAAATAAAATGTGATGTGTAAAAGCCATCATATAAAGAAAGATAGTAAAGGCTTTGGGAATAGGAAAGAGAGATCAAGTCTGTAGATAAATGGTGGTGGGTAAGTATATAGAAAAATAGTTCACATAAGATGTAGCTAAAAACTAAAGGATACATTGCAATTACTTAGTAAATAAATTAGGAATGAAGCTAAGTAGAAAGCTTGCATTGGTATCAGAGACTTTAACATTCATGTATGCTATTAATACACCTCACTGATTTTCTTCAATGTTTTCTTTCTCATTAAAGCTTTAAATTTTGCTAAACATTCAAGGTTGACCTGTGTGGGTGTGTGATATTAGGAAGCTTCAGCCAGAGATTACACCACCAACTCTATGGAATGACTCAGTCAGCAGCTGAATGACTCCTGCTCCTTGTTCCTTTTCCAAATACTTCCTCATTATGTCTAAAATAGTTCATTCCCTTTTGTCACCTTGCACAAAATCAATCTAATTAGAGATTCATTTGAATAAGCAAGTTCATTTTTCTTTTTAAAAAAAAATTTTAAACATTTTTTTTGAGACAGAGAAAGAGTGGGAGAGGGGCAGAGAGAAAGGGAGACAGAGAATCTGAAGCAGGCTCCAGACTCTGAACTGTCAGCACAGAGCCCAATGTGGGATTTGAACTCATGAACTGTGAGATCATGTCCTGAGCTGAAGTCGGATGCTTAACTGACTGAGCCACCCAGGCGCCCCAACAAGTTCATTTTCCAAAATGAAAAGATAAAGGTGTTGGGGTTGAGGGGAGGGGTTATAGTCATTTATGCCTTAGTATAGTTTAAACACTTTGCTTCTGTCTAGTCAGGTCTTACAGTGTACAAGAGACAAATCCAGTGCAGGTGGCAGTGTTGTGAAATGGTCAGCACTCTGAATTTTCTTACAGTCAGAAAGATCTGGTTTGAATCTTGTCTCTACCACTTTACTAGCTTTATGAGCTTGAGAAAATTATTTAATGTTCAAGGTGTCTCAGTTGTCTCCCCGATACATGAGAGAAATGTGTTGATCTGCTATTGTTATATAATGTACACATATTGACTGGCACATCCAGAGCCTGGTTAAGCAATGAATAAATGGTAGCTATTAATACTAGGATGGAGAAAAAGAGGTACTTTTGTAGCAAAAGCAATGAAATCCTGGATGAATGTAGGAAAAAAAGGCATACTTTGTGTTTTCAGTACTTTTGCCTAAGATAGCAACATGATGAACGGTGGTACAGTTGAGGTGCAAATGTATGATCATGTGTCCAGTGTTCTTTATGATAAAAAGATCACATACAGTGAATTAATATTGCATCAATATCTGATCTCTTCCAACGATTCTTTCTGGATTTTTGTTTTAACTAACTGTAACTTTTTTCTTATGACTAGTCCTTACAGAGGTAGATAACATGGGTGCTTAAGGGAAATGAGAGTGTCTTAAACAAAGGTGAATGTTTAAAAGTTCTAGGTCACTTTGCAAAGCCATATCCTATTTTTTTTTATTCAAGTATAATTAAGTACAGTGTCATATTTGTTTCAGGTATCGGTATCCAATATGCTGATTCAATTCTATACATTGCTCAATACTCACCCCTGTAAGTGTCCTCTCAATTCCCTTCACGTATTTCACCCATTCACTCACCCACCAGTTTGTTCTCTATATTTGAGTTTGGTTTTTGTTTGTTTGTTTGTTTTGTTTTGTTTGTTTTTCTCTTTTTTTCTTTGTTCCTTTGTTTTATTTTTTCTTAAATTCCACTTATGAATGAGATTATATGGTATTCGCCTGTCTCTTAGCATTATATCCTCTAGATCTATCCATGTGGTTTCAAATGACAAGATTTCATTCTTTTATGGCTTAATAATATTCCATTGCATGTATATATACCACATCCTTTTTATCCATTCATTTATCAATGAACACTTAGATTGCTTCCATATTTTGGCAATCCAGTTTTGGCAATGCTGCAATAAACATAGGGGTGTGTATATATTTTTGATTTAGTGTTTTGTGTATTCTTTGGGTAAATTCCCAGGAGTGGAATTATTGGGTCATATTGTAGTTCCATTTTTAATTTTTTGAGGAACCTCCATACTGTTTTCCACAGTGGCTACATCAGTTTGCATTCCCACCAACAGTTCACGAAATTCCTTTTTTTCCCACATCCTTGCCAACACTTGTTATTTCTTTTGTTTTTGATTTTAGTCATTCTAACAGGTGTGAGGTGATATCTCATTGTGGTTTTTATTTGCATTTCCCTGATGATGTTGAGCATCTTTTCCTGTGTCTTTTGGTGGTCTGTATGTCTTCTTTGGGAAAATGTCTGTTCAGATCCTCTGAGTATTTTTTAATTGGATTGTTTGCCTTTTTGGTATAGAGTTGTATATGTTGTTTATGTATTTTGGCTACTAACCCTTTACTAAATATGTCATTTGTAAATATCTTCTCTCCCATTCAGTAGGTTGTCTACTTGTCTTATTAATAGTTTCCTTTGTTGTGCAAAAGCTTTTTATTTTGGTGTAATCCTAATAGTTTAATTTTGCTTTTGTTTCCTTTAGCAAAGGAGACATAGCTATAAAAATGTTTCTATAGTTCATGTCAAAATGATTGCTGTCTATGTTTTCTTCCAGGAATTTTATGGTTTCAAGTCTCACATTAATGTCTTTAATGCATTTTGAGTTTATTTTTGTGGATGGTGTAAGAAAGTGGTTTAGTTTCATTCTTTTACATGTAGCTGTCCAGTTTTCCCTACACCATTTGTAGAAGAGACTGCGTATATCTGCCTCCTTTGTCAAAGATTAATTTAGCATAAAAGTGTGGGTTTATTTCTGGGCTCTCTATTCTGTTCCATAGACAATATGTGTCTATTTCTGTGCCAGTACTATAATGTTTTGATTACTACAGCTTTGTAGTATATCTCTAACAAACATAGATGCAAAAATCCTCAACAAAATATTAACAAACGGAATCCAACAATGCATTAAAAAATATTTCACCATGATCAAGTGGGATTTATTCCAGGGATGAAAGAGTGGTTCAATATTCACAAAATAATTAATATGATACATCATACTAACAAGAGAAAGGATAAATACCATATGATCGTTGCAATAGACACAGAAAAAGCATCTGACAAAGTACAACATCCATTCATAATAAACACTTTCAACAAAGTAGGTTTATAGAGAACATACTTCAACATAATAAGAGCCATAAATGAAAACCCACGGCTAACATCAAACCAATGGTGAAAAACTGAGAGCTTTTCCTCTAAGATCAGGAACAAGAAAAGGATGTCCACTGTTATCACTTATATTCAACATAGTACTGGAAGTTTTAAGCACAGCAGTTGGAAAAGAAAAAGAAATAAAAGGCATCCAAACTGTTAAGGAAAAAGTAAAACTTTCACTCTTTGCAGATGACATGATACTATATATAAAAACTCTACAGGCTCCAACAAAATATCAGAACTATTAAGTGAATTTAGCAGATTTACAGTATACAAAATCAAAACACAGAAATCTGTTGCATTTCTATACACTAATAATGAAATAGCAGAAGGAAAAATTAAGAAAACATTCCCATTTACACCAAAAAGAATAAAATACCTAGGAATAAATTTAACCAAGGAGGCGAAAGACCTGTACTCTGAAAGTCACGAAACACTGATGAAAGAATTTGAAGATGACACACAAAAAAAGGAAAGATATTCAATGTTCATGATCGAAAGAACCAATATTGTTGAAATGTCCATACTACCCAAAGCAATCTATACATTTAATGCAATTCCTACCAAAATACCAATAGTGTTTTTCACAGAACTAGAACAAACAGTCATAAAATTTGCATGGAACACCAAGAGACCCCAAATAGTCAAAGCAATCTTGAAAAAAGAAGAACAAAACTGGAGGCATTACCAGATCCTATTTTGAAAGCACTTTATGGCTTACACTTAAAAAATTCCCCTTTTAGATACAGGTATGCTGTTTTGAAGGGATACATGCACCCCCATGTTTATAGCAGCACTATCAACAATAGCCAAAGTATGGGAAGAGTCCAAAGGTCCATCAATGAATGACTGGAAAAAGAAGATGTGGTTGGTATACATATACAATGGAGTATTACTTGGCAGTCAAAAAGAATGAAATCTTGCCATTTGCAACTACATGGATGGAACTAGAGGATATTATGCTAAGCAAAATCAGTGTCAGAGAAAGACAAATATCATATGACTTCACTCATATGAGGACCTTAAGATACAAAACAGATGAACATAAGGGAAGGGAAGAAAAATAATATAAAAACAGGGAGGGGACAAAACATAAGAGACTCTTAAATATGGAGAGCAAACAGAGGATTACTGGAGGGGTTGAGGGAGGGGGGATGGGATAAATGAGTAAGGGGCATTGAGGAATCTACTCCTGAAATCATTGTTGCACTATATGCTAACTAACTTGGATATAAATTAAAAAAATAAATAAATAAAAATTCCCCTTTTAAAATACAAGCATATTGAGTACAAACTGAGCCAGAGGTGTTTTTTGTTTAGGTTGTTCGTTTGTTTGTTTGTTTGTTTGTTTTTGCTTGTTATCAACATGTTAACATTCCCCAGCTGTCCATTTCAGAAGGATGATGGGGCCTATCCATGTTGTAAGTGTGTTTGACTCTTCCACAGGCAGCCCACTGTGCTAAGAGACAAAATAGGGATGTTCTCCAGATTCCTTCACACTGGTTAGACCAAACTCAAACCCACACTCTTGAAGAGTGATAGAGTTAAATTGCATTTTGATTTGGGTTTTCCCCCCAAAATCTGGCTAATGTAGTTAATTGACAGAAACAACTATATTTTCTAATCAGATATATAACTACAAACCTCAAGGCAATCTTTCTCTTGCCAGTAGCAAAGTAATTACCATATTAACAGCATTCACTCAATATCACCACTGAGGATTTCTCCCATAAAGCCTGCTGGAGAAAAGTGCCAGGCCACAAGGCAGTTTAATACAACCACTTCTGCCTTCACTCTGACTTTGTATAAGTGTCAATGCCCACGCTATCTGGTCTATTCCACCTATGAAAGGCATGGGTTTGTTTATTTCTGCTTTTCAGTTTCAGTGTATAGTAGTATACCATGGTGCAATTGTTTATGGGACTAGTGACTCCACAGTTTTAAAGCTTATACTTCTCTTTTGAATACAAAATATTCAAATATTATTTTGTGCATCTGACAGCGTTGGCCTCTGCCCTGACACCATATGGAATTATTTTTGGCTTCCCAGGCTCCATCTTGCCCTCAGACGTTGCTTATACTGAGCTCCTGGGAACCCAGTCCACTGTTCCTCAACTCTTTTCATGAGTCTAACCCCTCCCTGTTCACCATCCAGGTACCAGTTCAGTTAAGCCTTCCCTAATATCTCAATTCTGAGTTAAATGGCATGCAGATGTGTACCCTCCTCACGTTACATTTCAACTGCTTCTTTACTTAGTGGAATTCCCCAATAGACTGAGTTTTCTGAAATCAGAGACACTGTTTTGTTTATAAGAATGCCTTTGGCAGCTGGAAGGAATACTGCTGCTTTTCAGTAAATATTTGTTGTAGCACATTTCATTTTTTTTTATCATAGTTATGCATTTCTTTCTGTGCTATGGTAAGCATTTGCTCCCTTCACCAGTTAACTTTGGTTAACTCTGATGGCTGTGTGGTTTGCTTTAACAAATGGGATGTGAGCATATATGACATACAGCATATCTTGGCAGAAGCTTTAGAAGCACTAGCATGGTTTGACACTCCTCCTCTTCTTTCTGCCTTCCACAGTCAGAAAACCATCTTTCAAATAGTGGCTACTCCAAAATTCAACCAGGTAAATATGAAGATCTCATTGGCTTTGTTAAGGATTTCATGAATTAGACAGCATCCCATGTAGAATGTAGAGGGGAGTTGTACAAAATGGAAGGTGTTTATAGGAAGGAGAATAAGGCAATGAAATTATTAGCAAAAGAAAAGGAGTGTTTCAGGCAAGGTCAGGAGCAGAAGGTCTTATCGTGCAGATTATCTCATTTTCCTTTGGAGGATGGAGAGGAACCACGTGGCCATTTACTTCATTGGGGCTGATCAGAAAATTCCAAACTGACAGGTTAAAACTACATCTCCGGGGGAGATTGAAACTGCAATTAGAATAAGGATTAAACCCCCGTTTGGAGACTCAGCCTAAATGATACCATTTTGGATCTGTGGCTTTCTTTTTAATAGCTCAGAGTTTATTCAAAGAGAGAAGATGTGCCTTTCATGAAGATGGTGCAGAAGGTAAAGAAGGAAGCCCCTGCCCCTCCCAAAGCCAAAGCCAAAGCAAAGGCTTTGAAGGCCAAGAAAGCAGTGCTGAGAGGCATCCACAGTCATAAAAAAAAAAAAAAAAGATAATCTGCACATCATCTACATTCTGACAGCCCAAGACACTGCATCTCCAAAGGCGACCCAAATATCCTCAAAAGAGTGCCCCCAGGAGAAACAAGTTTGACCACTATGCCATCATCAAGTTTCCCCTGACTACTGAGTCAGCCATGGAAAAAATGGAAGACAGCAACACTCCTGTGTTCATTTTGGATGTCAAGGCCAACAAACACCAGATCAAATAGGCTGTGAAGATATATGACATTGATGTGGCCAAGGTCAACACTCTGATCAGGTCAGATGTAGAAAAGAAAGCATATGTTTGACTGGTTCCTGACTGTGATGCTTTGGATGTTGCCAACAAAATTGGGATCATCTAAACTGAGTCCAGTTGGCTACATTTGAATATAAATTGTTTCATCATTAAACAACAACAACAATAAAACAACAAAGAGAGAAGATGCATAAAACAAGCTGAGCCCAAAAGAGTCCAGTAGAGCCCAGTAATGTGTGTGACAAATGACAGTTATAAATTGCTGAGATTTAGAGATTGCTTGTCACTACAATAAAAGTTGATTAGCAAAGAAATTGATACCTAGAAGCAAGGGCACTATGGTAACAACAATAAAATAAAATATGTAGTATTTGTACCATGCCTGCTATGGGAGCCCTAATGTTAAAGGAGGCTGGAAAAATAACCTATACTATGCACAGGTGAAAATTTTGGTAAAACCATCACCTTAGATAACTTGAAAGGTAGAAAATATACCTATAAATTTGTGACTTTGGCAAAGACTTTTCAAGACAAAATTTTGTTGGCGCAAAATTGCTTACCAGTCATTATAAGCAAGAGATGAGCTGAGAAAATAATTGACCTTTTTGCAAGTAAGAATGGAAGAGAAAAGGAGCATCCAGAAATCCAGAGACAGAGTTGAAAGGTACAACTGTTTCTCTTCTCCAGCCAGTAAACTATTTGCAAATTAAGACAAAACCTCAGTGCAAAGACCAAGTCAAGGACCTGAAAAGTTGTTTTTTAGTTGTGTATGCATGTTCTTACATGGAATAATTTGAATTATTTTTAGTGAATTGAAAGCATATTAGAAATTTAGCAACTTGAGCAAATTTTTGATATGAAAATACAATAGTAATATGTAGGCAATTTTAAGGATGGTTTCAAAGAAACTTTAAAGTGGATAAATGGAAGAAAAGCAATTTGTATTATCTATTCTCTTTTAGAAGTACATTATAAAGATTAGAAGATATGAGCAGTCATGCAAAATTAATATTACAACGTGTCTATACAATTTTTTTGTCATCCTTCATAATATGAAGAGCCACTATTTTTATTCTATTAAGTAAAAGTACACCCAATTAAAACTACTACTACTACTACTCCTAGTCAAACTTGAGTGCCAAGACCAAATCAAGACTGTTGTCACCGTGCTATTTGTTAAGACCTCTGATTCTTTTAAAGTGATCCCCATTAAGTCATTTCACTTATACAAAATGGCTCAGGATAAAGAGACCATAGATTTGGCCCAATGGAAGTCTAAAGAGTTCAAATTATCTGTAATTAAGCCTAAAGGAATATTTTCTAATTTTGGATCTTGCTATTGGCAAGAGGCATTAATAGTAAACAAAGATATAAAAGAAACCAACAGGGGTGCCTGGGCGGCTCAGTCAAATTAAGCTCTTGATTTCAGCTCAGGTGATCTCACAGTCATGAAATCAAGCTCACATGGGGCTCTGTGCTGGCCATAGAGCCTGCTGACATTCTCCCTCTCCCTTTGCCCCTCTTCTGCTAGCTCTCTCTCTCTCAAAAATATAAAGAAAGAAAAAGTAAAAAAAAAAAAGAAACAAACAATATTTTTTAAAGAGTTGTAGTGCCCAAATTGCCACCAGCCTGAATTAAAAGGAGTTGTGATTGTTTGAACAATAGAACTATTCTCAAGCCCTCAACTTTCTATTGACAGGTTGAGGAAGCTGTTCACTAGTCAAGGGGGCAATTTTTCCTGAAGAGGATACTGGAAAAGGAAGGACCTCCTAGAACATGAAGTCAAGAGTCACGAAGGACAATAGACTATGAACCTACCTCCAGGAAACAAAATTGATTAAGTTTTCTACACTAACTCAGCTTAGTAGACCTTATGATAGTTCCTCATTGGGATTTCAGAATTGCTATGAATCAGTGATTGCTGGTTCTACCCTTTTCCCCTCATAAATAAGAGTATTTATATGGGTTCCACATTTTATGATGCATGTGTGGGGTGCAAATAGCAAACTTTTTAGTTTATAGGACTTTGGCTCAAGAGAAGCTATATTTGAGCATGATATACATTTTAAGAGCTCGGGTTTCAAACTGGATGTTTTGATTGGATAAGACCTTAGAGTATTGTTAGAATGGGGTGACTATCTTTGTTTTGAGGAAGGGAGTGAACATTTGTGAACAATGGCAGGCTGTATCAGATTGCATTATTTCACAGATATTCATTCCTCCATACCCTTGCCATGCTTTGTGAACAGTCTACTTTCCTGCCCACTGACTTTAGCCTAGATCATATTACTTTCTTTGGCTAAAAGATATCTCAGTAGAAGTTTTAAATGTGCTTGCATATTTTGTATGGCTTGGTACCCAGTCTCCTGATTTTTTCCTTCCAAAATGAGAGTAGCATGTCCCAGGTACAGGCTTACTCTTTCAGTCTGACCTCTGGAATGAGAATATATGTTTCATGGAGACCAGGAGTTTTGAGAAAAAAGAACTATTGACCGAGAATCCCATACCCTTGAAAATATCCTTCAGAAATGAAGGGGAAATCAAGGGGCACCTGAGTGGTTTAGTTGGTTAAGTGTCCAAATTCAGCTCAGGTCACGATCCCACGGTTTATGAGTTCAAGCCTCAGGTCAGGCTCTGTGCTGAGAGCTCAGAGCCTGGAGCCTGCTTTGGATTCGGTGTCTCCCTCTCTTTTTGCCCCTCCCCCATTCACACTCTCTCTGTGTCAAGAAAATAAACATTTAAAAAAATTTTTAAAAATCTTCATACGTGTGAAATAAGTCATAAACTCATGGTAACGTGATTTTTTACTAAAAACATTGATTCAGGAAATCAATTCTTTGGACACATAGAGGCTGGGTTAAATAAGGAAGCTTAGTCCTTGTTGGGTAGAGGCCCTCACTTCATCTGTTCACAGTGCACGGGCTCAGCACTTGCCCACACAAAGCCTCTGTCTGGAACTCACCTGCATGTACTCGGCCCTTGGCCCTTGTCTACAGCATGACGAGGTGACTGGCACAGAGGAAAAGATCAATGCTCTCATGAAATCAGCTGGTATAAATGTGTAATCTTTCTGGAGGGCCGTGTTTGCTAAGGCCCTGGTGAATGTCAACATTGGGAGCCTCCTCTGCAAGGAAAGGCCTGGTGGACCCACTACAGCACAGCAGCTGGTGCTGGACCAGCTGTCCCAGGTCCTGCCCCCTCTACCACTGTTGTCCCTGCTGTGAAGAAGGAGGTAGAAGCAAAGAATGAAGAATCCGGGGAATCTGATGGTGACACGGGTTTTGGTCTTTCTGACTAAACCTCTTCTGAACCTGTTCAGTATAAAGCTGAACTCTTAAAAAAAAAAAAAAAAAAAAAAAAAAAAAAAAAAAAAAAAAAAAAAAAAAAAAAGGTCTGCAGGGGCTCTTTACAATTTCATAGGGGAGTTAGACTTAAAAAGTGTTTGATCTTGGGGCGCCTGGGTGGCTCAGTCCGTTGAGCGGCGGAATTCGGCTCAGGTCATGATCTCGCCGTCCGTGAGTTCAATCCCCATGTCGGGCTCTGTGCTTACAGCTCAGAGCCTGGAGCCTGTTTCAGATTCTGTGTCTCCCTCTCTCTGACCCTCCCCCGTTCATGCTCTGTCTCTCTCTGTCTCAAAAATAAATAAATGCTAAAAAAAAAAAAAATTAATTAAAAAAATAAAAATTAAAAAAAAAGTGTTTGATCTTACCAGTGGGCGAGATTCGTTTAGGTGAGTTCTCAGAGCAACAACAAAGGTGCACGTGTGGGAAGCAGTCAAGGGAGTACAGCAGTATCTTAAGGAGACTGCATTACTAAGAGGCTCTGTACTATAGGAAATACAAGTTACAAGCCATATTTTTACTTGAAAGCCTCTACATGCTTCACAGACATTAATGTTGCAAATGAAGACTATGACGGCACAAGTAAGATGAACGTAGGCAGGTCTGTCAGTATCACAAGGGCCTCTAGCTTGTTTGGCATCTTTTGCCAGCTCGTTGGGTATTACAACCAAGACAGAAGAATTGCTAAGACATAAAGACTTATGCTGACTTGAAAAGTATAAGTAAGTTCTGGTTGAGAAGTACCCATCTGTGAGATCCCCACTGTATTAATGAAAATAACAAAACAGCATTCATGAATATACATCATTCATGTCTTCCGTGAGCTGTTCCCACATGGAATTGGAGAAAGTCTTTGTTGTACTTGAATAGGTAATGAGGGCATACCTGCTAGTATTTGGTTTTGTAGAGAGCATAGTCAAGAGATTCCCTATGCCAGTTGATTTCAACTTTTTTGATTATAGTCTGCACTAAGAAATACATCTTAGACTGTAATCTATACACACATTGGTAACTATGTCTCTATTGATATGTTAAGTATACAAATTGTTACAAAACAATCCATAAATTGTGTTTATCTGGCTAAGAGTAGATTGTGTTTACTGTTTACTGTAACTGTGGTGTCAGAAGCTATAATTTTACTTATTGTCATTGCTTTTGTCTCCCCCTTAGTCTTTGATTTTCATAGAGACTCTGTAAATAGCATCTGAGGCTTATAGTTCTTTTAGCTTCAATCCCCTGATATTATACAGGAGCCCTACTGACGTGGTTCAAGGTGTAGGGTGAGGGAAAGTATTCTGTAGGCCTGTGAGTAGGTCTCAGTCTTTAAATGACCCTAAGCTGGGTATTTCCCTTCCCTCAGGCCAGTTAGGCTTTCCTAAAACCCCAGTTGATTACACTCTGGTAAAATAGTTTCCCTTGAGGGTAGACCTTCCTAAAAACATATTTTAAGATGGTTACTTTAACCCATCCCCTGCCAGAAGCACTAGCAGATTTGTCTCCCATCTTCACAGTGAGAACATGATAGGAGCCCTGGAGGTAAAAATACAAGTGGGAGAGGCCCATTAAAACTGAGCCCCGCTGGGGACTCTCTGAGGGGAGAAAAGATGAGAAAAAAAAAAAAAAAAAAGACCAAAAGCAACAAATATTAGAAAGGACCAGAGAACACCACCGGAAACTCCAACTCTACAAGAAACATAATGGCAATAAACTCATATCTTTCAGTACTCACTCTAAACGTCAATGGACTAAATGCTCCAATCAAAAGACAGGGTAACAAAATGGATAAGAAAACAAGATCCATCTATATGCTGTTGCAAGAAACCCACTTTAGACCTAAAAACACCTTCAGATTGAAAGTAAGGGGATGTTGACCATCATGCTAATGGTCAACAAAAGAAAGCTGGAGTAGCCATACTTAGATAATCTAGACTTTAAAATAAAGACTGTAATAAGAGATGAAAAGGGCATTATACCATAATTAAGGGGTCTATCCACCAAGAAGACCTAACAATTATTAAACATTTATGCTCCAAATGTGATAGCACCCAAATATATGAATCAATTAATCACAAACATAAACAAAGTCATTGCTAATAATACCATAATAGTAAGTGACTTCAACACCTCATTTACAACAATGGACAGATCATATAAACAGAAAATCAATAAGGAAACAAGACTTTGAATGACACATTGGACCAGAAGGACATAACAGATATATTCAGAACATTTCATGCTAAAGCAGTGGAATATACATTCTTCTCCAGTGCACATGGAATGTTCTCCAGAATAGATCACATACTGGGGCAAAAATCAGCCTTCAACAAGTACAAAAAGATTGAGATTGTACCGTGCATATTTTCAGACCACAACACCATGAAACTCGAAATCAACCACAGGAAAAAATTTGGAAAGGTAACAAATACTTGAAGACTAAAGAACATTGTACATAAGAATGAATGGGCTGACTAAGAAGTTAAAGAAGAAATTAAAAAGTACATGGAAACCAATGAAAATGATAACACCACAACCCAAAACCTCTGGGATGCAGCAAAGGCGGTCATAAGAGGAAAGTATATAGCAATCCAGGCCTTCCTAAAGAAGGAAGAATGATCTCAGATACACAACCTAACTTTACACCTTAAAGAGCTTGGAAAAGAACAGCAAATAAAACCCCAAACCTTCCCCCAGAAGATGGGAAATAATAAAGATTAGAGCAGAAATCAATGCTATTGAAACCAAAAAAGACAAAAACAAAAACAAAAACACCCCCCCAAAAAAAACAGTAGAACAGATCAGTGAAACCAGAAGCTTGTTCTTTCAAATAATTAACAAAATTGATAAACCCTTAGCCAGTTTGATCAAAAGAAAAGGAAAGGACCTAAATAAATAAAATCAAGAATGAAAAAGGAGAGATCAACCAACACACCAGAAATACAAACAATAATAAGACAATAGTATGAACAATTTTGTGCCAATAAAATGGGCAATCTGGAAGAAATCGACAAATTCCTAGAAACATATAAACTACCAAAACTGAAACAGGAAGAAATAGAAAATTTGAACAGACCCAAAACCAGTAAGGGAATTGAATTAGTAATCAAAAATCTGCCAAAAAACAAGAGTCCAGGGCCAGATGGCTTTCCAGGGGAATTCTACCAAACATTTAAGGAAGAGTTAACACCTATTCTCTTGAAACTGTTCCAAAAATAGAAATGGAAAGAAAACTTCCAAAATCTTTCTATGAAGCCAGCATTACCTTGATTCCAAAACCAGAGACCACACTAAAAAGGAGAACTATAGACCAATTTCCCTGATGAACATGGATGCAAAAATCCTCAACAAGATTTTAGCCAACTGGATCCAACAATACATTAAATACCCCTAGAGATAGAAGGATCATACCTCGATATCATAAAAGCCATATATGAAAGACCCAATGCTAATATCATCCTCAATGAGGGAAAACTGAGAGCTTTCCCCAGAAGGTCAGGAACAAGACAGGGATGTCCACTCTTGCCACTGTTATTCAACATAGTATTGGAAGTCTTAGCCTCAGCAGTCAGACAACACAAAGAAATAAAAGGCATCCAAATCGGCCAAGAGGTCATCAAACTTTCACTCTTTGCAGATGACATGACACTCTATATGGAAAACCCAAAAGATTCCACCAAAAAACTGCTAGAACTGATTCATGAATTCAGCAAAGTTGCAGGATATAAAATCAATGCACAGAAATCGGTTGCATTCCTATACACCAATAATGAAGCAACAGAAAGAGAAATCAAGGAATCGATCCCATTTACAATTGCACCAAAACCATAAAATACCTAGGAATAAATCTAACCAAAGAGGTGAAAAATCTATACACTGCAAACTATAGAAAGCTTATGAAAGAAATTGAAGAAGACATAAAAAAAATGGAAAAATATTCCATGTTCCTGGATTGGAAGAAAAATATTGTTAAAATGTCAATATTACCCAAAGCAATCTACATTTTTGATACAATACCTATCAAAATAACACCAGCATTCTTCAGAGAGCTAGAACAAACAATCCTAAAATTTGTATGGAACCAGAAAAGACTCCAAATAGCCAAAGCAATCTTGAAAAAGCAGGAGATATCACAATCCCAGACTTCAAGCTGTATTACAAAGCTGTAATCATCAAGACAGTATGGTACTAGCATAAGAACAGATACTCAGATCGATGGAACAGAATAGAGAACCCAGAAATGGACCCACAAACATATGGCCAACTAATCTTTCACAAAGCAGGAAAGAATATCCAATGGAATAACGGCAGTCTTTTCAGCAAGTAGTGCTGGGAAAACTGGGCAGCGACATGCAGAAAAATGAACCTGGACCACTTTCTTACACCATACACAAAAATAAACTCAAAATGGATAAAGGACCTAAATGTAAGGCAGGAAGCCATCAAAATCCTTAAGGAAAAAGCAAGCAAAAACCTCTTTGATCTTGGCCACAACAACTTCTTACTCAACACATCTCCGGAGACAAGGGAAACAAAAGCAAAAATGAACTATTGTGACCTCCTCAAAATAAAAACCTTCTGCACAGTGAAGGAAACAATCTGCAAAACTAAAAGACAACTGACAGAAAGGGAGAAGATATTTGCAAATGACATATCAGTTAAAGGGTTAGTATCCAAAATCTGTAAAGAACTTGTCAAACTTAACACCCCAAAAACAAATAATCCACTGGAGAAATGGGCAAAAGACACGAATAGACACTTCTCCAAAGAAGACATCCAGATGGCCAACCGACACATGAAAAAATGCTCAACATCACTCATCATCAGGGACAGACAAATCAAAACCACACTGAGATACCACCTTACACCTGTCAGAATCGCTAACATTAACAACTCAGGCAACAACAGATGTTGGCAAGGATGCAGAGAAAGAGGATCTCTTTTGCACTATTGGTGAGAATGCAAACTGGTGCAACCACTCTGGAAAACAGTATGGAGGTTCCTCAAAAAATTAAAAATAGAACTACCTTACAACCCAGCAGTTGCACTACTAGGCATTTATCCAAGGGATACAGGTATGCTGTTTTGAAGGGGCACATGCACCCCAATGTTTATAGCAGCACTATCAACAATAGCCAAAGTATGGAAAGAGCCCAAATGTCCATTGGTGGATGAATGGATAAAGAAGATGTGGTATATGTATACAATGTCGTATTACTCTACAATCAAAAAGAATGAAATCTTGCCATTTGCAACTACGTGGATGGAACTAGAGGATATTATGCTAAGCGAAATTAGTCAGAGAAAGACAAATATCATGACTTCACTCATATGAGGACTTTAAGATATAAAACAGAAGAACATAAGAGAAGGGAAGCAAAAAATAATATAAAAACAGGGAGAGGGACAAAAACATGAGACTCTTAAATATAGAGAACAAACAGAAGGTTACTGGAGAGGTTGTGGGAGGGAGGATGGGCTAAATGGGTAAGTGGCATTAAGGAATCTACTCCTGAAATCATTGTTACACTATATGCTAACTAACTTGGATGTAAATTAAAAAAATAAATTAAATAAAAATTAAAAAAAAAAAAAAACACCTGGGCTCCCTTGGAGGTTTTAACTCTTAAGCTAGTCTGCATTGAGACACTTAGTAATTCATCAGTTACATTTCAAAGTGTTCCTATAGATACCACTTCTGTTGCTGACTACTCCTGGGCTTCTATTCCTGGTAAACTGCAAATCTCTGTAGCTTCCTATGAGTCTCTATTTTGGGGGGCAGCATTTTGTCCATTGACCTCAGTCCTCTGATGTCTCTAAAAATTCATGACCTCAGTTGCAGCTTTTTTCTTGTGAAGTTAGGAGTGACAACTTCCAAGCACTTTCAATACTTTATTATGTGCAATTTGATTCTTTTTAAAAAATTCCTCATTACAACCCACCAAACTGGGTTACTTTGGTGATTATATGGGTATTAAAAGGAAACGCAATTGGATTATTCTATAACCTGAAAGTGAGGAGCCTATGACTCCAGAAGCAATAAAAATGATGAATTTGATTAGATAAAAAATAAAAATGTAAATATAAACCCAGCTAAATAAAAAAACCAAATGACTGGCTTGGAAAAAGTATATGTTATACACAAATGGTACTTCTCTCTATATGAAAGCTTCTAAAACTAAAGAAAAAAGACAACACTGTAGAAAAATAGGCTAGAAATACAAACAGAATTCTTAGGAAAAGGAAATGCAAATGGCTGTTAAACATAAAAGTTTCCAACTACATTCATAAAAATAGAAGTGCAATTTAAAACTTCACTGAGTTATTCTTTCTTTTTTAATTTTTTTAATGTTTATTTATTTAGTTTTTAGAGAGAGAGAGAAAATGCAAGTGGGGGAGCGGCAGAGAGAGAGAGAGAGAGAGAGAGAGAGAATCCCAAGCAGGCTCCACACTGTCAGCACAAAGCTGAATGCACTGCTAAACTCACCAACCGTGATATCATGACCTGAGCTGAAATCAGAGTAAGATGCTTAACCAACTGAGCCACCCAGGTGCCTTATCAAATGGGAAAAATCCAAAAGTTTGCAAAGTACTCTGTTAACAAGGCTGTGAAGAAATAGGTACCTTAATACACTGTTACGGAAATACAAAATGTTGTACCTCCTATAGAGAAGGGGATTTTTCAATATATAGCAAAATTACATGAGTACTTACCTTTTCAATTTAGCACTTCCACTTCTAGAATCTACAAAGATACATTGGAAAAAAATACAAAAAGACAGGTTCACAAGGAACTCATTGAAATACTATTTGTAATAACAAAGACTGTAAACAACCCAAATGTTTATTAATGGAGAATGGGTTAGCTAAAACCATGCTGCATCAATACAGTTGAATACTTCGCAGCTGTAGAAAGGAATGGGTAATATCTGTAAATATTACTATGCTATTATTGCAAAAAGATTTTTTAAGTTTAAAAAGGAGTGTTTATTCTATGCTATCATTTCTCTATGAAAATGGGAAGTAATATTTCCTTATATTAAAAATAAGGTAAGGGGCACCTGGTGGTTTGGTCATTTGACTGTCTGACTCTTGATCTCAGCTGACGTCATGATCCCAAGGTCATGGGATCAAGCCATATGTCAGGCTCTGCACTGAGTATGAAGCCTGCCTAAGATTCTCTTTCTCCCTCTGCCCCTCTACCCAGCTCCCATGGTCATTCACTTTCTCTCTCTCAAAGAAATAATAAATAAATAAATAAATAAATAAATAAATAAATAAACAAACAAACCAAATGCTGGCGAAGACATGGAACAACAGAAACTCTTATTCATTGCTAGTGGGAATGTAAAATAGTACAGCCACATTCCAAGATAGTTTGTTAGTTTCGTATAAAGCTAAGCAATGCTCTTTACTCATATGATCCATGAATCATGCTCCTTGCCATTTCCTCAAATAATTTGGAAACTTATGTCCACACAAAAACCTGTATGCAAATATTTATATCATCTTTATTCATTATTGTCAAGTCTTGGAAGCAATCAAGTTGTCTTTCAGTAAGTGCAATGGTCTGAATGTGCCCCCCCCCCCCCCGCCGCTGAATTTATATGCTGAAACCTAACAACCAAGGTAGTGGTGTTAGAAAGCAAAGTTATTAGGTCATGAGGATATAGGCTTCATGAATGGCACCTTACAAAAATGGCCAGGGAAATGTTGCCCCTTCTACCATGTGAGGTTACGCTGAGAAGTCAGCAATCTGCAACCCACAAAAGGGTCTTCACCAGAACCCAAACATGCTGGCATCCAGTTTTGGACTTCAAGCCTCCAGAACTCTGAGAAATAAATTGCTATTGTTTATAAGCCACCCAGTCTGTGGTATTTTGTTATAACAGCCTAAATGGAAATGAGCTATCAAGCAAGCCATAGAAAGACATGGAGGAAACTTAAATGCATATTTTTAAATATTTATTTATTTATTTATTTATTTATTTATTTATTTATTTAGAGTGGGGAGGGACAGACAGAGAGGGAGAGGAGAGAATCCCAAGCAGGCTCCACACTGTCAGTGCAAAGCCTGACACGGGCCTCAAACTCACAAACTATAAGATCAGAACCTGAGCTGAAATCAAGAGTTGGACGCTCAGCTGACTGAGTCACTCAAGCACCACTTAAATGCATATTATTAAGTGAAAGAAGCTAATCTGAAAACACTACATACAGCATGATTCCAAGTATATGATATTCTAGAAAAAGAAGAATTATGGAGACAGTAAAAGGATCAGTGGTTGGCAGCAATTAGGAAGGAAGGAGGGAAGAATAGGTGGAGCACACAGCATTTTCGGGGCTGTGATACCACTCTGTGTAATGTTATAAAGGGGATATATATCATTAAACATTTTTCAAAACCCATAGAACATACCAATAGTGGACTCAAATATAAGCTATGGACTTTGGGTGACAGTAATGTGTCAATGTAGGTTCATTGATTGTGATAAATGTACCACTCTGGTACAGGATTTTGATAGTAGGAGACACTGTGTATGTGGGGGCATGGGATATATAGGGAATCTTTGTACCTTGTGCTCAATTTTGCTGTGAATCTAAAACTGCTCTAAAGTAATGTCTATTAATATTTTTTAGTAACAAACTATAGAAATGATCCCTGAAAATATAATCTTGTTATTATATATTTTTAAATAAATAAAACAAACCAGAAAAATTGTTACCCACAAAAGAAGTATACCATATCCCACTGAAAGGAACCAGTGCTCCTTGGACAGGTGGCTGATTCCAGTTCCGAAACAGGAAATGTACTGATGAGTTTTGAACATTTTGTCATCCAGAAAGCAAGGAAATTATCAAAAACTACTGGGGTAGTGTCAGAGAGACTGAGATATCAACTTGACCTATTGACTTGGACATCTGAGCACCCATAAGGGTATTAACTACAATGGATTGTCACAAATCCAATATATTTAAGTTTATAAGTTCAAAATGATGCTTGAAAAAACTTCATTGATCACCATTCTCTTGAAAATGGAATATACATCAGAGTAAGGAAATAATTGATGTTAAGAAGTTTTACTTTATTAAAATCTTCCAGCTAATAAACAATGAAGAAATGATGAAGTCATCACTATTTTACAATCCCTAATAAATTAATAGCTATAAGCAATAATTGTCAATGGCTGCTAACAGCACTGAGAGTGAGACAAATAGACATTGTGTACATCCTCAGAGAGGTATACCTATGAAGAACACTCACTAGAAAAAGAAATCAAGCCCAAATCTGTCAATGCCTCTACATCTAACTGCCAATTAGTAGGAAATCAAGGAGATGGAGGAACATGTTAAATGCACCATGGGAATGAATGTATGCAAAACAAGGAGAGTAGGGACTCTGCAGGAAAAACCAACTGATGTTTTTCTTCAACATCCATACCAAAGAGAAAGAAAAAAGGGGAGAGGACAGGAAAGGGAAAAAAACAGCAGGGGAGAGAGACAGGAGGAAGAAAAATTGCAAATAAAAAAAATTACAGGAAAGAAACCTACATATTAAAAAAAAGACACAACAATGAACTACAATGTATAAACTTCATTTGGATCCTAATTTAAACAATAAACTATAAAAAAATTCTTTTGGGGGACCTGGGTGGCTCCATCAGCTTAGCATCCAACTCTTGATTTTAGCTCAGGTCATGATCCCAGGGTTGTAAGATTGAGCCCCTCATCAGGTTCTGCACTGTGCATGGAGCCTGCCTAAGATTTTCTGTCTCTCTCTCTCTCTCTCTCTTCCTCTGCCTTTCTCCCCACTCATGTGCTCCCTCTCTAAAATAAAAGTAAATAAATAAATAAATAAATAAATAAATAAATAAATAAAACTTGTGAGGAAATTTTAAATACTTCAACATTTCAATATTTCATTAGTATTTATGATATTAAAAATATCACTTGCTGAGATAATGATATTATGGTTATAGTTGAAAAGTATGTATATATACATATATTCATACATAAATACAAATATACACACACAATGAAATATTCACAAGTGAAATTATATGATATCTGGAATTTGCTTCTAAATATTTTAGAGGTGGAGAGGCAAAAAGTGTAGATATATTGAGGAAACAATATTGGCCATGACTTGATAACTGCTGAATTATTGAACTTGATGTATTCTCTCTTGTTTGGCCCACAGGATTTTAATTTCTGTGGTGACTAACTACCAACACAGAGAGGCTAGTGCCATTGAAAGAAAATTTTTATTACTTAAACTTTTCAAGAAGAAACAGCAGTCCATGCAACACAGGGGAAGCATCAGGGTGGTCCAGAAAACAGGAGCAAGAGGAGTTTATTAGGGTTTCCATGGGAAAGGTAAGGCAGAACAGCATAAACAGTTTAGGTTTGGCCAATTTAAATAATTCTGGCAGGGGTCCCTGAGTGGCTCAGTCAGTTGGGCAACTGACTTCGGCTCAGGTCATGGTCTCACAGCTTGTGGGCTCGAGCACCACGTGGGCTCTGTGCTGACGGCTGGGAGACTGGAACCTGCTTCAGATTCTGTGTCTCCCCCTCTCTCTGCCCCTCCTATGCTCATGCTCTGTTTCTCTCTGTCTCTCAATAATAAATAAACGTTAAAAATTTTTTTTAATAAATAATTCTGGGAGGCTTTGGACTTTTGATACATGTCCCTGGGATAATTTGGGGCAGGAGAAATTTTGGCTTGGTGTGTAAAAGTTTGATAAGGAGGTGGTTGGCTTGTATATGAGAGGCATACGTGCAAGTAAATTGTTTACTACCTCTAGGAATTAGCTAGCTCTGGGAGGGCAATCTCCAGAACATCAAAAACACAGAAAAGAAAATATAGTTAATATAATTGTCCCCATGATAAATAGATGTCAATAGACAAATATAGAATCTAAGAAAACACATAATAGAGTACATTGCACTGTTTTCTCTATTATTACATATGTTTGAAAGTTTTCATATGTTCTTTTAGAAAACTAGAAAGAACATTAGTGTGAATCAGTTGTTTTTCCAAAGAGAGCAAGAGAGCTACAACAATATCACCCATTCCACATGCTCTTTTGCAATGTGGACTTGCTACTTTCTCTCCTATTAGGAGGTAGACTCTATTTCCTCTACCAATGAATTTGGGCTAGCCTTAGTACTTATCATGCTTAATGGGAGATATAATGTTTTGACTTCTGAGGCTAGTCCTTAAAAGTTTTACAACGTCTATCTTTGCTTCTTATAATTCACCTTCTGGGGAGTCAGCCACTGTGCTGTGAGGAAGCCCAAGCAGCCACATGGAGAGATCTATGTGGAGAAAAACCAAGATCTCCAAAAACAGCCCCATCTGAGCCCTTCATCAGGAACCAGAAATAACTGTCAGACACGTGAGTGACCATTTTAGACCTCGAGCTATTCCAGGTCCCCCACTGACACCATGATTCCTGACAGAGAAGAAATTTCAACCAGTGCCTGCTTGAATTCCTGGCCCAAAGAATCATGAACAAATAAACTGTCTTTGTTTTAAGCAATTAAACTTGAGATATGTTACATAATAATGAGTAACTGATACAAGAGTATAAGAATATCTTACAGAGATCATTACTTCCTTAAGAAGAGAAAATAAAGAATATTTATAATATAGATGCAATCTTCAAGCAAATAAATGAAACTAAAGAAGAATTTCATCTAAACACCAAAAAACTTGATTTTATGATCTATGATCTTTGAAAATAATGCCTACAGTAATGCAAGACCAATGGTTAATAGGTGGTTCAGAGCTGGAAATACCTCCACAGTCTTAGAACAGTGAGGTCTATTTAGCTGGAGTAAATAGTAAAGCAAGGAACTAGATGGGGGAAGGTCAATAGATACATTAACCTGAACAGTCTCAGTAATGGTTCAGACTTTCTTCAAGAGGTAACAAGAGATTGGCTGAACATTCTTAACAGGGCAGTGACATGATCAAATCAGTATTTTGACAAAAGTGGTTGTTTTGCTTGGATTAGTATGAGGAACACATCAGGGCCGGTTAGGATGATTTCCAGATATGAGGTTATGAGAACTTGGACTAGGGAAATGACAGTACATACAAGTTCAAGAAATATCTAATGAATAATTAAGAGATGACTGAATGGTAGAGAGAATGATGAAGAAGGAAAATCCAGAGATGATGCCGAGGTTTTGAGTTGGGATGACTAAGAAAATTGTGGTGACACTGGTGCAGAGAAGAAAACTGAGAAGAGATCATGGGCTGGAAGATAACGGTGACCTACTGAGTAGAATTCTAGATCTACTGAGTTAGTAGGTTCTTGACCTACTAAGTTAATAGTATATTCAAGTAGAAATATCCCATGTTTAGTTTCTGGCACAAAATTGAATGAAGGTAAGACATTAGAACTCACAATAATAAGCGACATTTTCCAAAATGTGTTTTTCAAACACTATTGACAAGAGGTGCCCATTGAAAGATCCTGAGACTAAATAAATTTGGAAAATGTTTACTTTTTCTTAGGTATTCATAATGCACATTAGAATATGAAACATTCAGAATGATCCTTCTGTATAGAAGCGTATATTATTTTGCTTAAGCAAAACATTCCAAACTCTGATCAACCCTTGACATACTTTATATCATGATCCATTTGGAAAACACAGGATGATCATTAAAAAAAATAATAAATAAATAATAAAGAAAATGAAGAAAACCTAAGTAAATAGGGGGAGGGGGAGGAAAACAGTATGAAGCTCATTAAGAATAGACTTAATAGCTAAAGCCAGTGCACAGAGTAAATCAAAACTGGAAAAGAACCTTGAGAGTGAAGGTCAACTGGTTAAGAACTGAAATAGGACAGAGAAGAGTTTGGAGAAGGAATTGTCTGACAAATGGAGGATCATCATGGAAGTTCAGTGTCACAGAAGATTACAGAAGCCGGCCATTAAGTGGGTTTCAGAAGGTTGACATGGCCATGTCCTGCAGAAATGTTAAGAAAGCCAAAACCAGAAAGAAAGGGCTGGAAAAGTCCATTGGATTTAGTTGGAAGTCAGTAGTCCCCCTTGAAAGAGTTTAAAAAAATATATATGACAGAGACTAAAGAAGAGTATGTTGTAAGAGAAATCAAAACCATGGACAATAAATATTAACTGGCTGTCTGAAAGTGAAAATCTGAGG
Organism: Panthera tigris; assembly: GCF_018350195.1. NCBI lineage: Eukaryota > Metazoa > Chordata > Mammalia > Carnivora > Felidae > Panthera > Panthera tigris. The sequence goes on along the minus strand of NC_056676.1, from coordinate 52,865,746 downwards.
GAAAGAAGACTAGCTCCATGTGTTGTCTGTGGTAATCGGAAAATTATCAATAGTGGGGAAAAAATCTGCACACATGCAAAGACAGATGAGAGTATACCAACGGAGCCAGTCCAGGAATGATGCTGAAGAGTGAGAATACTGTATCTGAGGAGTACAGAATACTCCTAGGGTAAAAGTAGCAGTATTAAGCTGGAAGAAGAAGAGCAGCTTTTTTTTTCCCCCTGAGATGAGTAAAAAAGACAAGTGATGGCAAAAGAAGGCTAAATGGGTGACGATAGAATAGAAGAACTCCTAAGGATCAGGAGAGTTGGGGGCAGGAGGCAGATAGCGGGGAGGAGGTTGTAGTTGGAGAGGGAGAGAACCAAATGTATACTCTCGGGAAAAGAGCAATGCCGGCCCTTACTTGAAGGACAGTAAAATCTGGGAGATGGAGGAGGTACTTTAGGTTAATGTTGAATATGAAATGAAAGGGAATATAAATATTCTTTAATAAAACATATTTTTTAGTAGATATAACATGGAAAAGTTTGAGGGCCCATGGGTGGCTCAGTCGTTTAAGCGTCCAACTCTTGATTTTGGCTCAGGTCATAATCTCACGATTCATGAGTTCAAGCCCCACATCAGAATCTGCACTGACAATGTAGAACCTGCTTGGGATTCTCTCTCCCTCCCTCTCTCTCTGCCCCTCCCCTGCTCACACACACATGCTCTCTCTCTCTTTCTCTCTCAAAATAAATAAATAAATATTTAAAAATATGGAAACATTTGAAAAGGATGGTAAGATCTGTCCCCTTATTGTTTATTTCAATTGCTTATTAAAGGTAAGACTTCCCCCATTAAACTCTAAGTTCTATGGGGCAGGCCATAGTCTGTCTTGTTGCTTATTTTGGTTCCATTGACATCTAACGGGGACTGGAATATAGTAGGTGGTTGGTAAATATTAGTTCAGAATTTATAAGGTGTGCTTTGGTTCGAGAAACAGAGTGGAAGTGCAGGGTCCAAATGATAGGAATAAATATTTGATTACAGCAGAAAAAGGAAACTAGTTTTGTGAGTGGGGAATCTGGTCTAATTAATAAACATCTTTAAGTTGTAAAGCTGTAAATTACCTCTCAGATCATCTATCAGATTCAGATCTATCAAGATCAGAATTTTGATTCCTGTTTCCAGAAGAGGCTTACTTAATTTGCTCAGCCTTAAGAACAAACTCAACCAAAAAGACTCATAATACCAGCAAAAGCTTAAATTTTATTTCGTCACTTGATTTTTTTACCATTACCCAAATATGAAGAATATAAATAGAATCACAAGCTTTCCCCCTTCAACAGTTCATTTCCATTTCCTGCTAGTTGCTGCATCACTGATCTTTTCAAAGTCATCACTCCAATAGTACTTGGTCTCTCACTTTCCACTCCTAATGCCTACTCTAGATACACCCCATATAAAAGGCCACTGTGAGAATTATAAGTGTTATAACACCCAATGAATATGATGTGAGGAGGAGAGCAAAGCATTATGTAACATATTTCAGTTGTGCCAGTAGGTGTTAACATTTCTGACTTAATAAGTTGACTCCTCTTCTAAGACAAAGTGGCACAGCATGTAACAAAAAGCATCAATTTCAGGGCCAACAATCCAGACTTGGTTATGAATCTGAACACAATTACTTGCTTACTATGAGACTCTAGCCAAATTATTCAGCTCCATGCAATGAGGATGAAAATAACTTGTTGTTTCAGGTTGCTTTGAACATTATAGATAATGTCTACCATGTACCCGGTACAAAGCAATTGCTCAGTAAAGTGAAGCTACAAATATTTGTATCCAAATATTCTGTTTTGATAGTCAAAGTGCCACAGATGGAGCCATAGTAAAACAATATTGGTCTCTGGCCGTGGAAAATGAAAAAGTGTAGTGAAAATGAGTCTAAATACAGAAAATTACTTGAAAGTTTGTTTAGGAAACAGAGCCCACATACCCCTTTCTACTCTAAAGTGCAGGGCAGCTGCAGACTTCATCTCCAGGAGATGACTGAAAACATTTCTCTGAAGAGGGTAAAATAGAGGGTCTCTGGAGTAAGGGATGCCAGAGACGTTGGTATCCTTCCCATCACACTAAAAATGTGGAGATTAAATCAACTTTTACATACTGAATGCTGAGATATCATCCCTCCTTCCCTCATCCAGCTCTCCGAATTCTGAAAGCCAGGTCTCCAACCTGCAGCAAGAGATTGGAAGTTTACTTTGGGCAAAGTGACCAGCCCAAAAAGAAAGACTAAAGGTAGGGAACATCAGAAATTCAGTGAAAGGGCAGACCACCAAAAGTGAAGCCCCCAATTGACAAGCAAACTTGCAGCCAAATTTTCAATGGCCGTATCTCTGGAAAAAAGAGCAACTAAGGATTACCAGACAAATAAACAAGGGAATTGAAACTATTAAGGGAGAAGAAAAGTTGACTTTAAAAAATCATCCTGAGATGCATAAGAGATAAATATTATAACCATGAGGCAAATATGCTATTTTAAAAAGGAAGGGGAAATATTCATATTTTTTTGAGGAACTTTTGGAATTTAAAAAAATGCAGGAATCAAAAGCTCAATAGAAAGACTTTCAGAGAAACCTTTTTAGAGAATAGAGTAAAAAGACAAACAGAAACTAGGTAAGATAGGCAAATAGAGAACCAATTCAGGAAGTCCAAGACGTAAATAAAAGGATTTCCAGAGAGGGAATGTACACAATGGAGTAGAGGAAATCAACAAAGAATAATCCATAACATGTTCCCAGAACCGAATGACATGAGTTTCCAGGTGGAGGGTCCTGCCTCAGCACACTGGAAAAAATTGATTCATACTAATGTCAATTATCATACATTATCTGAACACCAAAGAGAGTCAGGAATCAGAATGACTTTGGACTTCTCAACAGCAGCCCTGGAATCTATGAGACATTGAAGCCATGACTTTTAAAATACTGAGATTTCACAATAGCCAAATTATGGAAAGAGCCTAAATGTCCATCAACTGATGAATGGATAAAGAAATTGTGGTTTATATACACAATGGAATACTACGTGGCAATGAGAAAAAATGAAATATGGCCTTTTGTAGCAACATGGATGGAACTGGAGAGTGTGATGCTAAGTGAAATAAGCCATACAGAGAAAGACAGATACCATATGGTTTCACTCTTATGTGGATCCTGAGAAACATAACAGAAACCCATGGGGGAGGGGAAGGAAAGAAAAAAAAAAAAAAAAAAAAGAGGTTAGAGTGGGAGAGAGCCAAAGCATAAGAGACTGTTAAAAACTGAGAACAAACTGAGGGTTGATGGGGGGTGGGAGGGAGGGCAGGGTGGGTGATGGGTATTGAGGAGGGCACCTTTTGGGATGAGCACTGGGTGTTGTATGGAAACCAATTTGACAGTAAATTTCATATATTAAAAAATAAAAATAAAAAAAAAAACAAACAAAAAAAAAATAAAATAAAATACTAGAAAAAAAAAATAAATAAAATAAAATAAAATACTGAGATTTCTAACCTAGAATTCTATACTCTGACCACTAATTGACTGTGAGAGAAAATAAAGACATTTCAGCCATCTAAAGTCATGAAAATTGAGCTTCTGTGAATCTCTCAGTAAACTGTTAGAGGATGTGTCGTACCAAATAAGAGCAAAAACCAAGAAAGAAAAGATACAGGATTAGGAAAATATAGGAAATTGGGAAAAGTCAAATAACTCTGGGGGAGATTTCTTCAAGAAAAATGAAATTGGTAGAATACCTAATATGTCTGAATGTATTTAGAGGGATATAAACAACTAAAAGTGGTTGAAATTTAAGAATATATTAAATTATATATACATACACACACACATATATATGTACATACATATTATTTTTACTTTCTTTTTATTAGCATACATTGTCTTGTTTTCTTTTTCTTTAATTAGTGATTTTACATATATAATCCTTTGGTTAGTAGTAACCTTATTATAGTAGTATAATCCTTTGGTTAGTAATAAAAGGAAAGTAAAAATAATCCCAATATAGTATGTGGCTCAGCAGGAAATGTTGTTTAACTACTTATTCAAACATTGAATATTGACTTAACTAAACATGATATAACTATATTTGGGGGGGGGGGGAAATATACAGGTGGGGGGATAGAGACAGGCAGGAGGATGAATTGTTTCAAACAAAAATGAATGCTAAATCCTCATTTCAAGGAAGAGGACATGAAATAATATCTAAACTTGATAGACTAAGATGTAGCAGTAGAGCCATGTTGTTTACAAATATGCAGATAAGTTAAAAACAGCAAAAATATCAAATGGTTGCCTCTGGAAATTAAAAAATGGAGGAGCACTAAGGGAGAGGGAAAGTCTTGTTTTATAGAATGATTTAAGTTAACTATGTGCATGCATATCTTGGATAAAAACTCAAAATATGCAGAAATTTAAAATGGAAAAACAAACAGCTAGCAAGCCAGCTTAAGTTTCCTTATAGTAATAATTTTGATGAGGAGTAAGAAGAAGGCAGTTGGCTTTTACAAGAGGTGACCGTTTGAACACACAATGTGAATGGTGTAAAAAAGTAAAGATTGATAGAAGTGTAGGCTCATTGAAGTTGTCTGCCTTTATGTTTGGGAAGGAAGGGCACTGACCCTAGGAATATAGACTGTGTAACTAAAAGTACATTATTCCTATCAATAATTTCTGATGAAATAGGTTAACTTTAGACACAGAGTGAGGTAATGTTTAATGTTAATATTAAATAATCTGCAGAGTTCATAGAAACACTGTTCAATATTAATTTTTAAGTTTACAATCCCACATACTTCTCTGATATTTAGGTTGAATTGAATTGAATTTAGTGAAGTGTCAAAGAAAACATGTGAGTCCCATTATATTGTTTGATCACACAGAGAAAGGACAGTAGTTAGAAGTAAAACTCTTTAGGTTTACAGATTTTTGATGTTTTAATGGTTTTCCACTAAAATCATACAATTTCCAAAAAGAAGTTTATAGATGTTTAATAACAGAGCTTCCTATTGAAGACAACACTTGGCTTTTATGGCACATTTTTCAAAATCTTTTTTTTAATATTTTTTTAATGTTTATTTATTTTTGAGAGAGAGGGAGAGCACAAGTGGGGGAGAGGCAGACAGAGGGAGAGAGAGATTGAGAGATAGAGAGACTCAGAATCTGAAGCAGGCTGTAGGCTCTGAGCTGTCGGCACAGAGCCCGACAGGGGGCTCAACCCTCAAACCGTGAGATCATGACCTGAGCCAAAGTCAGATATGTAAATTGAATGAGCCAGCCCAGCAACTCCCACATTTTTCAAAATCTTAATGATTAAATACTTTCCATTAAAAATGAAATAGTTTTAGTTTTTAATTGTAAATTAAGAATATCATGTATATAATCATTTTAAGAAGTTATCTAATACTTTTATCAATTAAAAGGGAAGATTGTTTTGCCAGCTCTAGCCTAAAAAGATCCAGGAGGAAAAATACAATAAATGCTCTTATATTCTTGCAATTCTCTTGTCATAGCTGTCACTTATATTTGGTGACATGATATACTGATTAGTAAGATATAAAAAATCTTTATAAACAAAAATTTATCTTAGAGGCTTTTTCAAAACTCAGATTCTTAAATAATTTGTCTATATATGTGTGTGTATGTACATATATATATAGGATCTAATTAGAATCATCCTTAAACATTACTTAGTCCACTCTTAGCTTTTGTCGAAACACAAAACTGAAGGACAGAATGGTTTAGTGTTTCCCTAATGCTAATATACACAGCTGATTGGTGGAAAAGCAGCAAAAAAAAAAAAAAAAAACACACTTGGTCTCCTGATCCTCAATCCCATTCTACTTCTGTATCACCAGTTGTAAAAGAAACCCAATTTTTGGTAATTACGAATTTAAATGAAAAAAACATTTTAAAGCATAATTTTGTTTTGATGATAATAGCAGGACGAAAAGAACTTTTACAAATTATTCAATCAGAGTTGGAACAGATTTATTAAGGAAAATGGGAAAATTTTGGTAAGACTGTAGGTTGGCAATATGCCCCAGTCAGATTTCCTGTATCTATTTAACCCTAAATAACATATCTATAAAAATGGTCCTTCTCCCTCTTCAGTATGTGCAGCATGGGAAGACAGAACTCTGGAAGAAAGCCAATCTTATTGGCCTAAGAATTTAGAGAACTGAGTTTAGGTCTGTCTGAGCAGCTAAATCTAGGGTGAAATCCCCTAAAAGTAGGTGCTACTGAGTGAGAAGCCCTGAAATCTACATATAAACTCCCCTCAAATTGTTGGCTGACTGCCTGTAAATGTGCCATTGACAATCTAAGGAGCCTCGCAGAAGGAGGCTGGGGAAAGCTCTAAGAGCTGAGCAGAGATTTTAGCTGCTGCTCACCGCTAGTAAGATTTTAGATGCTGAAATCCAACTGGGTGTGCGGCCTTGGTAAACACCTTGGGCTTTCCATGAAGTTAGGAATAAAGATTGCATCACCAAAACTAAAGTATAAATCTGTCCTAAAGAAGTGAAAACCAAGCTTCCCCAAGTTAAAGTTGATCTGTCTTTAATTTAACTGCCTGCTAGAGCAAAACTCAATACTTTTCAGAGGAAGATCCAGAGAGTCTGCAATATATTACCCACAGCATAACAATAAAAAATTATTAGAAATGGGAAAATGTGACTTTATAGTCAATAGAAAGAGACCAACAAAGGACCTAGGTGTTAGAGTTGGCAGAGAAAGATTTTAAAATAACTCTGATAAATATGTTTAAAAGTCTACAAGAAAAGATGAATATAACATATAAAGAAATGGGTAATGGGGGATAAAGATTAGAAAAGCAGAAATGAAACTGCCTTATTCACAGACAACATGATTCCACATGATTCTCCAAACATCTATTAATTGCAGTAAGTGAATTCAGCAAGTTTCTAGGATATAAAGTCAGTATTTCTATACTATTTCAATAAACAATTGGAAATAACATTTAAAAATAAATACCCCTCATAGTAGTATAAAAAACATTAAATACCTAAGAATAAATTTTTTAAAAAGGTATAAAAGCTCTCTAGTTAGAAAACTACAAGTCTGCAGGGGAAAAAAGCCTAATAAGTAGAGAAATACTTTGTGTACATCATTGCAGGATGATAGTGTAAAGATGTCATTCCACCTAAAAATGATCCATAGAATCAGTATACTTCCAACTTAGAATGCTTTTTTAATGGAAATTGATAGTCTAATGTTAACTGTTATATGGAAATACAAAGGACCAAAACAGCCAAATTAATCCTGAAAAAGAAAAGAGAAGTTGGAGGACTTAGAACTACCTGATTCTAAGACTTATTATAAAGCTGTAGCAATTAAGACAATGTGTTATTGGCATAAAAAAAGACAAATGGATTGATTAAACTGAGTAGAGAATCTATAAATAGACCTCCCCCCATATATATTCAGTCAATTGACCGAAATGCCAGAAATTCAATGGGGAAAAGAAAATATTTTCAACAAATGATGCTAGAACAACCAGGTATCTATATATCCTGACTGGCACATCACAGCATATGAAAAAAATAACCTGAGGTGGATTATAAACCTAAAAATAAAAACCAAACCATAAAATCCTTGGAAGGAAACATAATGAATATCTTTGCAATAATGCAGTAGGCAAGAATTTCTTTTTACATAAAAAAGCAGTAACCATAAAAGAAAGTAAAGACATATTGGACTTTATCAAGATTAGAAATTTCTGTTCATCCAAAGACACCTTTATGAAAATGGAAAATGTAAATCACATACTCACTATCAAAGCCTAGTGGAACTGTATTACACAGCTCACATGCAATGGCAATATGATTTTTAACACAGACCTTTTAATTTTAGTTGTATTTTGTCGTGCAGAAATATAAATATCATAAATGTTGACGCTGCAAAAGTACAGAAGTTGAGTTTTAAAAATGGGCAGCAGAGGGGCACCTGGATGAGTGGCTCAGTTGGTTAAGCACCCAACTCTTGATCTCAGCTCAGGTCTTGATCTCAGAATTCAAGCCCCATGTTCAGCTCTGCACTGGGTGTGAAGTCTACTCAAAAAAAAAAAAAAAAAAATGGTGGCAGAGATAGAAGTTTGGGTAGTGGTGTTGTTGGTATCTTCTTACTAACATGAAGAGTGAAGAGAAAGACTTGATAGTCAAATGGAACAGGCAATAGGAATTTCAGTATAATATTTAAAGTCACTCAGTAACCAATACAAATCAAAGTAACAATAAGATTATTAAAACTGGTATGAAGGAAAAACAAGTAGCAAATAACCTAAGTAGACTAAATACTCACCCTTTATAGCTGGGAATCAACAGAGAATATTCAAAGTTGAAAACTCAAAAACTAGCAGTAAAACATAAACATTTAACCTGGGGAAAACTGATTTAGGGGTGGAGGAGGGAATTCTGCTTTTCATTTTATGTCCATTCTCTAATATCTAATTTTTTCCATACATGTGCATTTAGTGCATTGTTTTTTGACAGATTAATAGATTATAGGAGACAGAGGGAGGGAGAGAAATCCACATACCTAGAGGTTATCACTAATGAACTTTCAGATGATTTCTTTCCTCATTACACCTGTCTGTATCATATGACAATAGTTTTGTAATTATAACATGAAAATAAAGCTAGTTTCCCTTTGGAAAAAAAAAAACAGAAAAATCTCAACTTTAAAAAAATCAACCCTGTTGAAGTACTTTATTGCCCATAAGAAAATAACATCTGGCGGTATTGGAGCTTTCTGGTGGGAAAACACTTTTCAGAATGTCAAAGTACTATTTACTTCTTGGTTTCAATCACCATATTACACTGAATACAAACTACTGTTGTTTCAATTGATGAATTCTGGAGAGTCCTTAGCCTAACGTGCCAGGTAGGACTGAAGAATACTGTAGTTAAGCAGAAAGTTCTCACAATAATAAAATTACTGTCAAATGTCATTGAGTTCTTTGCAATTATTGTGGGAGTGAAGAAATATTAAAAATATCCCTTATGGTAGTGTCTTTAGTTTGTACTGACATAAACTCTTTTGGGATTCTTCTCTAAGATTAAGTCTACACCCATAATTATGTCATCATGTATGCAGAAGTGTCGTTTTTGCTCAGTTCTTGTAACTTGTTTATAAGCATGGAAGAGCCAATAGCTAATGGTGATGGCCAGAGCCATCTGCCACTTAGATACCAAAACCTTTTGTAGTGTTCCCATTAGAACTGTGATGTTGATTCATCTATGTCCTAAATGAGGTGTGTAGAGAAAAAAAAATACATGCCTGTCAGAATGCATTTTATAGCAAGCAGAGTGTTGTTCCAGAAACTAGTCATCAGGTTATCTTGGCCATTGTAAATGAAGTACATCTGGGAATTATTCTCAGGGAAACATTGGGTAGAAGCTCTAACTAGTGGCTTTGACTTTGACTACTACAAAGACTGGAAAAAGGTAAAGCATGTATCAAGCTCTGGTGTATAATCTACAGGTTAAGTCCATGATATATGATGGTGAAACCTTCTTCAGGAATCCTCACTGGTTTTTTTAAGATTATATTAGTGGTTATGGTAGACTCCTTCACAAATGGCAATGAAATGCTGTTCCCAATTCCCCCATTGCTTTATTCCTAAGTCCGGGCCAGATATTTGCAATCAATCTCTGCTGTGTGTGTGCATTTTTTTTTCCTTAGTTAAATTTAGGATTCTCTAAGAACCTTGCTTGCATAAATATAGTGAAGTAGTTAAAAGTAGGGATTGTGAAGTTAGACAGATCCGGGTTTGAATCCCTCAAGCTATATTTGCTGGATAACCTTCATCAACAGTCATAACAGTCATCACGAACCTCAGTTTTCTTACCTATAAAAAAAAAGAAATGAAAGCACAACTCAGAGAGTTGTAAAATTAAATGATAGTTTATGTAAATCACCTAGTGCAGTGGTTCCCAAGTTGTATACACACTGGATTCTCCTGGTGAGCTACAAAACGACCTACGGGTTAGTGTTCCATCCCAAAACATTGTGATTTAATGGGTCAGACGTGCGGCCTGAGCTTGGAAATTTTTTAAAGGTCTCTAGGGGATCCTAATGTACAGACAAGTTTTAGAACCACTGACCTAGTTTACGGCAATACCTGCCTCAGGTACACATGACCTAAGTGTTTTATAATTATCTAACATAATATTTGTAAAAATCCAAATGCCATATTATCCTCCATTTCCAGATGATAAACTGGAGAGATATTTGATAACATAATCGAGGGCAAGTAATTATCACAAAGTATAATCAATATTTAAACCCAGTTTCCCTGAATCCAAAGCTGAGTCCTTGGTTGTAATGTTGGTTGTAATGTTATCTCACTTCAAACAAATTTCCTATGCATAACTTTCCCAACCCAACTGAGGTATGGCATGTTGAGAATCTCAGTTTTGGGAGGAAGAAAAGAAAGAAAAAAATAGAAAGAAAAATCCTCCAGAATTGTGAGTAAATACTGAAAAAATCATACAAACAGCTGATTTATCATATCTCAGTATGGTCTCAAGCAGATGGTCAGGCTGAAAGCATGAGGATTGTTGCAGGAAATTGGATAATAAGATTAGATATGTTTCTCATCAATAGACATATCATTCCATGGTAGACAATAGTTCTTAGTTCTGTTGAATTTTTAAATTTTTTTTAATGTTTACTTTTTTTTTGTGAAAGAGAGAGAGACAGAGTGTGAGCGAGGTAGGGTCAGAGAGAGAGGGAGACACAGAATCCGAAGCAGACTCACAAACTGTGAGATCATGAAATGAGCCGAAGTCGGCCACTCAACCAACTCAGCCACCCAGGCGCCCAGTTCTGTCGAATTTTTAAATAGCGTTTTTCATGAAAACTCACTCCAGATTCCTTCTAAATGGATCAAGGACTCAAAAGACCAAGATGTCTTTTGGAAGTTATACTCAGCACATACTTTTCACTTACCTATACTACAATAGCTAGCATTTATCAAGAACTGGATTGATGCAAATCTCAGCCACAATAATTGAAACATGGTCTGTATTCAACAAAGTCCAAGATACAAGTGGAGTGGTAATTAAAGCATTACCATATTTCTGTGAGCATATCCTTCACAGAACCATCTTGAACTAGATTTTTTTTTTAATCTCAGCTTCTCAAAACAGAGTAGAACTGAGAGACGAAAGAAAGAAAGAAAGAAAGAAAGAAAGAAAGAAAGAAAGAAAGAAAGAAAGAAAGACAAGAACACAGCTATTCTCTGTCATGACACCTCAGTTGTCTGAGTCTCCAACTGAAGAAAAAAAACAAAGAGGACAAATACTGTCTGATTTCAAGACTTATTATAAAACTACAGTAATTAAGTGATATATTGGCATAAAGATAGATAATGAAAGAGAACAGAGAGCCCAGATATAGGCCCACACATGTCCAGACAACTGATTTTTGACAAAAGTGCAAAGGCAGGGCGCCTGGGTGGCTCAGTCGGTTGGGCGTCCGACTTCGGCTCAGGTCACGATCTCGCGGTCCGTGAGTTCCAGCCCCACGCCGGGCTCTGTGCTGACTGCTCAGAGCCTGGAGCCTGTTTCAGATTCTGTGTCTCCCTCTCTCTCTGACCCTCCCCCGTTCATGCTCTGTCTCTCTCTGTCTCAAAAATAAATAAAGGTTAAAAAAAAAAAAAAAGTGCAAAGGCAATTCACGGGAGATAAAGTAATCTTTTCAACAAATAAAAAGTAACAAACTGTTATACGTGCAGCATGGATAAACCTCAGAATAATTATGCTGGGTAAAAGCAGCCAAGTGAAAACCAAATACATGCTGTATGATTCCATTTATATAAAATTGTAGAAAATGCAAACTAATATATAGTGACAAAAAGCAGACCAGTGGTTACCTAGACTGGGGTAAGGGAGGTAGGAGGGATTAGAAAAAAGACACAAGAAAACTTTCGGGGGTAACAAATATGTTTATTACAGTGCTTGTGGTGTGGTTTCAAAAGGGTATGCACATGTCAAAACTTACATTGTTTTAATATACTTTGAATATGTGTAGTTTTTTATATCAATTGTATTTCAATAAATTCATTGAATATGCAAATTTTCAAAAAAGCTCTTCTTGTTTAAAATGTTTTTAATGTTTGTTTATTTATTCATTTATTTTTTGAGAGAGACAGAGAGAGAGAGAGAGAGAGAGACAGTGTGAGGGGGGAAGGGGCAGAGAGAAAGAGGGAGACACAGAACCTGAAACAGGCTCCAGGCTCTGAGCTGTTAGCTCAGAACTCAGAATGGCTAGATCATTACCTAGGCCGAAGTTGGACGCTTAACCAACTGAGCCACCCAGGCGCCCCATTTTCTCTTCTTGCTTAAATAACTCATTAGCTAAATAGCAATGCATTACATATGATGGTGATATTTTTGCTTTATATTTGTTTCTTTTGATTACATGCTACAGTGATTTCTGATAGGGTTAGACTTCATTTTCAATAATAAAAGATTACCTTTTTAAAAGCCTGTTTTCTTGTTTGAAGACAGCACAAATATTTTAATCAATTGTCTAGAAGAAAATGAAAAATTCCTTCTACCTCAAAAAGAAATTAGGAGTACTATGGATTAGAGAATGTTGTATAAAATTTTACAATATGATTGCTTCTGAAATTCAAAAGTTGGCAAGCATATTCAGTAGTTTGCAGATTTATCTCCTGTATCCTGACCCATTTGATAACAGGTAATTATGAGAGCACACTGCTGCTGAGACTATCCATTCTCATGACTAAAAATAAATCCACCACCCTTAAGTACATTTAATTTCTGTGCATCAATTTGCTGAAGCTTTTGTTTGTCTTTTGCTCCTTTCTTCTCTAAAGGTAAATGGCACAGCAGAACCTTTAGAGACAAAGTTGCATTTCAACAAGCTAGTTTGGGGATTTGTTCACATCCTGTGCTTGCAGTTATTTATTGCTTTATAAAGGTTATAGGTAGGTAAATATAACTAAAGGTCGATGAAACAGAACATTTTACATAACACCCCATTGGCTTAACATATTAGAACTTGTAGCATTTAAAATTATTTTAAAGAATGAATAGATTAGAAGTATTAGACCTGAAATATTCATGGTATATCCATATAGATAGGAATAGATGGTTTTTAAATGCCCACAGAGAATATTCCACAACTTTGCTTTTATAATCTATGTTGTCGTAACTTCACCTTAAAGCCAGGACTTAAAGTAAATTCTTGCTTATTCAGAATTGTGATGAATGACATATTAATAACTAACTTCATATTCTTGTTAATAGGATTTGCTGTATGTAGTATACCTGGATTTCTATTTTTTAAAGAAATATGTTACTATGAAATTTACTAAAGTGAAGCCCTAGAATACCTAAAACAATCTTGAAAAAGAAGAATAAAGTATGAGGAATCACGGTTCCTGATATTGGGGTCATTATATAGCTATAGTAATCAGGCAATAGGGTATTGATGGAGAAAAAGATGGATAGATCAATGGAATAGAACAGAGAGTCCAGGAAGATACTTACACTCTATCAATGTCAAGATCCTGCTTGTCATATTGTACTATAGTTTTGCAAGATGTTACCACTGGCGGAACTGGGGAAGGGTACAAGGGATTTTCTTATATTATTTCTCACAAGGGCATGTGAATCTACAATTACCTCAAAATTAGAAGTTTAGTTTAAAACGACAGTAAAGGGTGCCTGGGTGGTCAGTTGGTTGAGCGTCCAACTCTTGATTTTAGCTCGGGTCATGATCCCAGTGTTGTGGGATTGAGCCCCACATAGAGCTCCGCGCTGAGTGTGGAGACTGCTTAAGATTCTCTCTCACTCCCTCTGTCCCTCTCCCCCACTCATTCAGGCTCTCTCTCTCTCTCTCTCTCTCTAATTTAAAAAGTAAAAAGATAGTAAAATAATAGCAAATGGAATGGAGGAATTTTTTTTTGTTTTAAAATGAAATACAGGGTTTTAAACTTCTTGGTGGCATTTATTATAAAGATGAGTTATCACATATAAAGACTAAAAAAAAAATCATTTGAAATTTTTGGTTAATTTGATTTTCAATGAGTGGGCATTGACTGGACACAAGAATTGCAGGAATAAGACCTCAGAGAGTTCTGTAACCTTTTCCAGTTGTCAGGAAGATAAGCCTTAAGCAATCTATCAACCTGGAAAGCCACTGATGCCCCTAGGCATGACCGAGGTCTATGCACCTGATTGGTTCTCAGGTAATGCAGTAAGAAAAGGATGTTCTCAGGGCACCTGGGTAGCTCAGTTGGTTTAGCATCCAACTCTTGGTTTCGGCTCAGGTCATGATGTCACTGTTGTGCATGAGCCCAGCTTCATGCTCCATGCCCAGCAGAGAGATTAAGAGTCTCTGCTTCTCCCACTGCCCCTCTCCTGCTCATGCTCACTTGCACATGCACATGCTCTCTCAAAATAAATTGTTTTTAAATGTTTGCATGAGGTTATTTTTGAACAGTATATTTGCAAATAATCCAACCTATGATGTTATCATGGATATTACAACTGTGAAAGTTTTATTGTGTTTTCCCTAAAGCATGGTCTTTCTGTTTTAGAAGAGATTAACATTGGAATAGCTGATAAAAATGTAATACATTTTGAATTAGATAAATTTTCAAACATAATGTCATAAACTTTTAGAGCTTTAGAAATATATGGATTGTTGAAAATGTTTCATAAAATGCTTTATCAAAACAAAATTGTTAATGTAAAAGAAAGATTACCATTTTTTTCAGCTACTCCATTTCTACTGTGACCATCTTGCCTCTTACTTCAAATGACTTGCCTGAACAATTTAAGTAGCCTACTAATTTCTTTTCTCTGACCTATTCTCACTTCCCACCCCTTGTCCATCTGCCTAACTGTCCCTATAGTGATCTTTCTAATAAGGAGTCTGCTTACCCTTTCTGTCTGCTTGAAATCCAATCTTTGCTTCTGATTGCCTAAAATAGAAAATCTAGACTTTGCTGGGCATCAAGGCCACCTAAAAGGAGGCCCAGCTTACCTGCCACTACTGAATACAAATCCTGTGGGGCGCCTGAGTAGCTCAGTTGGTTAAGTGTCTGACTTTGGTTCAGGTCATGATCTCACGGTTTGTGAGTTCAAGCCTCACATCAGGCTCTCTGCTGTCAGCACGGAGCCCACTTCAGATCCTCTCTCCCCCTCTCTGGCCCTCCCCAACTTGCTCACATGCTTGCTCTCTCTCTGTCTCTCAAAATAATGAAAAATAAACATTAGAAAAACTGTTAAAAAATAAATAAATACAAATCCCGTATCCATCTTCTCAGAACACACCATGCTTTTTCTCATGTGGGCCCTTTCATCTAGAATGCCCAACTTTGCCTCTGCCTGGTCAATGATGTCACCTCCTCTCAGAAGCTGTCCTCAATATCCTGAAGCAGTTCATCACTCCTTCTTTTTGCTCTCAGGGGATTTTATGTGGAATAATGGTTAAGTTACTATTTGTTGAGTGCTTACTAGGTACCAGGCACTGTGCCTAACTAAGCATTTTACAGACGTGATCTCATTTAATCTTCCCAGCAGCCCTATGAGGTAATGTGGCACTTCTCACAGTGTCTTCTCATTCATTGTTTTCATGTCCACATCCTCATCAGAAGAGACCAGCCTTATTCATCTTATCTGAACCACCTCCTCTTATGATGTCTGATCAAATCAGGTACTCAGTAAATGTTTGTTGAGTGAGTGAATGATGGAATGAGTGAAGTGAAATAAATAAATACAGTAGGGTTCCTTAAAAAGTAACTTGTTGGATCTGGCTTTACCATACATGTATGTGGCCATAGCACTGGAATATGCTTCCTAATCCAAATATCTCTCTCCTTGCCCTGGCATGCTGCCTGAAATCCCCATGGTCCTCAAGAATGTCCTGTCTTTATTTTTTATTCTTACTGCCACCAACCTAGATTAGACCCCATCTTGCCTCTTATTTGATCCACTCATCTACTTGCGTATCTTCTCCTCTTTAGTTATTACAGGCACTTTAGAAAAGATCAACTTTCCTAAAATACTCATCTGATTATTTATTTCCCTTGCTCAAAAATCTTACATTTTCTAGAAGGTATCCTTTCTCCTTACCCTGACTTTCAAAAATCTCCACAATCTGGCCTTAACTTCATCACACACTACACTTTAAATCCTACAGTCCAATCAGTCTGAAATGGTTGCCATCCTCACCTCATGCCTTTGTTCAATATACTCTGTCTGCCTGTCTGGGCTGCCTCTTTCCCTACATTGTGTATAAAAATTATATCCCTTCCATAATGCTTTCCCGGAACACACCAGTCAGGAAAGACCTCTGGTTTTTTCCTATTTGCTTATTCCACTGACAGAGGGTTTCTGAGAGACATTTAACATTTTAGACATCTCTCATATTCAGAAGGTAGCTCTTTGAGGGATTAGGTAGACCTTTTCAGTTAACTTCCCACCTCGTAAATGGTTCCCTTTTTAAATAAGTTCCCCTTTCCCCCATGTAGGGATGAATCCTCTGTAGCTATGTTTCTGCCGTAATAGCCTGTGTCTCAGAGCATAGGTGAGTAGATCAGAATGGGCACTTAACTATGCTGGGCCAGAGCATCTCAGAGACCAGGTACTTGTAAGAAAGGAGCCTGTGTCTTTTAAAGGGAGAAGCTGGGGCCACCCGTAGTGATGTACCTTGAGGCCGTGTCCCTCAGGAGGGACTATTTTGTTCATATAAGAAAAGGGAAGCCTTCTAGGTAAATGCAGCTTCAGGTGCAGGGCACAAATCTATGTAGTGACCTTGAGTAGCCATAGTATTTGTCTTCATAGCTGGGAAGGCAGAGAGAGCTGGGTTGCAGAAAGAGCAGAATTGACCAAATGTCTGGGGATGGCCAGAGGGAGATAAGAATAAACCAAAATCTGCAGAGAAGCAGCAGTTTGTGAGAAAAAGAGAGAGAGGCAGCGAGAGAGGAAGGGGCAGGGGAACCACTGCCTGGTTCCTGTCAGCTTTTCTGATACTGGGTGCAGGCCCTAAAGAGATCCCACTCCCTGTGGTTTTGCTGAGAAAATGCAGGATTCTTTCAACAAACTCTTTTTTAACCCCTGGACAAAATGAGTTGTGTTTTGGTCATCTAATCCCACAAGGCTGAGAGTAGCTTTTTAGAGAAACTTGCAGTGTAAGGCACCTGGTGGATACATGTCTTGGATGTAGGTTAGACTCCTGGTTCTTAAACTCAATCATCCATTAAAAGCAACTGAAGTGCTTTTAAACCTACCAATTCCTCTATCACTGCAGACTAATTAGATCAAATTGGCTTGGATGGGAGGGCTCGTGCATTTGGTATTTTAAAAAATTGTTTTAAGTTTATTTATTTTTGAGAGAAAGAGAGAATGGGAGAGAGAGAGAGCATGAGCAGTAGAGGGACAGAGAGAGGAGACACAGAATCTGAAGCAGGTTCCAGGCTCTGAGCTGTCAGCACAAAGCCCAATGCAGGGCTAGAACTCACCAACTGCGAGATCATGACCTGAGCCAAAGTTGACCGCTTAACCCGCTGAGGCACCCCTGCATTTGGTCTTTTTAAAAGTTTCCCTGATGACTCTAAAATGTGATCAGGAATTATCATGCGCTAGATGCTATAAAAGCACTAACACGAGGGAACACTAGTAGCATCTTAAGCCATTTTTATTGGTTAACTCATCTGTGTTGAATCACTTATCAGGTTACACAGGCTGGGAAAAGATTTGGGACAGTAGGGTAGGGTCAGGGTAGCATCAGAGTAGTAGAGAAATGTGTATAAGAAGAAGGAAGACAGGCATTGGCTTTAGTCCATACTTTTTCAAACAGCAAATTATTAGGACACTGGGAATAGTTGCATAAACCAGTAGCTGATCGAAGAGAAGGAAATGGGTTACCATGATCATACAATGTTCCATTGACAGTCAAGCCAAACAATATGACACACAATTGTTAGCTTGGCATAAAAAAAGTGATCATAGCTTAATGTGCAGTTATTACTTCTATATTAATAATTTAATTATTAATGTAATTAGGAGGCAGCATAAACTTCTAAGAATACTAAAATATATCTTTTTAAGGCTCTATGCCTGATTTCCCCACATGGTTCCCTAAAATCAAAAACTTCATCTTGCTGAAAATGTTGGTACTGTATCTCTTCTTAATGCATTCTGACTGGTATTGTGGCCAGTTGAGTGTTCGTCTTTTGCCTTCTACTTAGAAGCTCTTTGAGAGAGGCAGTCATGGTAGTGATCTCTGTATCCTTCACAAGGAAACTTCAATTCGGACATTTTCATTTTATTTGTTGCACTAAGCTATATCATTTAGGCATAAATTCTGCAAATAATGGTAAATCGTACCACAGTGGCTTAAACAGTGGGTTTATTCTCCTCATATAGCAAAAAATCCAGATACAGGCAGTCCAAGGCTGGCACAGCTTCTCATTAGGGATACACATTCTTTTCATCTCTCCACTTCTGCCATCCCTACAGTTTTGCTTGTCACCACATGGTCATTAAGATGGCTGCTACACCCTATGCATTGCATTTTTTTCAGTCAAAAAGGGGACAGGTTCAAAAGGCCCAAATGATCATTCCGGCCCAATGTATCCTTTTAAAGAGCTTTCCTGAAATCTCAGCCGTTAACACTTCATTGGTTAGAACTGCATACATGCTTACCCCTGGCTCAATACCAGAAAATGATTAGGGAGAAAGGAATTGTAGATTAGGGTTGAGTCAGCCAGAAACATTAGCATGAATTTTGATTCTAATTAGAATTAAAAGGAATGTTACAGATTATTTGGCACCTCCTACTGAGATCTGACAGATGAGAAAACTGTGGGCCAGAAATGTCTGAGATCCATAGCCAAGTAATGGCAGGACAGAGAATAGATGAGGATCCAGCTCTCACCATTCCTAGGCCATGAACATTCCATACATCCACATACAAATCATTACAAGGTCCTATGTTAGAAGCTATGAATCATTTCCAAAGACAGAATTTAGAACATTGGAACTTTGTTTCAGCTGTCTCCAAAAGAACCTTCCCTTTCCAATAAATATTCAGAGCAACAAATGGGGAAACAAATCTTCCAGTCTTCCTTTGACTTAAAAGATAGCAAAACAAACTTCAAAATTTCCAGGAAACAGACCCATCCCTGTAAGTTGTCCTCTTGCTCTGTGTAACTTGCAAGATTGTTTTTTAAAATTCCTAATCCAGAACAAATTCATTACACAACGAAAATCCAAAAATGGTCAAGTGCAATTCCAGTGTTTGCTCTTTTCCCTTAGTATATAATACCATTGATTATTTTTGTTAGGAAAATTTTTTTACAATTTATTGTTATTATCAAATGATTGTAATTCCCTTGATCCCCCCAAAATAAGTTTTGCTAATTGTATGCTATCTAAATAATTATCATTTCATAATTTTTCAGTTTCTCCAAATGACCAATCTCAGCTATTTAGGTATGATAGCACATTCCAGGGGAAAAAAATCTCCATTTCAACCAACTAATGTTCTTAAGACATCAATTATTAGTTCTCTATATCTACCATTTTTATCATGAGTAACTGCTGAATAAGTGGTAGCTATTATTAAGTTTAGGTTAATATAAGTTCAACAACAAGACAACAGATAATACATCTTTGAAACAGTAAATCATGTTAAAATAAAAATCAATTATATTTTTATCATGTTCAAACACATTTGGGCCTGGATTTCTGGGACTCATAGTAGTTCATAACTCTATCATTACCCTTATGTATTTAAACCATTCATCCATCTGCTGTCATGTGCAGTTATTTTATACTACTTTAAGGATTTATTCAGCAATAATCTTGCTACCACCACAAACTCGGCTATGGAGAATGATTTCTCTGAAAATCCTACTTCATAAGCTATCATTTTAAAGAGGGAGGTACAGTAAAGAGATGTTTTATCATACATTTTGTAATAACCCTACATAGTTTTTCTAAGTCAATGTTAATCTGTTTGGGGTGTGTAGTTTATCGGTTATATTTCAGTTTCCATGGCAACAGATGCAATCATCACATACACATTCTGCAGCTGGGTAGACAGGCAGTCTCCTCTGAGACTTCAACTTGCAAATAAAGCCGTGTGTGAGTAAGAGGCAAGCATTCCTCTCCTCCAAGAGGCTGAGCACACTGTACTTCTAGGATACCAGTCTCAGGTGATAGCCAAAGCAAGGCTTCCAAACGCAACTCTTTCTCCAGCTTTCTCATGGAACAATTGAGACATCTTTACCCAAGGCATTAAGACACTGCCACTTCTGCTTTTAGAATCTGGGACTTGGGTTAAATAAAACACAATGGAAAACTGTACACCAAGTACCTGGTTCTCATCCATTTCTTAAGACTTCCTGTATTTCTGAAGTGGAAATTCATAAAAAATACAGTTCAGCTGTTCTGAAAATAAAACTTAGATAATGATGAAGAATAAAGTTGCAGAAATCACTGAAACAGAAGTAGGAGCCAAAGAAATTTTGGTAACAAAAAATCCTTGAGTCTTTCATGACGCCCTAAAGGTGAGATATCGTGTATTCATCTAGCTACTTTTTCCAAACACAGTGCAATAGTTGACTCAGTTTCAAAAAAAAAAAAAAGAGACTTTATTTTTTTTTATTGTAGAAAATCTCAAATATATACAAAAATAGAAAATGCATGAGCCTGTACGTACACATCTCCCAGATTCAGTTATTGGCAATATTCTGCCACTTGTTTTATCTTTAACCCCCACACATTTTTGACAGATTATATTGGAGGAAATCATGTCATTTCACTCATATATGTCTACTATATCTCCAAGTGATGAGGATATTTTAAAAATAACAATTATGCTCTCATCTATAACACCTAAAAAAAAGCAATTAATTCCTTAATTTCAGAAATATTTTATTTTTAATTAATAATAATATGAAAAGAGATGGATGTTAGCAGTTGTTACACATTATTTAAAGGATTTGTAAATAAATAATTTTCATGAAAAATTATAAATTGTTTTCCCACGAAGAACAAAATACTTTTTTAAAATTGTCTTTTATTCTGTCCTAAATTTTTCTCCTCCTCTTTCTAGATGAGGCACCAGTTTCTACTTAGTTACTCTCATTTTACAATAGTGTAGGGAGTGCCCATTGAAGAAGTTCATTTTAATTGAAATAACATTGGGAAATCTCTGATGCAGTCTTCAATTCCTCTTCCGTCAGCCCAGAAATTGGTGCCAAAGAGGTTATCATTCCCCATATGCCCATGATTGCTTAAAACTACTATGTTTATGAAATCTGTTTTGTTAAAAGCCATTGATTAAGCTATTTCTCCATGAAAACCTTCCTTGTAGATGACTAATGTTCCATTTGTTGAGTGTCTGTCTGTCTTTGCCTGTCCACTTAATGTCTGTAAAAGTCCCCCTGTTGTTGGTCCTTATCTTCTGGCTTGTCTATTTCTCTCTCAGTCTGTGAATCCCTTTCTTTCTTTTTCTCATTTTTTCCCTCCATGTTCATTTTTCATTTCCTTTCTAATCTCTGCCTCTCTTTACTAGTTTTTAAATGTATTGACAATTAGGCAGTATTCCCTATTCTTAATTTTAAAAATAGATGAGAAAAATATTTGGGGCTTGTCTAAAAGAAAATAAAATGGTTTCTCGTGCTTTTTTTCCTTTTTTAAATTGAGGTATAACATAAAACATTATGTTAGTTTTGGGTGTACAACATAATGACTCGATATCTGTATGTATTGCAAAACAAACGCCACAAGTCTACTTAAACATCCATCAAAAAATTTTTTTTAAATTCAAGTTAGATAACATACAGTGACATCTTGGCTTCAGGAATAGAACCCAGTGATTCATCTCTTACATATGACACCCAGTGCTCATCCCAAAAAGTACCCTCCTGAATGCCCATAACCCATTTAACCCATCCCCTCCAGCAACCCTCAGTTTGTTCTCTGTGTTTAAGAGTCTCTTACGGTTTGCCTCCCTCTCTGTTTTTATTTTGTTTTTCCCTCCCCCTATGTTCATCTGCTGAGTTTTTCAAATTCCACATATGAGTGAAATCATATGATATCTGTCTTTCTCGGACTTATTTTGCTTAGTATAATATACTCTAGTTCCATCCATATTGTTGCAAATGGCAAGTTTCATTCTTTTTCATTGCCCTACAATACAGCAATTGCACCACTAAGAATTTATCCAAAGGATACAAAAATGCTTATTCAAAGTGTCACATGCACCCCCATGTTTAGGACTATCAACAATAGCCAAATTATGGAAAGAGCCCAAATATTCATCCACTGATGAATAGATAAAGAAGATGTGCTATTTATGTACAATGGACAAATGGTTTTTCACTTGACTTACTTTCTTCCTTCAAAGTAGTAGCTCTCTTAGCATGTTTATTTAGGATGTATATTAATCATTCTAATAGGTAGCTATACTGCATATTTACTGAAGATGATTTCCATAAAATTCTCAGCAGTTTTGTAACTAGGAATTTTACTCATTCGCATGGCTTCTTTGCTAGTAGGATAAAGAAAATTGTACAAAGCCCTGATTTTTAGTAAAGGTCACATGGTTTAGAGTTTCAAAATGTTGCTCAACAGGTGTATTGCAGACCCCTTGCTAGTGCTCAGTATTTATTTAGTAAATTTAAAGTTATTCCAATTGGATTCTGGCATTTAATACAGATTTTATAGGTCTTGTTAAAGTCTCACATCTGGAGGACATCTTAGAGACAATATACTCTACAGTCCCTTATTTTACTGGTTGGGAACTGAGACCCAGAGAGACCAAGTGACTTCCAAGAGTGGCCTCTTAAGTTAGAAATGGGCTTAGAACTAGAACCTTAGTTTAATGACTACCAGTTCAGTACTTTCTGTACAATTTCTGTAAATAAGGGGTGATTATATGTTACATGATGTGAGAAGATGGCAGTCTCTCACATCAGTATAACCTGCATCGTGAATTGTTTTTCCAGGGTGCCCGATCCTCTCACACTCTTTGACCCAGCAAGTCTAGAACGTGAAAACATTATAAGGACAGCTGGTTAGATTACGAGGTATGGAAGAAGATTTAATCTGCTTTCATCTAGGAATGCAGGTAAAGTAGTCCCTCTTTTCTGAAGGGGACATGTTCCAAGACCCCTGATGGATGCCTGAAACCACAGGTAGTATGGAATCCTATATATATTCTACGTTCTTTCCTATACGTACATGCCTACGGTAAAGTTCCATTTATAAATTAAGCACAGTAAGAGATTAACAACAATAACTAATAATAAAATAGAACATTTATAACAATGTACTGTCATAAAAGTAACATGAATGCAATATGGTCTCTGTCAAAATATCTCATACTGTATTCACCCTTCTTTCTGTGATAATGTGAGATGACAAAAATGCCTACTTTGATAAGATGAACTGAGGTGAATGATATATGGTTGTGACATTGGTCTTCTGATGGTATGTCAGAAGGAAGATCATCTGCTTCCAGGTAACCGTGGGCAACTGAAACAGAGAAAAGCCAAAACCACAGATGGGGAGGTGGGGGGACTAGTATAATGGTAACTTACTAAGAACAAGTCAGGATACCCATGCAGGGGAATTTCAAAATAAGAAACTCCCTGTAATGAAGCAGGAAAAATACTGGAATGATTTTCTAAAACAGCATGTGAAAGGGAATGGATGTCCATTCTTTCCTTCATCTTCAACGATCTAATGTATCTGTTGGCTTAATAGAGTCCCTGTCATTTTTGTTCTGTTTCATTGATAAGTTCCCAAAGAGCATGTCACTTGCTTTAATTAATGATGAAGTGTAAATGGATACACATGCCACATTCTTACTGTGGCTAACGTACCTTGATAATAACAGTGATGAGGAAGATAATAACCTACATGTCCTAAATACTCATTTCATTAATTTAACCCTAATGCCTTCTGCTTTCCAAAAGCAACTTTAGGAAATATGTTTGGTTTTTCAACTCCTAAATGGATGACCTATATTTTAAGACATTAGTAGCCTTATTTCATATTAGCTATTTCTCTCATGTATTTTTAAAATTATTAGCCTTATTTACTTTTATGCTTAAAATACCCTTTTTATGACACACAATTTTATTGAAGGGACACACTATCAACAACTCATTGTAGGTTGGAATTAGAAGTACTGATGACAAACCACTGTCCCTCATTCTGTGTTTCTAATGACAAAAATAAACAAGTAAATATTAGAAATGTCACTTTGGTGAGGTTATTAACAACCTTAAATTATAGGGAGGTTCCTCTAAAGGGGAAAAAGGATGATAAAACACGTCTATTTGAAATGGTTTCATAGTTTAAGCAAACAGCATAGCAAAAAAAAAAAAAAAAAGAAAAAGAAAAAGAAAAAGTCCCACCCAGCAGGAAATGGTAAGAACAGCCTTAAACCATTCCAGAGAAATAGACTGTTTCAATAAAAAGTTAGGGGGAAAAAATCAGCCCACAATATCAATTGAATTTTGACTGAGACTGTCAAAGATTTGGGCTGGGAAAACACAATATTGGGGAAACTAAAATTCTTATAGAGCATTGGAAATGCAGCCTGTAGGAAAAATAATGGTGGGTAATGCACAAAAATAAGTTACAGATACGGCTCATATGCTGTAACTCAGTCTTTCTTTCCTCATATTAAGCTTTAAGTATAACATTGAACAATGTCACAATGTAGCTTTATTCCAATATTATTAAAATGTACTCACTGAGAACATACACTTCCAGATCTCTACACTTCACATCTAATTCATGCTGTGAACTAATAAAATGATTTCTACAAAAATATTTCCCGACATCCTGAAGAAAGTTCTTAACTTGTTAGTAGCTTTTCCCTAACTATAGTATCAAATAACAACCAAAAAACATGAGTGGTTTGTAGTCATAGGAGTTAACATAATGGAAAGAACTGGGGATTTCAAAGTCAGTTTAAATATTTATATCCTAGCTGCTAGCCAATGACCTTGGATAGATTATATATCTTTCCTGAGCCTCCACTTTCCCTATTTGTAAAATGGGGCTAATGATAATTACCTTATTGGGTCACCTTTACCATTTAACCAAGATTACATATATCTTGGCTTAGTGTGTTATAGGTGTTCAATTAATGCTTGTTTCTTCCATTGTTATGGTTAGGATAGAATCTGAATTAAAACCTGGGTATCTTAGAATGTAGGACAGTGTTCTTTTCCCATAGATTACACTAATTGCTGTGGTAAACTGGAGGGCCTCCCTGAGAAGGCTGAGTAATAAAGGTTTATATAAGAAAAAAAGAAATGTTAATCAATTTTAGAATGTTTAGATGGGCAGTATGATAAGAAGACCACGTACAAATCAAGTATGGAAATGCTGCTTCAGATTTTTGTGTCTCCAATACTGAACGTATCATAAGATTCCTGGTAGAAACACAAACACTAACGCTCTGTGTCATGTTCCACATTACTTAAAGATGTTTTCTTATAAATTTCACATTTTCTCTATGAAGCCTGGTATTTTATTTCCTGATTCTTAATGACTTGATTCTCACAATGTATAGTGTTGAGACATCTATTTTACAAAACATATCAGTAATAGTAGAGGACAATTGAGCATTTGTATCGAATACCGCCACATTTTGGTTAAACTTTAACAAGAAAGATTCCAGTGAGCTGTCTGGAAATAGGTTTTTTACAAAATCCAGAATGGGCTAGGCAAGAGCCATCTCAAATACATTTACTTCTAACAACTCCATTAGTGGTTGGATGTAGTATTAATTGTCAAGTCAAAGGATGTTCCTCTCTTATTTTGTATTTACTTAGTCTCTAGAGGGTGCTCTCAAAATTCCACCATTTTGGCAGCAATGGGTTCATTTAAATTCTTGATCGTTGTCCTGTGATATGAAAAGGCAGTCATTGAAGATGGCGACTCTTACTCAAGAGGCCATGTTTTGAGAAGGCCGAAATATCCTAAACAGCCAACTAAAGCTTCACCATACTTACTGCACACTGTCACTCACACATTCCCACGTGAGATTTGTATTTTCATTTTCTTTCTAGGCCCATCTTTAAGTGTTTGGATTTACATTTACTATATTCTTTTTATAGAATATGTAAGTTAAATACATGAAAAAGCACAGCTTGATTGAAACACGGATGCGCTGGAAATATATATATGTATTTTATTTATGTATTTTCCCCCTAACGGTTAACTCATCCCCTAGGGTAGAAAACAAGCATTGCCTTACCAAAAGAAAAAGAGGCTGACTCTTATTTCCATTCTTTCATCTACCCACTCTTAGAAATTCCATGTACTCCAGAGGTGCATTGGTGGCTCTTGATTTTGGGTCAGGTCATGATCTCACAGTTCGTGAGTTCGAGCCCCACATCGGACTCTGTGCTGACAGTGCAAAGCCTGCCTAGAATTCTCTCTTTCCCTCTCTCTCTGCCCCTCCCATGCTCTCTTGCTCTCAAAATAAATAAATAAACTTCAAAAAACAGTTAAAAAAAATTCCATGTACTCCAAAGATTTCACTCCTCCTATTTATTCATCCTGCAACTCTATTTTAATCTACCTCTTGAATTCAAATTCAAAGTCCATATTGTTAATTTTGACAAGACAGAGACTCAAAGTATCCAAACTGAATGCTTCTTTTACTGAAATAATTTTCCCGTCCAAACTGTCCTGAAATCACTCTTGATTTTTCCTTCTTCCTTTCCCCCCCACATCCTGTCAGTTATATAATCCTATTACTTGTTTAATTCAGTCAGTTCTTAAATAGTTCCTGGGTGTACACTTGTGCTCCCTGAGGTAAAATCTGCTCCAGGCACAGGCCTGGGAGCAAAGAATATCAGGAAAAGTCCCTGTCCCCAAGGCTCACAGTGAATAATTTAAAGTTTTTATTTAATGACTTTCATATCCAACAATTTCTTTCCATTGCCACTGCCAATATTTTAATCCAATTGATCATCTTGTCAAGATCAGACCTTGCACGAGTTTCCTAGCTGCTGTCTGTCTGCTTCTATTCTCCCTGCTTACTCCCTGCTGGGGGGGTAAGCTCTATCTAGCCACTGTATTCACTACCAAGAGAAAAATCTTCCTGAACCCTGCTTTGTAATGTTGCTCCTTTGCTCATATGTCTTTAAAGGCTGCTATTGCTGGCAGAATCATGTTCAAACCTATTAGCCTGTTTTTTTCAAAGATCTCTGTAATCCTCCACTCCTCTTGTTCAGCCTTATTTCCCATCATAGGAAAACTTGATCCTCAGATTCCCTCAGTCAGAATCACATAGACGTCGTATTAGAAATATAGATTTCTTGTCCACCAGTGAATCAGTTTCTTGTGCTGCATCTAAAAAATTGGAAAAGCATGAATTTAGCAAAGTTTCAGGATACGAAATCAATGTACAGAAATCAGTTGCATTCTTATACACTAACAATGAAGCAACAGAAAGACAAATAAAGAAACTGATCCCATTCACAACTGCACCAAGAAGCATAAAATACCTAGAATAAATATTGTCAAAATGACAATACTACCCAAAGCTATCTACACATTCAATGCAATCCCAATCAAAATTGCACCAGCATTCTTCTCGAAACTAGAACAAGCAATCCTAAAATTCATATGGAACCACAAAGGCCCCGAATAGCCAAAGTAATTTTGAACAAGAAGACCAAAGCAGGAGGCATCACAATCCCAGACTTTAGCCTCTACTACAAAGCTGTCATCATCAAGACAGCATGGTATTGGCACAAAAACAGACACATAGACCAATGGAATAGAATAGAAACCCAGAACTAGACCCACAAACGTATGACCAACTAATCTTTGACAAAGCAGGAAGAACATCCCATGGAAAAAAGACAGTCTCTTTAACAAATGGTGCTGGGAGAACTGGACAGCAACATGTAGAAGATTGAAACTAGACCACTTTCTCACACCATTCACAAAAATAAACTCAAAATGGATAAAAGACCTGAATGTGAGACAGGAAACCATCCAAACCCTAGAGGAGAGGAAAAGACCTCTCTGACCTCAGCCATAGCAATGTCTTACTTGACACATCCCCAAAGGCAAGGGAATTAAAAGCAAAAATGAACTACTGGGACCTTATGAAGATAAAAAGCTTCTGCACAGCAAAGGAAACAATCAACAAAACTAAAAGGCACCCAACGGAATGGGAAAAGATATTTGCAAATGACATATCGGACAAAGGGCTAGTATCCAAAATCTATAAAGAGCTCACCAAACTCCACACCCGAAAAACAAATAACCCAGTGAAGAAATGGGCAGAAAACATGAATAGACACTTCTCTAAAGAAGACATCCGGATGGCCAACAGGCACATGGAAAGATGTTCAACGTCGCTCCTCATCAGGGAAATACAAATCAAAAGCACACTCAGATATCACCTCATACCAGTCAGAGTGGCCAAAATGAACAAATCAGGAGACTATAGATGCTGGAGAGGATGTGGAGAAACAGGAACCCTCTTGCACTGTTGGTGGGAATGCAAATTGGTGCAGCCACTCTGGAAAACAGTGTGGAGGTTCCTCAAAAAATTAAAAATAGACCTACCCTATGACCCAGCAATAGCACTGCTAGGTATTTACCCAAGGGATACAGGAGTACTGATGCATAGGGGCACTTTTACCCCAATGTTTATAGCAGCACTCTCAACAATAGCCAAATTATGGAAAGAGCCTAAATGTCCATCAACCGATGAATGGATAAAGAAATTGTGGTTTATATACACAATGGAGTACTACGTGGCAATGAGAAAGAATGAAATATGGCCCTTTGTAGCAACATGGATGGAACTGGAGAGTGTTATGCTAAGTGAAATAAGCCATACAGAGAAAGACAGATACCATATGTTTTCACTCTTATGTGGATCCTGAGAAACTTAACAGACACCCATGGGGGAGGGGAAGAAAAAAAAAAAAAGAGGTTAGAGTGGAAGAGAGCCAAAGCATAAGAGACTCTTAAAAACTGAGAACAAACTGAGGGCTGATGGGGGGTGGGAGGGAGGGGAGGGTGGGTGATGGGTATTGAGGAGGGCACCTTTTGGGATGAGCACTGGGTGTTGTATGGAAACCAATTTGACAATAAACTTCATATATTGAAAAAATAAATGAATAAATAAAAAATGAAAAATTGGAAAAGCAATCCCCAACATCCAGGAGCTGCCCTGACCTTCACAGTTAGGGCCATGGTATTCTGTTGAGCCCCAGCAACTTCACAGAACACCAACATCAGACAAGACCACTTGGTACCCATGATAACCAATCTGTAATCACGTGTTAGCACAGACTAATACAGGAGCAGTGCCCAAACCACAAAAGTGCCCAAATACCCCCTATCCTGAATGGTATGATTGATTGCTGCTTCTTTACTAATTGCAGTTATAGCATTACTTTGTTTCTTCCATCTTCTAGGTAAGACTTATTAAGATCCCCAGTCATGGAATTACCCTGCTTCTTGACAGCATCTAACATAGAGCAAAGCCCTGTTTCCTTGAACCCACCCCAAATTACTAGCATTAGCCTAAATATTATAGTAAGTCTTTTTTTTTTTAATTTTTTTTTTAATGTTTATTTATTTTTGAGACAGAGAGAGACAAAGCATGAACGGGGGAGGGTCAGAGAGAGGGAGACACAGAATCTGAAACAGGCTCCAGGCTCTGAGCTGTCAGCACAGAGCCTGACACGGGGCTCGAGCTCACGGACCGTCAGATCATGACCTGAGCCGAAGTCGGCCGCCTCACCGACTGAGCCACCCAGGCGCCCCTATAGTAAGTCTTTTCTAACGCCCTCTTACTAAGGTACTGCATAGTTCTCCCTCTTTGCAATGAAGCAATAAACCTAGCCTTCTTCAACTGCAGGTGTGTTCCTGGTGGTCTTTGGCTGGAGGATATTGACAGATCACATGAATTCGGAGGACACTGACAGATCACATGAATTCTCATTTTACTGAGCTCAAGTGAATCCAAAGTTGAGATCACAAACCACTATCACAATCAAACTGTTCTCAATTTTTTCCTGTAAACAAATCATATGCACTGTTACTTATCTAAAGCCTTTCTATCTTCAAAGTTAACTTATGACCCACTTTATCACTGAGGGATCCTTGACCCTGCCATCCCACATTCTCTCTTCTTTCACTGAACTCATACCAGTGACACCCATTTGGCACCAAATACAACATATCTTATTGCTCCTTGTCCTTTAACATTGTATGGCCTTCCTCTGCTTAAAAGCTATGTCTCTTCTCCATCCACCTTTCCAGAGAAAGACCAATTCTACTGGTCAATAACAGAAGAATCTTCCTGCTTTGCAATGTTGCTTCTTTGTTCACACAACTTTAATGACTGCTGTTTCTAGAAGAATGCAGTTCAAATATTTCAGCCTGTTATGAATGAGCAAGCTGGGACTGTTCAATATCAGACCCTTCAAAGCAAAAGATAGAGAGTGAGTTCCAGGAATGTCAGGTTTCTGCTAGGGCCAACCTGGAAAGCAGCCCCCAGAGAGGCTTCAGAAGCCGAAAAGGAGAGGTAAAAGGTGTTGCTGAGTATGCAGAAAGAAGGTAATAAATAAATGAAGAAATGAATGAAAAGTAATTAATGGATCTTGTGCTCATAGGAGAATTATTTATCACCAGACATGTTTAAACAGCCCTACAGGGGCACCTGGGTGGCTCAGTCGGTTAAGTGTCCGACTTCAGCTCAGGTCATGATCTCGCGGTCCGCGAGTTCGAGCCCCGCGTCGGGCTCTGGGCTGATGGCTCAGAGCCTGGAGCCTGCTTCAGATTCTGTGTCTCCCTCTCTCTCTGCCCCTCCCCCGTTCATGCTCTGTCTCTCTCTGTCTCAAAAATAAATAAACGTTAAAAAAAAAATTTAAACAGCCCTACAGTGTGACTTTATTTCTTTTCAATGTTTTTTCTATCTTTTTAGAGAAAGAATGCATATGATAACAGTTCTTTTTTTTTTTTTTTGAAAACCCTTTTTACTTCCATATATTTATTCCTTTATTCATTACACTTTCCATGTGTGAGGCACTGTGCTAGGGACTAGTGATACAAAATTAATCAAGAAAGACAGGTCCATGCTCTCATTAAAATCCCATGATTTATTGGATGGAAGTGGACAATTAAATATTAAATTACTCTAAATTATGCTGGAGTACAAGGGACTATTGAACTACATGGGATAGACTCTTGGAAGAAACAACTTTGAATGGACACTTAACAGACTAGAAAGAATTAGTCATTTTATAGAATTGTAATGAGTCATGTAATATATGTGTGAAGGTCTTTTTAAAATACACTATAAGTCCACTTGCTCAAATGAAAATTTTTTAGCTATCAAGGTTTAAAAGGTTATTTTCCAAGGTCTTACTACCCATCAATATGCTCTGACAACTGTTAGTTGCCTACTTTTCAGATACTGCATTTTTGTGTCTCCAGCATTTGTGTTCTTTATCTATATCCTTTATATGAGTACATATTTCTGTTCTGAAGAGCATTCTGTGTTGAAAAATCTTATGGAAATTTCTTTGGTACAAGATACCACTCACAGCATAATGTCAGATCAAAAAATGGATTCTTCACTGGGAAATAGCATGACACACCATGGGTACTATCTTTAATCGTTCTTGGGAACTGTCACTGTTTATGTGTATTATTGTTTAATTACTTTTTCCCTAATAATACTGTACAGATGACATGGGTAGCAAATGACAGAAATGACATGTCTATCTTTTCAATGACAGCATAGTCTCCCAATACCTAGCACCATTACTTGTGCCACATCACAATGCCCATAATATAAAGAAAATGTAAAATGCACCTTTGCAAAAATTGGAGAGAATGTAACCAATAGCATAGAGAGGCAGAAGAGGGTAGGAAAACAAAATAACCCAGAGAGATTTGAATGTCACTAGAGACAAGATGGTGGCATTTCAAATGATACATATATAGTGATCCAAAATTCTTGTGGTTTCAGAGAAGGTACACAGAAATATGTCCACACGTACTCACATTTCAAGTAAGAACTTGTGGTTAGAGGAGGATTATTGTATGAGACATGATCCTTTCCTTAAGCAACTTACAGTCTAGCTGAGGAGACAAGGCTCAAGAACAAGAAACAACCTGGTAGCAATTAAGTGCTAGGCATGAGGTGCTGAGAGTCTGAGCCTGATGGAGGCAGAGAGAATGGTAAGGAGGAAGAACATTCATTTAAAATTTAGAGTGATACCCTTTTATATGCTTGCCCAGGTCAACTTTTCCCTTTAGAAATATAAGCTCCTACAGGGTAGCAATCATGCCTATTTAATTGACTAAACTCTGATAACTAGGACAACTTCCACATCAAATGTCATATAGTCTCCCAGTCTATGGGGTAATTCCAGCTTCTCTATAGCTGCCCGCCCCCCTCAATTAAGGTCATTCACCTACATCCTTTACTAATCTTTGAGGTTAAACCTTTATGTACCGAGTTTTCCAAAGTGTGCCAATTTTGCTGGCCCTCCAATCCTTCAGTCTTGACATACTGACTATCAAGACCTGTGGCATATATTTTCTTCTTTTAACTGACCTACTTAAACGTGATATATTCCTATCTCGTCCTCCTGCTGAAATGAACTCCTGGCCCTATCCTTTCCAGGATAGAGTGTGTGTTATGACTCCTGCTTCCTTGTGCTAGTTATCTGTTGCTGCACAACAAATTACCTCAAATTTTAGTGACTTAAAACAATGAACATCTATTATCTTGTACAGTTTCTCAAGATCAGGAATCTAGGAGCTGCTTAGCTGAGTAGTTCCAGTTCAGTCTCCCATGAGGCTGCAGTCAGACTGTCAGCTGGGGCTATAGTCATCTAAAGGCTTGAATGGGGCTGGAATATCCACTTCCAAGCTCATTCACATGGCAAGAGGCCTTAGCTCCTCTCCACATGTGCCTCACCATAGGGTTGCTCATGCTACTATGGCTAGCTCCCCCAGAGTGAATGATCTTAGAGAGAAAGAGGGAAAGAGGGAGTGGGGGAGAGAGAGAGAGAGAGAGAGAGAGAGAAAGAGACACTACACTGTCCTTTATGATGTACATTTTTAGTTATACCTCATTCTGCTCATTAAAAGCAAGTCACTAAGTCTAGCCCACACTTCATGGGAAGAGACTTCATGAGGATGAGAATACCAAGAGTTAGGGACCATGTTCTAGAGTCTACCTACTAAACCCTTTTATAAGGTGACTTCTCAGTTATTCATTTGAAGTACTTACCTTAGTTTTCTCATATATTTATTAACTTCCTATGGAGTTAAAGTGAATTTTAATGTGTTTGCTCATGAAGTTATAAAAAATTAACATTTTATACATTAGCTTCAAAATAAGAGTTCCCCTTTCTCCTACTGACAGATTTTACCTTTTTGATAATGAAAACATACTTCTCTTTTCCCGCCAATATTGTCTTCCACTGAAGACTGTAGGCTACCATTTCTTGTTTGTTTGTTTTTTTAATGTTTGTTTATTTTTGAAGGAAAGACAAGAGTGTGAGCAGGGGAAGGGGAGAGAGAGCAGGAGACACAGAATCTGATGCAGGCTCCAAGCTCCAAGCTGTCAGCACAGAGCCCAATGCAGGGCTTGAACCCATGAGTCTTGAGATCACGACCTGAGCTGAAGTCAGAAGCTTAACAAATTGAGCCACCCAGGCACCCCACATTTCTTGTTTATTTTGATTTGTAAGTCTGTTGGGATAACAGCACAGAGCATTCCTTAAACTCACAATGTCAAGACACAAATAGAGAGAATTCTTTCTCTTCCTTACTGCCAACTGAAAATATTCATATCCAAATCCTTTGCCACTCAGTCAATAAGCCAAACCGAATTCATTGTAAAAGTGAGCATTTGCCAAACATCTTCTTCATCTACTTATATGAAATAAATAAATAACTGTATTCATGTGACCACTGGTTTATTTCACAAATAATTGAAATAATTCAGGGCTTCAGTCTTCAGGGTTTAGAGGAAGCAAGAATTCAACAACGAAAACATAAGCTGCCATGGCTTGACTCTGGGCAAGATTCTTTTAAGCCAGGTATAAATTGGGAATTAGAAGTCTAGGTCATGGTCTCTGTCATGCAGGAGTTTACAGTTGGTGAACATGTTAGAGGTTGGATCCTGAAAACATACCCATTGTTACTAAGAAGGCAAAAACTGGTCTGATAGCCCCCTTCTTGCCTTTAAGGAAGCAGCAGAGATTTTCTTTTCATAAATGCATGCCTGCATTGCAGCACTGAAAAGACTGTCTGAAGAAGGAATGATGCTAGAATACCCATGGTGGGCTACTCGGGCTGAACTCTCTTACATTCATTGATTTGTACCTAGATCCTCAGTCATGCGTGTGAACAGAACGAAGACAGGATTGTATTCCAGTCTCAGTTCCACCACAGCTGTGTTAATTTCAGCACAGCTCTGAGCTTAATTTCCTTAAAAATGAAATAGGAATAATGAATACCTAGACTTTCAGATTTGTTTTAATGGCTACCGTGTTAAAATACTAGTAAAAGGCCCGGTGCACAGGCATTCAGGAAATGTTGATTCTTCTTCCTTTTAAATCCTATCAAAATGTGCTGAAAATAACTGCCAGGGCGTTTTTCATACAGCTATTGCCTCATTTTCTGGCTCTGCTTGTGGCTCTGGGTGTGGAGGGAAGCTTTTTTACCTTCTGCATGCAGGACATTATATTGTTAACTATATTCTGAACACTTAAGAGAGAACTGAGCTGAATATTTAAGTACTCCCTGAAGTCAATGCCTGATTTAGGAAATTATGTATATTAGAATGTTATGCTGCAACATGATACATTAAGTCCCAATGAAGCTGTGGTTCCCAATTCAGACTGTATTAAGTTTCTCTGCTTAAATTTTATTATAGTGTAGATCATCGATATCAAGTGAATCAAGCCAACTACGAAAGCATCACTAATAAGAGAAAAACATTTTAATGTATCAAGAAACCACTTTGAAAATTTTCATGAAATACACCACTTATTTCAGAGACATTTGCTGAAAAGTTGCTAATATTTAGTTTGTGTTAATTTATGTTTACCGAATGCTTTGCAATCACCTTTATTTCCCATCTCCAAAGACTTTTGGATAAAGGATCAAACCAAACCACTAACTTGGAGATGCGATTTTGCCAAGGTCAAAGGCTCCGTTACACCACACTCTAATTGAAAATTGAGGATAACTGGGTCTACAATATTTTGTAGAGGTCCTTCTACTATCAAAATAGCCAAGCTATAGTCTTAAATCTTTTTCTCACTCTGTCTCCCATAGTTGAAAACTATATTATCTCCCAAACCTCCTTCACTTTGTCCACAGAGCCAGTAAGAAGAGTCAGCACACTGCCCTTTCTACTCTTCCAAGCCACTCGACTCTTTCAACCTTTACTCAACTGCTTTTCTTACTTGAAAAGTGATCCTCTTCTTGTTATATCATAATGGTTTCCTTGTCACATCCATGCTTGATGTATTTTTAAACAATATCCCAATCGTGCTCAGTATTCTTCATCTCACACTACCCAGGTTCACAAAGGATTGACATACAAACCATAGTTTAGTTTTTTAGGTTTTTTTTAAATGTTTTATTTATTTTTGAGAGAGAGAGCATGAGTGGGGGTGAGAGAGAGGGGGTGGGGGGGAGACAGAGGATCTGAAACAGGCCCTGTGCTGACAGCAGGGAGCCCGATGTGGGGCTCTAACTCACAAACCATGAGATCGTGGTCTGAGCCAAAGTCAGACGCTCAATCAACTGAGCCACCCAAATGCCTCCAGTTTTTTAGTTTGTAAATTTACAATGATAAACGTGACTTTGAAGAGAAGACAATTACTCATGTTGAAAATGAGTCCGTTTTATCACTGTAGACCAATTTATGAGAAAGCCTCAGGAGAATCAGAGGTTGTTTGGTAAACGTAGAAGCAGAGTAAATAAAGTTAGTTAGATGATTCCCAGTTAATGTCTTTAAGTTTTGATTGCCTGATGCCTCCTTCACAAAAGACCATGTTGATAGACAGACTAGATATTTGAGTAGTTTATAGGAGACAATGCTTTGCAACTATATTGAAGGCACACAAATCTTCCATAGTACTTAAAAAAAATTTTTTTTAATGTTTATTTATTTTTTAAAGAGAGAGAAAGACAGAGTGTGAACAGGGGAGGGGCAGAGAGAGAGGGAGACACAGAATCCAAAGCAGACTCCAGGCTCTGAGCTGTCAGCACAGAGCCCGATGTGGGGCCCAAATTCACAAACCTTAGCCGAAGTCAGACGCTTAACCGACTGAGCCACCCAGGTGCCCCTTGTCTTCCTCTTAATAGGCCCTGTGCAGACTCAAAAACATGGGATATATTCTGTAACTATAGCCTGTCTTTTCTTTACTAAAACACAACATGATTTATTACACTTAGACATTCTTTCTTGCAGTCATCTTGATAAATCTTTGGCATTCTTGTATCACCTTAAATATCAATTTGCAAATAACTACATCTATTGATTGTTATACCATGTTATTTTTCCAAAATTAACCATGAAAGAGTGTTTAGACACCTATTGTGTCCCACCTCACTTTCTCTTGAAGTACTTCTAGCTAGCCTAGGTGTTATTATGACAACCAGGCATACACAAATATAATGGGACAGCTCCTTGCCTCTAATGCAATTTCTTGCTTTCTACATCAGGGACTTCTGGCTGTAGTACCCGTGGGAACCTGTTGAGCTAAGTTTTGACTCACACACAAACTTGCAAGTGTGAAGGTATTAACACAATGCAGAACAAGAATCAGTAGAGAAATATTCCCCTCTTCCAGTCCCTGAGTGGACCATTCTGAGTGTGTTGCAACAGCTCCTCAGACTGTCCCCATAAGATAAAATCATATTGGTTGATTTGGAATATTTCTTAAAAGGAATATATTTTTTGTTGTTGTTGTTAATTGGAAAGTGTAGAACTAGGGATATTTTGGTAATGTCCATTTTTACATTGACAAGTAGCCATGCCATCATGAACTTCAGAAGTATTTAACCAGCTCCCAAATCAATTTTCCAGAATATTTAAACCAATCAAAAAATATTTGGACAATTAAAAAAATAAACACAGCAAGAGAAAAAAAATTTTAATGAGAAATATAAGTATATCAAATATTAAACTGTCTTCATGATTTTCTTCTGTTCAATGTTTTAGAATAAAGAAATGAAAAACTAAAGATTTGCTGTTAGAAATTAAATACTTTTCTCTTTTTAATGATGGAAACATGTTATGGAAAATAGTCACAATAAAATTACTGCATTATAAATATAAAACGTATAAGAGCCCTGGTATATGACTGGTCTTTGAATTTGACTCAAGATGATTTCTCATTTAATATCTTCCCTTAAATATTGATACAAAATCAGAGGTCAGCCAAACATCTTGGCAAAACTAAGAAATTATACATTAAATGAAGTATGCAAACACTTATTTTCGTTTTCTAATCTTAATTCAGAGAAGATGGAAAATACAAGTATTCAGTCCCCAAAGAAATATTAACTCTTCAAATTGGGCTGCTTTGGAATAAAAAGTCTCACATGTGTGCCCTGTGAACTTAATATAACTATGAGTACTGTAATTTCTGCATTTCCTGGTTCATACTAAAATTGCAAGTATATTAGTTTAATATTTTATAGGGGTTTTGGAAGACTGCTCTTGAAATTTTCAAGGTATAGGGTTGTCATTTCTCTGGAAGGAAAAATCCAGCATCTGACAATAATTCTCCGTAATCTTTCACTTGGACAAAGACTACGATTGGTTATAGTCATGGCTTTTTCTCCACACAAAAATTGAACAGTTTCACAAATAAAGAGGTTTATTCTTTTCTCCTTTGTTCAAAATAACAAGACTACACGTCATATGCTCCCTTTTTTCTCTGTCCTAGATTCACTAAAGTACTAGGTCTAATCCCAGTCACCCTGATTAGTTTCCCAATCGCCATAGTTACTTTTAAAAAGAGAAAGTTTTTATCTGAGTGCGCAGATTGTGCTAAATGCTCTGCAGCCATTCCATTGGCCTTATTCTTTCTTCTGTGTACTGTTGTCTGTTTTTATTTCTTTGTTTTTGTGACCCTACACATCCACAAGCCATCTGTTATTGGCTGTTGACCAAAGCTACTCAAACAATAAACCTTATCAAAATTCTAAATTATTTCATGGAAATAACAGGTTTAGATTCAGATGCATGGGCTAGCCTATGTAGACCCCTCCCTTCAAAACTAGCCTATATAAACCTCTCCTTTCAAAACAATGAGTATGCTTTTATTTTCACATGGTCATAAGAAACCATAAACTTCTAATTTATTATTTTTCACAGCAACATTCATGGGCCTTAATGTTTAGGTTTATTGATGACATTACCTGGAAACTTGCTAGAAATAAAAGTTTCAATCAAAATCTCCAGAAAGTATGAAGATCATTTTATAATTATGAAGGTCTGAGTAGCTAGCATTCACTGAGCACTTCTTGTTAGGCATCTATGGCAAAGACTAATTAGGCCTCTCATTGTCTCACCATTGGGTCATTTCCATCAATATGCTATGTTGTCTTCCTCCTTAAAAACAAAAATCATTTGTGCCTTTATCCTCAAGCTATCTTCTTTTTCTTTACTTCTTTTTTTTTTATAGAAAAATATATAAAAAGCATCTATACTCACCATCTTCACTTTCTTGTCTCCTATTCTTATTTTTAACCCCCTCTAATCAGGCTTTCATTCTTCCCCTCCACTGAAAACCCATTCTTCAAGGTCATTAATTCTTACTGAATCCAGTGGTCTAACCTGAACCTTCATCATATTTTACCTTTCCCAGTGCAGCATTTGACAATAGTTGATCAAACCTATTTCCTGAAAATGTTCTTCTTTGGGCTTCAGAAGCATCACACACTTGTTTTCCTTCCTATGTAACTGGCCACTTCCTTTTCTCTAGGTGTTCTTATTCTTTTTAGCCTCTAAAAATTTAAGATCCCCTAAGATTGCTCTTCACTAAAAGTTTAAGATTTCTTTATTACTGTCTGTATAGAACTCTGGGCTCTATGGGTCCAGAGATCCTGATTCCCAAAGAGAGAACATTTCTTCCAGGGTGCACAGCAAGAGTCCAATTGAACCATGAACTATGGCTGCTGCCTGGACACTTCTGGCTCCTTGTGTCCAGGGACCAGTCAGCAAGGTAAAGAGTCACCAAGAGGATCAAGAGGGGATAGAACTAGTTGGAATATGTGCAGAACCCAGGTGATCTACTTGGGTGACCCTTTATTCCCTTGCCCAATTCTGATGGCAGATTGGCAAATGCAGTAACTCTGGCCAGAGAAGGGTATGGTAATTGGTGCTTTAGATACCTCAGAGAAAAGGGTCTGGATTATGCCACCAGGTAAACCACTAGAGATGATAGCTGAAGGGGAGGAGATCTAGAATGCACAGTAGAGGAGGGAGATGACCAGTATTTGTGGCCTTGTGACCAGCTACATCAGTGAAAACTCTAGCTTGTCTCATTAACCTTCCTTTTCCAAATCTCCCCTAGGAAGAAAGGCTCATGGGGAGTGCTTGTGGAAACCATGCAGAGATTGAGGGGCACAAGGGGTGTATTATGGTAGCTTTCCCCAGCCTCTGGGACTGCTGCTGGAAGATGCTTCTTGGCTGTCAGCCTTCTACAGGGATCTCCTCGGGCCCAAGGTCATGCCTCCTTCCCAGAATAGCTGGTACCCGATAACCAAAGAGCATGGGAGTATAAAGGTCAATTCCAGTACCTCAACTGGAGACAACTTCAAAGGGCTGTACTGGCTGCACAGCTACACATGGGGTCAGCTGGGGCTTTGTTGAAACTGCATTGCAGTTCAACTTCTACCTGTGCCCAATCCCACTTCATTTTCCTCTCTTCCACAAGTGTTGATCTGGAAAGCATTCCTCAATAAACTTCCTATACCCTAATCTCCATCTCAGGATCTGCTGCTGAGGAAACCCAATTAGAGGCAATAGGATATATTAATACTGTTGTCTGAAGAATATGAACACTTTCCTCTCAGAGCAAGGGATGGAATAGATATTCTTGTGTTATTTGTTCCAGGGTCCATTTCTCACTCTTCCCTTATACTGTTCTGTATGGCAGAAAGCTGGCTGCTGAAACTACATTTCCTTGGCTGTCTTGCCAATTGGCTTCTAGTTAGGTTTGCTCAATGGGAGGCGGAGGTAAGATATAACACAGCAGAAGGAAAAAGTTGGGGTATTTCTACCCCTCTCTCTAAATCCCTGTTGTACTTACATTTTCTTTGTCCTTTTGGACCACTCCATCTCTATATTCTCACTCCTATTGGGCAGCCTCTGCCATGTTTCTAGCTCCCACTGGTTATACCTGATTTCTGAACTCATTAGATCATTGCAACCCCAGCATATAACTAACTACAATTCTATAACATACCAAATGGATTTGTGCATGCTTGTAATATGTTTTCCCCATCCAGAGTCTGAGGCTGTTTCGTCACATTCATCCTCCAAGACTCAATTCAGTTTTCACCACCTCCTTGAAGCCTCACCCCATTCCAACATGTGTTTCTTTAGAAGCCTGCACTTTTCTCTATCATATAACTTACCATAACAATCTGTAATTATATATTTACATGCCTGAACAAGACTGAGACTTCCTCAAGGGAAAGTTTGGTCTGGTCTTTTATCTTTAGATTCTAATCCTAATATGGGTATCTGATAAGATAGGCAATCGATAAATGTTTTAAAAATGATCCATAGCATAGAGACAGGCTTCTGTATGTCACGGGTAAATGTGTATGTGATATAGGTTTGAAAATACTGATTTTGGAATCAGACTGTACTGGAATAGAGATGTAGCTCTCTAATATAAGAGCTTTGTGAAACGACCTTGGGAAAATTGCTCAACCACTTCAAGCCTCATTTCCTTTAGTTATGAAATGAAAATGATAATAATACCAATTTCAGAAGATTGTTGTAAGACTTAAGACAATAATCATAATGGGCATGGTATCATTAAATGTCGCTCTCATTTGTTGCAGCCTATGGAGTGCTAAAGCTTTTCGCCTGTAATTCTTCAAATAATTCCACAGAGGTGATGGCAACTCCTTAAAGATTAGAAAACAACAGTGGCAAACAACAGCAAAGATTCACAGAATTTATTTAATTTATCTAATGGGACACAGTAGGCTCATCAGGGTCAGTTACTCCAAGCTGCAGGAACAAACAAACCCAAAAATTTCAATGGTTTAACAGATAAAGGTTTATTTTTTACACAAGCAAAGTTTGCTGTGGGTCCAGTGGTTTTATGGGTACCTGCATTTCAACTTTTCTTCAGGGATACAAGAGTTACTGTGTCCTCCATCTATAACATCTTGAACACACAGCTTCACACCTGGTTCACTGCAGCAAGGACAGTGTAGGGGGTTAGGTGTTTACACATTGCACATTGGCTTTTAACTAAGTCAATCAACTGACACACATCACTTCAAACGACAGCACATTGGCCAGAACTAGTCATGTGGCTCTACCTAATTTCAAGAAAGCTACAAAATATTGAAGGAACATAAGGCTATTTAGTGAATTGTAAATATTTCTGCCATACATGGCTGGTAGGCTGGGTTTGAAATGGTAATATCTATGCCTCATATGCTCCAAAGCTAGATTTGCAGGATAAAATACAAGAAACCCAGTTAAATTTCCAAATAATTCCAAATAAATGAATATTTTTAGTATGAGTATATCCCATGCAATATTTGGAACATACTTATAGTAAAAAATTAAGCATTATTTATCTGAAATTCACATTTTTATTTAAGTCTGACTTTACCTAAAGGTCATATGTTTCATACATAACTAAAAGCTGTTTCTAATCTGAAGTAGAGTTACTGCCCCTCCTAAAGTTACTTAAAAATTCCTAGCCAATGCAAACGCATCTGCAGGTTGAACTTTGTTAGGCATCAGCTACACCATATATAGTTGTCTTTTTTAAGAATCAAATTAAAATACTTGTATCTCCCTAAATCCATCACCAACTAAGGATGTAGCTAACCTTCTCCTACTTAAGTTGCCCGAATTTCACTGTTCCTTATTCGTAAAATTAAGAGGTTTGGCTAGAAAATCTTGAGAGTTGCCTTTGTCCCATAGAATCTAGTATCCAACAGACTCTATTGTGTTACTTCTGTAGCAATGTGTGAGGATGTTAATGAAAACATACCACAAATAACACTCCTAAGTGTCCTCTCTTAAAGTATACTCCTCAGGAGGCCATTTCCTTATTTTAATGATAATGCTGCCGCTTAAGTCCTTTTTGGTAAATGTAGCAACATACTGAATATCTTCTCTGGTAGCAAATTATTTTTTCATGAAAATGGATTTGATTTTTTTGGAACCAGACAAGTTACTCAGAGTCAAGTCCAATGGATGGACAAATTGAAAAATAAATAGAAAATTTGGACAAAATACAAGATGGGTTTATCAAATAAATGAAACTGGTTTATTTTTGAGAATCTTAAGCCACAAGTTAAAACCAGTTAGTTTTAAGAGAGAAGTTCAAAACTCAACTTTGAGCAATTGTCCCTTCCCTGGAAAAAGTATATTGCCTCTGACTTTAAAGATAAATCACACTCAACTGGAGTGTAGAAGTTCTACAAGTTGGTTACAAAAAGTCACCTTCTATCAAGA
This sequence comes from Panthera tigris, assembly GCF_018350195.1. NCBI lineage: Eukaryota > Metazoa > Chordata > Mammalia > Carnivora > Felidae > Panthera > Panthera tigris. Next base: position 52,822,928 of record NC_056676.1, on the reverse strand, counting down.
CGCTAATGATTCATTGCTATTCATGATAAAGTATTGAAAATACAATTCCACATGATTTATTACCCAAATCCTCTTGAAAATGACTTTTATCCTGAGACATAGTTCCTTTCTGGTGAACTTTTCAACTATGTTTCAGAAAAGAATCCTTATGGTTTTCTACCTCCCAACAAAATACATACATACATACACACATACATAGCTTTTCTTAGCTTTTTCATCAAATGATTTTAAAAGCCCCCAAATTTATAGTCTACATTGTAAATATTACTTGACAATTGAAGAAAATAGGAAAAGAAATTCAATAGAAAGTGTCAAAATTGAAGATTATTTACATAAAAATGCAAAGATTTGAAAACAAAACATATTTCTAAGCAGAAACAAAAGAGAGATAATCAAATAAATAAGTTACAGCTACACAAGTTTGGCCACATCTCTAGGCCTAGAGCAGTAACGTATGTTTTACTTATACAACTATGAATAGAATTTAAATCACCAAGGACAGCTCTGATAACCCCCACTATTCTGTTTTCACTTTTTCCCCACCTCTAATTGTCTCTTCTCTTTTCTTTTTTAATTTTTAAATGCGATTCAAAGTCATTCTAGAACACAGTTTGAAAATATTTGTCTAAAACCATCATACCCTGAACTAACACTTCTAATTTTAGAAATTTATCTTAGTGAAACTGGTGGGTTGAATATTGCCCCCTCCCGCCCCCCAGGGTATATTCATGTCCTAATCCCCAGAAGTTGTTAGTGTTACTTTATAAGGAAAATGAGTCTTTGCAGTTGTCATTTAGTTAAGGATCTTGAGATGATAAGATCATTCTGTATTATCTGGGTGGGCCCTAAATCCAATGACAAGTGTCTTTATAAGATTAAGGTAGAGGGGAATTACATAGGAGGAGGAGGCAATGTGACCACTGAGACAGATACCAGAATGATGCAAAGAATGCCAACAGTCACCAGAAGCCAGAAATGAAAGGACCATTACCCCAGAGAATTGGAAGGTCAGTGTGGTCCTGACAGGTTTCAGATTTCTAGCCCCTAGAACTATGAGAATAAATTCTTTGACCAAGTTTGTGGTAATTTGTTACAATGGACGCCAGAAACTAATACAGAAACTATCATAAAATCAATATGATCAGTGCATTTTAATTTATCACAACAAAAAATGAAAATAGCATGTTTGCAATAGAAGGATTGTTCAAAATTACACTATACATATGCCAGAGTATAGATTTCATAGCAAAGTAGTTATTCTACATGTATTTAAAAATATATATTGGGTATTAATATCCAGAACATATAAAGATCTTCATCAACAGAAAGCCAAACAACTCCATTTAAAAATGGGCAAAGGACTAGAATAGATATTTCTCCAAAGATGGTATACAAATGAGCGAGAAACATGAAAAGATTCTCACATTACTAATTAGAGAAACGCAAACCAAAAGCACAATGAGATATCATCTCATACCGATTAGAATGTCTGCTATAGGGAAAAAAAAGAAAACACAGAAAATAACAGGTATTAACAAGGACATGGGGAAAATGGAATCTTTGTGCACTGTTGGTGGGAATGTAAAATGGTACAGCTGCCATGGAAAATATTATGATAGTTTCTCAAAAAATTAAAAATAAAATTACCATATGATCCAGGAACCCTACTTCTGGGTTTATATCCAAAAGAAATGAAAGCAGTATCTCAACAAGATATTTGCATAGCTGCGTTCATAGCAGTATTATTCACAATAGCCAAGAGGGGAAAGCAGGCCAAATGTCATTGACAGATGAGTGGATAAACAAAATGTGGTAGGGTACATACACAGGAATATTATTCAGCCTTAAAAAGTAAAGTAGGAAAGGAGTGCTTGGGTGGCTTAATGTCAATCAAGTGGCCTGATCTTGGGCAAGTCATTTTTAAGCCTATTCTGTAGCTTTCTCTTCTGTAAAATAGAATTTATAATAGTACCCTCTTGTACAACTGTTATTTGAATTAGATGAGCATTTCACTATATTTCACTATATTCAATATTCTGAAATATATTCATTATATTTCAGAAATCCTTCTAAATTTTTTAGGACTCTTTATTATTGAAAAAAGAGAAGGATACTATTATATGTGTGACAAAAACAATTTACAACCCATACTTGTTATGAAAATTATGGTGTAAAATCACCTAAATTTTTATAGTAAACTCATTAACTATTAATTTCCTAATTGTATGTAGGCTGGGTGACAATAATGCAACTTAAATGCACGATTGAAGAAGTATTTTATATAGATGCTATAAGCCATTATTTCTGCAACACTGGGAAGATTTGGTGTTATCCTGCTTTTCCCCTGGAGAGAGTTAGTTCTGGCCTGCTCTATCTTTCATTACTCTGATGATGGCCATATCCAGATGCCAAATACTCTAGGGACACTCTAATACAGTATTAAAGACTCTGAACACTTCATCCCCCAAAGAATGTAGCATTCCAAGAGAAAACAGGCCTCCTTCTAACACTAGTAAAATTGTAAAGGTGTGTGATAAATCAGGCATCAGAATGAGAGTCCACAAATTCTTTAAGGTGCTCTGCCCCTTGCCCCTTAGTGAGTCTCTGCTTCTCTCTTTCCAACACAGAAATAGTCATATATTTTAAATAATAATAAATCTTATAAATACATATCAGTAGAAATGACTACAAAATATGTTCAAACATAAAGTGTTATAATAAGCTATTATGCAGTTCAGAAAGCTGTTATAAGTGGGAATTAGAGAACAGTTAGGATAAAACTGATGATCAAAACATGTGAAATGTCTTAAGTTATTTGAAGGGATTTATTTTGAGTAGAAGGGGCAGAAATGTGTCATTAGGGCACCGTTTTTTTCCATTTTCTTTCTTCTTCGCTTTTTCTTTTTCTTCTTTCTTTCCTCCCTCCCTTCCTGTCTTCTTCTTCTTCTTTTTTTTTTTTTTTTTTTTTTTTTTTTTTGATTTAGAGAGAGAGCATGAGTTGGGGTGGAGAGAGGCAAGAGAGGGAGAGAGAATCTTCAGCAGGTTCCATGCTCAGTGCAGAGTCCGACAGAGGGCTCGATTTGAGGCCAAATCAAGAGTCGGATGCTCAACTGACTGAGCCACCCAGGCGCCCTTCTTTTTTCCTTCTTGTAGAAGTTTTCATTTCTTCATACTCACAAAACAAAAATTCCATGGGTTTAAATGTACCATTTACTTGAAACATCAACTTTCTAAAGAAATACAAAATTTTAGCAATCTATAGTAATGAATGTTATCTATATCAAAGAAAACAAAATAATGGCTTGTCTTTTCACATAAATTTGGCTATAAACCAGAATTATTTTCCATTAAAAAATAAGACTATTTTAACCAAAACTATATAAAATATTGTTTCTAAAATGACCAGTGCCAGTGCCCAGCTAGCTCAGTCGGTAGAGCATGAGACTTTTAAAATGACCAGTGCCTAAGTCTGCTAACAAAATGCAAAACAATCTGCTTCAGAGCAACAGAAATATATAAATTATGACTGCTAGTGTCAATTAAAATTTGCTAAGTTTATTTTGCTAAGGCAATTATGTAATTCCTAATATTTTTTGTTTCTTTTTACCTTTTTAAGTTTACACCTTGGTGAATTTTTACATGTTACAGCCATGATCTGCCAACCAGATCAATATAGAGAAGCCTTAAAAGACAATGTTTCCTTCAATCGTAGGTGTATAAACCTCCCCTGTGAATGCTGTTAAAAATGTAGATTCCTAGGCCACACTCCCAGAGATTCATATCCATGAGTCTGGGATAGCGCCCTTGAGGCTGAACATTATATAAGCACCTCCATTTGGAGAAACTCTGCCCTTGAAAAAAGCTGAATTGGATTCATAACTCTAGAAGTTTCATCCCTTTCAACTTGAAAGATAATTTTATTAGGAAATCTAGGTGGTTTTCTACTGAGTAAGAATATATAGGGCTTTCAATATCTCTGTGTAGTCTTAAGTTTTCAGCGTTTTTTTTCTTTCTTGGAGCCAGTTGCCCAAATAAAGTCTCCCTAGTCCATGGCAAAATGAAAATTTCAAAGTCCTTAGTGAGTTTTTCATAAAGTTAAATGTGCTTAAAGGGTTTTCTTTTATTTTGAGATTGCATTCTTCTTACAGTCAGGGCTTTGAAATGCCATTTCTTTTATGAAATAATTCTAACAGTAAAAGAGTAGAGTTTATTTTGAATTTAGAAAAAGAGTTAGAAACTGTCTCTAAATTTCAAAAACGTGGGCTACCTAGCCTTTATGTCTGCTTCTGAAATTTGAAATGATTGCCACCAGGGGAAGCAGAGTGCCACAGCCTGTACAACTTTAAACCTAAGTAGGGGATTTTTCTCTGCCAGAGTGTGTCAAATTTGACTGAAATGTTCTACTGCTCCAAAAAATGACATTAGTATCTTTTTTCTCATTAGATAAGTAATATGTGATCTCCATAGAAAACTTTCAAACACTGGGGGGTGGGAGGGGAACCCACCCAAACTATTGTTAATATATTGATTTGCTTTTTCCAATTATTTTTCTATGTACAATTTTTAAACAAGAATATATGTATAAATATATATTGATCCTGCCATTACCACCACCTCATATTTTTCTTCAGCATCTTCCAATATCGTCAAAATTCCTTTCAATGTAATTTTGTCTATAGAGGGCTCTATGCTATAAAAGAATAATAATTTATTTTATTACTCCACATTAAAATTTTAAACACACAGGTTGTTTCCACTTTTTAAAAAAATGCAATTATCACTATGGTTAACAATTTTGTACATATTTTAAAACATTTATTTAAGATAGATGATTAAAAGAAAGAAATTGATATGGAAGGTATAGGCATTTTTAAAGATTTCTGATATGTTTTCATTCAATTATCTATTGTTATATAACAAAATAACCACAAGTGGGTGGCTTCAAGTAACAAGCGCTTATTATTTCTGTATATGATATTGGCTGGGACCACTCATGCGGTTGCATTCAGCTGCAAGCTCAGGTGAAGGGGCAATATTTGAGATGACCTCACTCGTGTCTGGCACCTTAACTGGGATAGTGGGGATAGCTGGGGGATGGCGTGTCCTCTCTCTTTGTACATCATCTCTCGTCATTCAGTTGTCTAGCCTGAACTTACATGGCAGCTGGATTCCATGAAAGTGAAAGTGGCAATTACCAGGCTTCTGAAGACTTAAATCTAGAAGTCAAGATAAGTCATCACACCAGCCCAGATTTGGGGAGAAGAGAAATCAACTCCAAATTTTTAATGGAGAAACTACAAAATGATATTGCAGAAGGGCATGTGAGATTAGAGGTATTGCGTGGCCAGCTCTGGAAATAATTGACCACATATTGCCATGTTGTTATTTTGTAAAGCATCAATTTATTATAAAAAAGTGTAAAAAAAAACACTCCTCCATCAGATTGGCATGAATTAAAAAGTGTCAGCAAGGATGTATATCAGTAGTAACTCCCATATATTCCTGGTATGGGTATAATCTTGAATGCCCACTCTAGAAAATAATCTGGCATCAATTGTCAAAGGTCATAGGAATATACTATGAAGAAATGGGTGCACTGGTAGATCAGGATATGTGTATAAGAAGGTTTGTAGCAGCATTATTCATAGTTCATTACAGCCCCAGACTGAAAACAAACCTAAAGTTCACTGACTTTAGAACAGATTTTAAGAAAATGTAGAATATTGTAGAGCAAGAAAAAGGAAAAATTATACAATCAGCAATATGGATGGATCCTTCAAACATAACGTTGAGTATAAAATACAAGTCATAAAAAGATTTGTAGAATTTGATTTCACGTATATAAAGTTAAAAAACGAGCAAACGTAAACCATTTTTAGGGCTATATTTATTGAATATAATTATAAAGAGCAGAAAAGTATTTACCATATTACAGCCAAAGTATGAGTTTGGCCTGGTAAGGGGGAAGGAGGATCCAGGCAGAGGAAATAGAATGACTGGGTGATAGGAAGGAGTTGGCTGAATTTGAGAAACTTAAAGGAAATCAGTGAGCAAAAGGAACAGGAATTTAGAGGCCATTTTAAGGATTTTCAGACTTCATGCTAAAAACAATGAAAAGCAACTTTTTTTTTAAGTTTATTTACTTTGAGAAAGGGAGAGAGATCATGTGTGAGTGCAAGTGGGAGGGGCAGAAAGAGAGAAGGAGAGAGGAGAGAGAATCCCAAGCAGGTTCTGTGCTGTCAGTGCAGAGCCAGATGTGGGGCTTGATCTCAAGAGCTGTGAGATCATGACCTGTGCCAAAATCAAGAGTCAGACATTTAAGTGACTGAGCCACCCAGGGGCCCTAGACAGTGAATTGTTTTAAAGCAGAGGACAAGCTGATCAGATTTTCATTTTCAAGGAGTAATTTTTTGTCTGTTATATGTAAAACAGATTTGAGAAGGTCAAGTGTAGATACAGGAATATAGCTAGCAATCTATTTTAAATGGCTTCAGGTGAGAGATTATATGGCTTCAAGTGGTGCAGTGACAGTGGATAAGAAAAGGATGGAGCTGAGAGAGGCTTGGAAGGTGGAATCAGTAAGACTTGATGACTGGGGAGCTTTGAAAACATAGTGAGTTAGCATGACTCCTATTTTCGGGCATGATCAACAAGGTGACATTGATGAAGAAAGGGAACTCCAGTGGAGAGCCGGATCTTGATTTTGGATTCCTGGGAGATACACAAGTGAAGATGTTACTCAAGCAGCAAATAAATGTTCTGAAGCTCAGAAGACATATCTCAGCTGGAGAGAAAATTGATTTTTTTTTTAACATACCATGGCAGTAAATAGGACAAAGCTAGTACCAACTAGCAGTTGTAAAACGACTCAGAAAGGACAGATAGAAGCAAGAAGCAGTGAAAATGTTAAGATTATGTGCAAAGCATTATATGTGATGCGAGGCACACAAAGGTGAGTAAGATGTCCCTAGTTTACTGCCAACTGGAAGTGACATACACTTAAGCAGATCATATGTATCTCACTTGGTCAATGACAAGAAGTACAAGATGCTGTAAGATCCAAGAGGAGGGCATTGAAGTCTGGAAAGTCAAATAAGAATTAGCTAGAAGAGAAATGGTGGGAAAGGCCTTCCAAAAGCACTGAGCATGAGACAATGTAATACGTGTGTGATCGCAAGCAGGCCAGTAGTCGTTAACCCACAGGGTTGGAAGGTTGTGCACCAGATCAGACAAGAGAAAGATAAAGTCCCCAGTTATGGAGGGTCTTGCATGCACTGCCAAGGAGTTGGAACAGGGAAGTGACATGGTCCTGTGTGATTGTTAGGGAGATTACTTAAACCAAGCATGGAGATTGAGGACAAAGGTGAACTCAGCAGGACTGGCTAGGGAAGAAATAAGCTGCTAAATGTGTAGACAGTGGTGATATGGATAACGAGGAAGCATACATTTAGGACAGCTCTTTAGTTCAAAGAACCTGTGTGGAAGGTCATATCTGCTTAGTCTCAGCTTTCTCTCAGCTTTAGATGCGGTTGACAGGGATTCGGGGGAGACGGTGGAAGCCCAGGTTTTAAGTCTTTGAATTCCTACAAAACTAACAAGCAAAAGCAAGCAAATAACCACAAAAACAGAGTAACTACGTGGGGAAGCCAAAACGTCTCGGTAAACGTGGCAGCAAAGCTAGGGCACCCAAAATACAAGCGGGTAGAGCCAAATCCCCAATAGTCAGATTCTCAGGGTCAGTGCGGGAAGAAGAAGGAAGCCAGCAGGCGGATGCCCTGAAAAAGCAGAAGCCCTGCGATAGCCCAAGGCAGGTGAGCTCAGGTGCCGGCAGGTGCCACTGCCGCCGCGAGCGCGCAGCAGCTCCAGGCTCAGCAGCCGGCAGCGCGCAGCCGGGGTGGGAGCCGGCGCCTTGTCCGTCCCCGCCGGATGGGCGCTTCAGCCCGCGAAACTGCAGGGAACAGAGCAGGAGGGCTCCCTGGGACTCCCAAACCTGTGCCTTGCCCCAGTGCGCTGATCTGGGGTAGGGTTCCACACTGAGGAAAAGCTGCTGCGCAGAGAAGAAATCTCAGCAGAGATTTTCAGAAAGAAAAGGTGCAGGGGGAGAAAGTGGGGCCAGAGAATTCCAGACAGCTAGCCACCAAGGTTTTGACCGCTATAGAAGAACAACCAAAGAGGGGGCATGCTGAAGTCAGAAAAGCTTTTCTCCACCAGCCTAACCGTAAATGTTCGGGGGGGGGGGGAATTTTTAATTTCCCATAGAAGTGAGCATGAGGAGAGTATCGAGGGAAAGTCCCTTACAAAAATATTATAAGAAAAAGGAATTAAGGAGCAAACTAACATTCCTACAGACAAGGAAAATGTGCTCACAAAACAGCTCAAAACTGTAGCCCACCATTTCAAAACAAGCCTAAAAAAGACATTAAGAAAATGATTCAAGATGTGAAAGAATATCGTCAATCAGAATTAGAAAAGCTCAACACTGAGGTGACAGAAATTAGAAAAGAATTAAACCATTAACACATAAATTAAAAAATATTATGTTAATGCCTTAAAAATAAAGTAAAAGTTTTTTAATTTTAAAAAACAAATTATTTAAAAATCAAAACGAAATGAAGAGATTAAAAAAACAAAACAAAAGACGTGAAGCTAGTACACAGATCTTTTCCAGCAGCTCACAGACCAGGAGCTCTTGTTTTTACCTGTTGCTGCTTTACAACCTTCCTCTGAGCCATCTTTGTATCTTGTGGCCCCACTCAGTTCTTGTCACATAACAGGTACAGAATACTTTTGTTAAATAAATGGAGCTTAATGCCTGTAACAACTCCCTCATTCCTCATCTCCAGGACTCAGAGAAGCCTTCAAAATAAGAGTATCACTAGCTTAGCTCCCTCCTTCCGTGACATGGAGTTAATTTCCCATTGTCACATAGGAGAATAAAAAGGAGAGATCTCCCTTTTACAGATCAAATTCCAGGAATCAAGGAATTTTCACATTCTTTCTTTTTTATTTTTTTAATGTTTATTTATTTTTGAGATAGAGAGCGCCAGCTAGGGAGGGGCAGAGAGAGATGGGGACAGAGGATCCAAAGCGGGCTGTGTGCTGACAGCAAGCCTGATGCTGGCTTGAATTCACAAACCCTGAGATCATGACCTGAGCCAAAGCTGGACGCTTAACTGACTGAACCACCCAGACACTCCACATTCTCTCCTTTTTCAATAGTTCTATATGTATATATGTATACATATCTATATGTATATTTATGTGTATACACACACACACACACACACACACACACACACACACACACACACACCAGGATACATAAGTAAGCCTTTTCTTATCATGTAGTTCTGCCTAAATAACACATATTAATTCATTCAAAGATCCATTCAGCAAATAGTTAATAAACAGCAAACAGTTATCAGGCAGTAATGAAAAAGACCACAGATTAGGTTCCTGCCTTCATGAAATTACCTTGAGGTGAGAAAGACTTAAATCAGTAAACACAGACTGTGATAAGCATTGGTGGGGAAATAAACAAGGTATTGAAATGTTGGAGGAAGCTATTCTAAATAGCAAAGTCAGGTAAGACTTCACTAACCACATCCATAGTCTCGTACTGTCTGGTTAGTTTGATAATATTAAAATATTTAAATGCCTTCCCATGAATCCACTTGTTATTCCCCTTTGGGGCTACCTACAGGCCTTTCCCCCTCCCTCTTTTCTTTATTTCTTCCAAAAGGTAAATGGGTATAGACATAAATATGCCTCATTCCTGACCTTGTAGAACTCATAGTTTAGTGGAAGGGACAGACATGTAAACAGATCAAGTAAATACGATATGACAAAGGGTATGCCACAAGTATGAACAGTGTTACTGTTCTCCTACTTAACTCGTCTGCCTTGGGGCGCTGGAGTGCCTGGAAAACTTGTGTTTTCTTGTTTGGGTTCCAGGCTGAAAATTCTGCCTGGCTCCCTATAATATCTCAATATTTATCTTTTATTTTTTGGCTGGATCAGCAGTAACTGGACGTGCATGCAATACTGGCTTAATTTCTTCATAGCCAGTAGATCTAACATTGGCTTGAGATATATAACTTAAAGTAATACGGAAACTTGATTTAAAAATTATTTTCTTAAAGAGCCTGTATTTTTTACAGCAAGATTTTCAAATAAATGTTAAATAGGATTTTTAGCCAGATAATTGAAGATGGTTGTTATCACATAAGAGAATGTGTTCAAATGACAACTGCCATTATCAGAAGCCTGTATTGCATTTCAGCACATATTTCTGTTGGTAAGTATGTTAACCAACCACATTGGTCTGGTAATCAGGCGGTAAGGGCTTAGTTAGACTGCAAGAATTTTTAAAGACAGATAATACCGACACAGACTATTCTATAAAAGACACACCGAATTAGAAGTATTTGAACAGATACACAGGTGTTTTAATTACGTTCTGAAGTGGCCAGCAGTTTATATTAGCTTGTCAGCTCTTTTAGATTCATCACAATTCTTTCAGATTCCTCTGAGATACTCCCAATTACCAGTAATTGCTACTTTCCCAAGAATGAGGTAGCCACATTCCAGGTCCTGGTGTTGGAGACAGATGAGAAAGAGCAGTGATGGTTCCCTTTGGCGAATATCCTTCACTGCACTTATTACAAAGTCTCAGAGTAGAATAGAATTAGCTGTCAATCCTAGCTTTATATGAGGTGGTAAGTGAAGAAAGAAGGGGATTTAAGTCCTCCAAAGGCACCTTCTCTCTCTGTGATACTTTAATGAGGATGACAGCAGGACTGAGGCTTCTGGAAATTCTCATGCAGGCATTAGGTAGAATCAGCACATAAGGAGTTACAAGAGGTCCCTCCAGTGCAAGAGAATAAGGTCAGGAAAAAGTCATCTTCTGAAGATACACACTCCAAGAAGTAATAATTATTTGGGAGGAGAAAAAAAAGACTTAAAAAACACCTAGATGAAAGGTACGTCTGCACTTTCAGTCTAATGAAATTACTCCATTAATGCCTCCTGTACACTTCTATCTTTGCACTTACCACACCAAAGTATAATTGTCGGTTTATGTATCTGTCCCTTTTACCTAACTGTGAAACAGCATTTAGTTTCTCTCTCTCTCTTTTTTTTTTTTTAACTTCACAATCTAGCTCTGTGTCTAGCACAAAATATAAACTGAACAAATGTGTGCTGAGTAAATGAACTGGAAATATAACTAAAGAAGGCAGACACTAAAATGCAATAGGCATCTGCATGCAGTATATAAAAGGGTAACTGGATTACAAATAATGTTATTTAGTGTTATTTATAAATATGTAAGAAAGCTATTATATCAGGAGACATGAGCATTTTAAAACATGTGTCCCCTATCGTAATGATAGGATTTCATTAAACCATTCCAAAATATGGCTGGATTTCTTTGAAGAACACATAGGTCTGGATATCCAGACACTGTGCACACTTACTCATTTCCATAGTATCTATCGAATAATTGTTATGTGCCAGGCACTAAGACAGGAATTGGGACTATAAAGACAGATATCATAGTCCTTATACTCAAGATCTGTATAGTAAAGTAGGAGGAAAAAAACATGTAGAAAAAAGAAAAAGTGGGCTAGAATGTTACAGGATGGGATAAATGTTGCTGCCAGTAAAGAGGGTTAGAAAGAGGGATTAATTACTTCAGATATGCTCTTCTAGTGGAAAACACAGTATATGGAAGATGATGCTTCATTTGAGTCTTAAAAAGTGAAAAGGTGGTCAGTGGGGTGGGAGGGGGCAGAAGGGCATTTTCGTCTGAATGACCTGCTGGAAAGCAAGTGAAGAAGCAATAAATGCATGGTTCCACATACATTTTAGAAGTTTTTTTTTCCCTACTTCTGTAAAAAATGCCATTGGAATCTTGGTAGGGATTGCACTGAATCTATAGATGGCTTCAGCAGTATTGCTACTTTAACAATATTAATTCTTTTACTCCATCAACATGAAATACTTTTCCATTTATTTGTGCCTTAATTTTTCATCAGCGTCTTGTAGTTTTCAGAATAGTGACTTCTCAACTCCTTAGTTAAATTTATTCTTGAGTATTTTGTTTTTGATGCTATTGTAAATGGGATTGATTTCTTTCTTTTTCAGAAAATTTGTTGTTAGGGTGTAGAAACACTACTGACTTTTATATGTTAATTTTGTATTCTGCAACTTTACTGAATTCACTGATTAGACCTAGGAGTTTGTGGTTAAGTGTGCACGATTTTCTATGTATAAAATCATGTCATCTGCAAATAGAGGCAATATTACTTCTTCCTTTCCAATTCTGATACCTTTTTTAAAAAAGTTTTTATTCAGGAGAGAAAGCATGAGCAGGGGAGAGGAGCAGAGGAAGAGAGAGAGAGAGAGGGAGGGAGGGAGGGAGGGAGGGAGGGAGGGAGAGAGAGAGAGAGAGAGAGAGAGAGAGAGAGAGAGAGAGAGAGAGAGAGAATCTTAAGCAGGTTCCACACTCAGTGCAGAGCCTGATGCGGGGCTTGATCCCACAACCCTGGGATCATGATCTGAGCCGAAATCAAGAGTTGGACACTCAACCAACTGAGCCACCCAGACGCCCCATAATTCTCATACCTTTTATTTCTTTTTCTTGCTTGATTGCTTTAGTTAGGACTTCCAGGACTATGTTGAATAGGAGTGGTGAAGGCAGACACACTGTCTTGTTCCTGATCTTAGAGGAAAACCTTTCAGCCTTTCATCTCTGAGTATGATGTTAGCTGTGGGCTTCTTATACATGGCTTTCACTATGTTGAGATATGCTCCTTCTATGCCTAATTTATTAAGCGCTTTTATCATAAATGGATGTTGAATTTTGTCAAATAATTATTTTGGAAAAAAACTTAAAAAACACGTAGATATAGAATAGACACACTTTTTCTGTCTGTTGAGATGATCATACAATTCTTTTCTTTCATTCTATTAGCATGATGTATCACATTGACTGATTTGCATACATTGGACCATCCTTTCAACCAAGGAATAAATCCCACTGATCATAGTGAATTATCCTTTTAATGTGCTGCTGAATTAGGTTTGCTAGAATTTTGAGAGTTTTTGCATCCATATTTACCTGGGAAATTGGCCTATAGTTTTCCTTTCTAGTAGTATCCTTTTCTGGTTTTGTTATCAGGATAATGCTATCCTCATAAAATAAATTTGGGAGTGTTCCTTTCTCTTTGACATTTTGGAAGAGTTTAAGAAGGGTTGGTATTAATTCTTATTTAAATAGTAAAGAGTAAAATCCACCAGTAAAGACATTTGGTCCTGGGCTTCTCTTTGTTGGGAGAATTTTCATTACTGATTCAATCTTCCTATGAGAGTAATTGGTCTATTCTGATTTTCAGTTTTTTCTTGATTCAGTCTTGGTAAGTTGTATGTTTCTAAGAAATTTTCCATTTCTTGCAGGTTATCTTTTCATTAATGACTTTGATTTGGATCCTCTGTCTTTGTTCCTTTGTTCGGCTATCTAAAGATTTGTCCATTTTGTTTATCTTTTCATAGAACCCACTCTTAGTTTGGTTAATCTTTGTTTTTCTGTTCTTGATTGTATTTATTTCTGCTCTGCTCTTTATTATTATATTTATTTCTGCTCTGCTCTTTATCATTTTCTTTATTCTACTAACTTTGGGCTCCATTTGTTCTTTTTCTAGTTCTTTAAGGTGTAGAGTTAGGTTGTTTATTTGGGATCTTTCTTCTTCTTAATGTAGAGAAACAGTAGACTTGGTGGTTTGTTTGAGCAGAGCTTAGCATGGAAAGGTATAAGATTCTGGAGAGATAAGTTTCCAAAGAACTTTATATATAATATGCTAAGAAGTTTTGACTTTTATTATATGAAATAGGAAGTGCAGAATTTATTGGTTTGCTAGGGCTGCCATAACAAAGTACCACAGACCGGTTGACTTAAATAACAGCCTAGAAGTCTAAGACCAAGGTGTTAGCAGAGTTGTTTCTTCTAAAGGCCTCTCTCTTTGGCTTGTAGATGGCTCTCTTCTCCCTGTGTCTTCGCATGGTCTTTCCTCTGTACGTGCATGTGTCTTAATCTGTCTTCATATTTGGTCACCAGTCATATTTGATTAGGGCTCACCTAATGACCTCATTTTAACTTAATCATCCCCTTTAAAGACCCTATCTCCAAATACAATGACATTCTAAGGTACTATGGGTTAGGACTTCACATATGAATTTTGGGAGTTGGGGGCACAATTCAGTTCATAACAAAATTAGCTGTATATTGAAGTCATCTGGATAGCAGAAAGGAGGACAGGTTAGCTGAGTGCAGGACCAGGGACAGTGAGAGCCTTTGAAAGACTATTGCAGTAGTCTGTGTGAGAGATGATCAGAGCCTGAACTAGAAAGACAGAGGAAGAGGATGTGTCAAAGGGAGATGTTAAAAGAGTTAGGAAGACTGGCCTGCATGATAGAATTTAAACTTATCAGCATAGTCCTCAGTACGCTTGACATTTTAGCCCTGATCCCTCAAAGCAGACTAATGTTTTGCCACTTGACATTACACATGGCACCCTCTAGGCATAAAGACTTTCTCAATGTCTTTGATCACAGTATGCTTTTTCTCAAGGCCAAGTCTGTGTGCCTGCTCGTCCCTCATTCTTTCCTCTTTTCTTAGCCAGCTAAACATCTATGTATTCTGGTAGAGGTAGTCAAATGTTACCTTCCCCATGAAGACTCAACTTCCTCTGACAGCAAATCATTTCTTGCCCTGGACTCCCAAGTGCACTCTGAATAGACTCTCTCACACTGTGTAACAATTATTTTACATTTTACATGCTTGCTACCACCAATAAACTATAAGCTTCCTGTGGGCTGAGATTGGTTTCCTTTCTTTGTTTCCATAGAACCTGACATGGTGATCAGCCAATGGAAAGCATTCAATCAATATCTAATAAATGAATGAGAATCAAATACCACTGAGTACTAGGTGAGGCTTTGCTTGTTCTTCTTCTGTAGTATCTGTTTTTAACTAAAACACTAGAAAGATAATAAAGCAAGAAAGTCAGATTTTCCATTTTTGGAGCTAAATCTCTCTTATAAAAAGAAACAAGATATTTTCACAAACCAGCAAGGAAAATTCCAAGGGAAAAGCCAGGCAAATCAGTAGAGTTTCCAATCTGTCACCACTTTAATCCAACTTGTAAATCACTTCTAGTTTAATTTTAAAGGACAACAAACCACTATGTTTGTTTGTTTATTTCTTTATTTATTTAAGAACTTAATGAGTGGCTCCCATTGCCTATCTGATCAAATCCAAATTTCCCAGTCTGGTTTTGAAGACCTTCCACAGCCTGGCTGCATTTCACCTATCCAACCCACTGTGCATACAACTGTCAGAATTATCTTCCTGAAACACAGATAGGATTACTCACTCTCATATTCAAAAATATTTTAAGGTTCCTCGTGACCTCAGATAAATTTCAAATTCCTCATATAAGCTTTCTACTATTTGGCCCTCATCTTTCTTTTTTGGCGTATCCTCCCTTAGTCTTCGATCTTCAACTAACTTCCCAAGCTGTCTTTCTCAAATGCTTCTTCCATTTTCCTGTTTTTGTGTCTCTACATTGTTCACATTGTTCCTGAACCACCTGCAAAGCCCTCTTCCTCTTCTTTGCTCAATAAGAAAGACATCCAACCCACCAAAATTTCCCCATTTTCTCTACTCCCATTGAGAATCAATCTCTGGGGCCAGCCTGACTGGGACCCATGCTCTTCTCATATTCCCTACAGTCTCGGATTAATACTCTATCCTTCCATGACAGTCATATACATAAATATTGTATCATGTCAATCAGTATACATGTTTTAAAACACCCTCCCTAGACTCCACATCTATAGCTCTATTTCACTACTTCCCTTTCTAGTAAAATTCCTCAAAAGATGTTTATATATGTTGTTTCACTTCTTCTCCTCCCATCTTTTGAGCCCAATGTGGGGCTTGATACCACAACTGTGAGATCATGACCTGAGATGAAATCAAGGGTCAGACGCTTAACTGAGTGATCCACCCAGGCATCCCAATAACCTGCATATTTTGAAAGCCAAAGGGCAATACTCAGTTGTCTCCTTGAACTAACAACATCATTTGATATACTGCTCTTTCCTGCATGGACCACTCTCCTTCTTTGGCGCCTGGGACACCACTTTCCCTTACTTCTCTTCTTCTCTTTGCCATCTCCTGGTTCATCTTTCTCCAGCTTCTTTACTTTATCTAAGTTGTCCCAACTTCTACACGTTGAAGTGCCTAAGATTTAGTCTTCCTCATGTCTTTTCCAAATGTACTCACACTCTGATCTCATTCGGTAAATGTTTCTAAATTTCATCAATAGGTTGACAAGATCTAGTTTTCTGTCTCCAGCTTTTACCTGTCTCCTGAATTCCAGATTCATATACACCACTGCCTAATCAGTATTTCAGTTTAGATGTCTAATAGGCATCTAAAGCATATGTCCAAAGCTAAACTCTTGCCTTCTCTCTAAAACATGTATCTATCACACCCTTCATTTTAGTAAATGGCCTCTCAGTTCTTCTAGACCTTGGAGTCATCTTTGGCCCTTTTCTTTCTCATACAGTCCATTAGCAAATTTTGATAGCTCTGTGTTTAAAATATATTCAGAATTTTGTTACTATGCACAACTTTTTCAATGCTATCACTAAGCTGCCATCATCTTTTGCTTGAATCATTTCAGGAGTCTCTTAATTGGCTTCTCTATGCATATGCTTGTTGCCCCCACCTCCCAACCTCTGAAGTGGTCTTTTCAAAGCATAACTCTGATTATGTAATTTCTTTGCTCAAAATTCTCCAATAGCTTCCCATCTCATTCAGAATACAACCCAAAGTCTTGACTGTGGCTTTCCAGACATTGTCATCTGTCCCATAGCCCCTCTCCGAACACATCTTCTATCATACTTCCTTTTGTTCAATCAGCTCTTGAATTTCTAGTCTCTTTGCTATTTCTCAAGGACATCAACTGCAGTTTTGATTCAGTACCTTTATACTTTTACCTGGAATTTTCCTTTAGAAAACCATACGTTCCTTACTTCCTTCAGGTGTCTTTTCACATTCTACTTTGTCAGAGAGGTCTTTCCTAACAACTTTATATCAATTAGAAGCCTTTCCTCACCATCCTCTAACTTCTACCCTGCATATTGTTCTTCACAGCATTTATCACCACTGGACAAAGTATATATTTATCTGTTTTCATCCATCTCCTTTCCCTTGAATATATGCTTCTTTAGAGAAGATAGTCAGTTTTTATATTCCCAAGACCTAGAACAGTGCTTAGCACATTGTTAAGTATTCAATTTATACAGAATGAATGAATAAGTAATTGCCACCTATTAGGTTGAAAGCTCCTATATAGCCTTTACTGATAATATATTCCCATTAATACCTAGCTGAGTGCCTACCATATGGTAAAAATTCAAAATGATAATCAAACTGAATTGCATCTTATTTCTCTCTGCTTCTCAAAAATGCCCTATGTTCCTTATTGGAAAATTTCCATACTGCTACCTAATTTCTTCCTTTCTCTGCCCCCAGCCCACTTCTGCTAGAAGTTTTGGTTGCTATTTCTTTAACTTCCTCTTTTCCTGTCTATATTCTATTACAACTTTAGTATCTGGGCTTCCAGAAAACTTTGCGCACAATTTATAAATTAAGTTTTATCATATATATGTACAGGACAAAGCATAATATATATAGGGTTCAGTACTATCCATGGTTTCAGGCATCCACTGGGAGTCCTGGCACATATCCACTGTACGTGCATGGTAAGCAGTAACAACTATACCAACTGATCCAGAATAGTATCTCAACTTGCATACTACACATTACCACTTGGATATCTAATAGGGATCTTATTCTGTCTGAAACAGAATTCCTGATTTTAGCACCCATACCTATTCCTTTACCATTCTCCCCCCATATAGTAGTCATCAGTGAGTACCCAGTTTCTTACGCCCAGAGTCTAGGAATGTTTTTATTAATTTTTTTAATGTTTATTTAATTTTGAGAAAGAGCAGGAATTGGGGAGGGGCAGACAGAAAGAGAGAGAGAGGGAGACACAGAATCTGAAGCAGGCTCCAGGCTCTAAACTGTCAACACAGAGCCTGATGTGGGGCTCAAACCCACGAACTGCGAGATCATAACCTGAGCTGAAGTCGGAGGCTTAACCAACTGAGCCACCCAGGTGCCCCTAGGAATCATTTTTTTTTTTTAAATTGAAACCTTACTCTGAGATAGTAGATTCAGAGGCACTGTAAGAAATAATACAGGGAGATCCAGTGTATCCTTTACTCAGTTTCCTCCAGTGTTAATATGTTGCAAAATTATAGTACAGTCTGGCAATTCCTCAAGTGACTACAGATAGTTACCATATATCCCAGCAATTCCATCTCTGGGTAAATAACAAAAAAACTGAAAACATATGTCCACACAAAAACTTGCACATGAATGTTAATAGCAGCATTATTCATAGTAGCCAAAAGGTAGAAACAACCTAAATGTCCATCAATAGATAAATAGGTAAATCATATGTGGTACAGCAGCATAATAGAATATTATTTGGCCATAGAAAAAAATGAAGTACGAGTAATGCTACAGCTTGGATGAACTCTGAAAATATTATGCAAAGTGACAAAACGCTACCTAGTATATGATTCCATTCATATGAAAGTCCTGAATAGAGAAATCTACAGAGATAGAAAACTGTTGCTTCAGGCCAGGGTTAGAACGAACAAGAGGAGGAGATGAAGAAGACGAGGTCAGTGTAAGATAATAAGGCTTGGATAGTTTTAAGCATATTTAAAGTCACTCTGGCTGCTGTATCAGAATAAATCATAGGTAGAAAAGAGGGTGAGCAAGCTAATTAGTGAAGAAGCTACCCCAAAAATCAAAGCAAGACATTGACGGTGTTTGGACTAAGGATGTGACTTTGGAGGTGGTATGAGCTGATCGGATCTGGATATGCTTCAAAGGTTTGAACCAAAGGTTTTGTTAGTAAATTCAATGTAGAATGTAAGAGAAAGAACAAAGTCAAAGGTGATTCCGAGGGGTCTGAGTAACTGAACAGATGGAACTGGCATTCATTGATATGGGGAAGAGTGCAAACAGAGCAGGTTTTGATGAGCTACATGGGGGAGTTTTGTTCTGGACATGTTAATGGTGAGATGTTGAGTAGCCAGCTAAATGTATGTGAGTCTGCGGCTAACTAATAGTCTGTGTTGGAGCTATACTTTGGGAGTTGTCAAGGTATAGATTGCACTTAAAGCCCTTAGGTTGAATGATATCAACTAGGGCATTAACATAGAGAAAAGCTCCAAGACCCACAAGGACTCCAAAATGAAGAGGCCTGAAAGATGAAAACGGACTAGCAAAGGAAACTTGAGAATAAAATCCACATTCCTTATCTTAATCATGACATAGCCCTTTTCAGAGTCGTTTACCTTACTGTGTAGTCACACAGGATATTTAGCTATTGGAACATACCAAGTCCTTTCCTGTCTCATGGCCTTTGTGTTTGCTAAGCTTTCCACCAGCATAGTTTTACCCTGGCTCCAATTTTCGTGGCTTCCTTCTGTCAGTACAAACTCTCAGTTAAATTGTTACCCTAAGTTTTCTCTTACCCCACCCCCCCGCCAATTAAACAGGTCCAGCCCGACCACCCCCACTAAATTATGGCTTTTACTATAAACTAAAATTATTTCACTTGTTTCCTGTCTAGAAACGCATCCCACCGTAATTTAACAAACGATTACAAAATGATCAATATATGCCAAACGAAACCTCAGGTCTATTCCTTCTTGTACGCAACTTTTCGGAATACAGGAACCTCATTATCTTGTCCTCTGCCGCATCCCAATGTAACCGACAATCCCTCAGCAATCAATTCTCAATTTTCAATATTTATTAGCGAAATTCACTGCAGGATACTGACAAACTTTCAAACGGAAGATCTGGAGCCCGCCGCTCCGCCCAGTCCCAGAGTTGCCTAGAGGAAGGAACTACCTTACCTTGGCACGCATGCGCCGCTGTTCCCGGAGCGCTACGGACTGAACCCCGCCCCTTTCTCCCTGGCTTGTTGAACTACTGCTCATGCGCAATGTGGGGCATGTCTGTTCGTTTGTCGGCGCTATGAATAAAGTTTTAGTGAGCTCAGACTCCCTTTTTCCTTGCCAAGATGGCGGAATACGACCTGACTACTCGTATCGCGCACTTTTTGGATCGGCATCTAGTCTTTCCGTTGCTCGAATTTCTCTCCGTAAAAGAGGTGAGGGGGGCTTTGAGCGCGAGGAAGGCGTGGGAACGCGTGATACACTGGGGAAGGCCGAAAGGCGGTGACTCTAGCCCTAGGCCTGACACGTGTGAGGCGGCCGCCAGTTTGGTCCTGGGTCGGGCAGTAAGGATCTGCTGGTAGTTTAGCGTCTTCTCAGTTGATTAGCACCGCAGAATTCGGTTGTGAAGAGAGGTGAAGTGACAGTAGGCAACTTAGGGGGAGAAAGAGGTCTTTGCTTCACTTCTTGACGTGACGGTGCCGGAGGGACTTCCGCGTCGGTTCCTCTCGGAAGTTGATCATTCGCCAGCTTCGCTGGGGTAATGCTTGCTTCCAAAAGCAATTTGGTGTGTGAGAGATTTTTATTTTTCTTTCAGAAGGATGTGCTTGGCTTTGTTTTTGTTTGCTGGAACTTTGGAATAATTTTCCTACCCTTATGTGAAATAGCTAGACTTTAATTTCCATAAAGTTGTGCATTTTTCCCTTAGAGTTTTCCTGGTCTTTCCTGCCACTTCTAGAAGCGTGGCGTATTTTGTCGGATGGGGACGCCCTCCTGCCCCCGCCAAAAATTGGACAGTTTTTACTTAACAGTGCTTTTTTCGGTGTATACAGACTTCGAGTAATTTGAGTGTTAACATTCATTTAGCTACTCAGAATATCGTGAGATTAGTCTGTGGTTTTGGTACCTCATTTTAAAACATCTCAACCCTAAAAGTTTTGATATACTGGTCTTAGTTATACCTTGAATTTGTTGGGAAATTGATACATTTTATTAATTATAATAAAGTAATATTATTATGGTGAAAGGATTCAAATATTGGCCAGAAAAGTAAATGAATTCTGCATGTGAACGCAGATTACAACATAAGTTTACTTAGGGAATTCTAGGTTTGGGGAGTAGATTTGTGTGTCCCAAAAGCAATAAGACCAAAAAGCCCTTCAAAGAAACATAACATTGTTCTGATAACTTTTCAAATCTTCCTGGTAGTTACGGTTCATTAGATATGTGTACTCCTCATTCACCTGATCCTTTTCGAAATACATAACACAACTCCAAAGTTGTGATGTTAGGGAACAGCAAAGTTCCCTTACGGGATTGTTAGACAAATTACATGAGATAATGCATATAAAGTACTTAGCCTTGTGGGACAAAGTAAGTACTCGTGAATATTTTCTATTCGGAGGGTAGGCCATCCTGTATGAGAGAGGAGTGAGGCAACCACTTGGGGTTTTGAGGAGTGAGGTAAGGACAAGAAATGGGGACTGAGAAAACTGACCAAATACAAGAATTGGTTAGTGTGGATGACCCAACTGAGATTGAAAATCATACATTTATAAGAGCTCATGCCAGTCACTCTCAGACTGAAAGGAGCATTGGAAGATGATTGAAGTAGTATCAACATGTTTGGAGGTAGACATGTAAATATATGTCATTTAGAGATGGATTGCTGATCAGCAGAGAAAAAGCACAAATGTGATTGAATAGCATTGTTGCCTGCTCTTGAAACATTTTATAGTCATCCTTAGCCAGAACATAGAAAACAGATGATTTTTTTCCCCAGAACTAGGGATTGACACTGAATTGTATTTGGTTTGAGAAAATGGATGGAATCAGTGATACTACTACTAATGAGGAAATCTTTGAAATAGCTAAAAAATGATATCTAAACTAATGTGGTGACAACGAAAAAGGGTGATATAAAAATGAGAAAGAGCAGAGGGTACAATGGGATGATGAAGCATTTTAATGATATTGGTGACCAAGATGATGAATTTAAGTTGGAAGTCTTAGAGATGAGGTACTAAGTGAAAGTTGTGAGATAAAGAAATTTTAAGGCTTGAGGGTTTTTTTTTTTTTAATGTTTATTTTTGAGAGAGCGCAAGCAGGGAAGGGACAGAGAGGCAAGGGACAGAAGATCCGAAACAGGTTCTGTGCTGACAGCAGAAAGCCTGATGTGGGCTGGAATTCAGGATCTGTGAAATCATGACTTGAGGTGAAGCTGTACGCTTAACCGACTGAGCCACCCAGGTGCTCCAAACCTTGAGTTTTTAAAGATCTTCATTGTGGATGTTGGATTTTGTGGAGGATGACAGCAGGAAGAGATGTCAGAAGAATATTTTCAATCTATTAAAAAGTTGGAGCTGTTTCCCAGAGATTGATAGACCACAGATTGGCAAACTATAGCCCGTGAAGCAAATACAGCCCTTTGCCTGTTTTGTATGGTCTGTAAGTTAAAAATAATTGTAACAGATGGACGTTTGCAAACATTTTCAGTTATAGAACACTGACTTTATACCCCAATTGAGTGAAACAGTTCCCACCCAGAAAGAATGACATTCTTCTCATTAGTATATCTCTTTTACAAAAAAGTTTACTCCATTATTTTTTACTTAGAAAAGAAATTGTGGAAACTCTTACAGTACTGATATAGCCTATCCTAGATTTTTGCTTCTTGGTTTAAAAGTCTAAAATATTTCCTATCTACCCTTTACAGAGTAAGTGTGGGTGGGTATAAGGCAGAATTTAGAGAAGGTGATATAAACAGATGCAGATTTAAGAGGCTATAAGGTCTTAATGGCAGAGGAGCGATGCTTTGAATCTACAGTAGAGACGATGCAAATTAAAAGCTATCAATGGGGTGGCAAGAAGAGGTTGACACGCTAGAGAAAGATGTTTTCACTCAAGATTAGGTTCTCCTGTTTTTTTAAGTAAGCTTTTTATCAGGTATAACATTCATACAGAAAAGTGCCAAATAATAATGCCTTTTTTCAGAGTGAACCCACTTGTGTGACCACCATCCAAATCAATAAATAAAACATTACAAACATCCTAAAAACCTCCTTCTGACCTTTCCTAGTCATTACACCCCCCAAAGGTAAGCGCTAGTCCTAGAATAGTTTTGCCTGGTTTTGAAATTAAGCATTGTAGTGCTTTGTATGATTTATTTCCTTCACCACTGTGAGAGTCATCCAGGATGTTAGGGTAACTGTAGTTCTTTCGTTCCCAGTGCTGAGTGTTAATATGTTAGATGAGTAGACTACAGTTTATCCATTCCAATAATTGATAAACTTGGCTATTACAACTAGTACTGCCATGAACATTCTTGGAAATGCCCTTTGAATATATTCCCCCATTTCTCTTGGGTATCAAGGATCAGAATTACTGGGTGAAAATGTATGTTTGATTTTAGGAGATAAAAACAGTTTTCCAAAGTGGTTGTACTTCTGCCAGAAGAGTTAAGTGTTCAGTTACTCTACTTCTACACTAACACTAGTATTGCCAGTTTTGTGTGTGTGTGTGCATGTTTTTTTTTTTTTTCAAATGTGGCTTTAACTTGCATTTTCTGTGTGATTAATGAAGTTGAGAACCTTTTTCGGTGTTGGCCATTTGATTATACTCCTGTAAAGTGGGTATTAAAATTTTTAGCCATTTTCAATTATTTTTCTTATATTCTGAAGGAGTTCCTTATATATAGTTTGGAAGTTTCAGTTTTGATCTCATAGCTGTACCATTTGATCACCTTCATCTTTTCACAGGCAGTGAAATGTGGAATCTTCTTGTGTTTTTTCTTTCCTTGACAAAATTAAATTTAGTATGCAGATCTTTTGCTGAAGCCTTATCTTGGTAACTGTTCACTTAAAAAAATTTTTTTTAATTTTGATTACTGTCTCCTTAAATACTGTATAGGATCCTTACATGTTGCTCATTGCACTAAACTTCACATTTATGTGAGTTCGCTTGTGTGTCTGTTTGATTCCTGTAGTATGGGTTAAATTGTTTCTTGAATTCCTTGCAAAGCAAAAACCTGATACGACATGGCTGACCTAGAGAATGGGTGCTAGTTCTGTTTTAGTGGTGTGGATGGGTAAGGATTATGAAGGATTCAAATGATTTAGCAAAAAAAATATGTGGGGGTAGAGGAGAACCCACCTCAAGGAGAGATGGGTAGGCATCATGTGGATGTGAGAGATAACTAAGAAGGTAAAAAATTTGAGTTGATTGCTGGTGTGGCAAGGAAACCACTATATATGCTTATCAGTAGAGTTGGTGTGGATATTTATTAGTTTATTTGTGGGAACTTAAACATAGTCATTAGAAAGTAATTTTCTCTTGCAGATCTATAATGAAAAAGAATTATTACAAGGGAAATTGGATCTTCTTAGTGATACCAACATGGTAGACTTTGCTATGGATGTATACAAAAATCTTTATTCTGATGATATTCCGCATGGTAAGTTTTGTCATTTGGAACTACAGCTTGTCTTGTGAACTGAGGATATGTGTGTTAAAGTTTTGTGATGTATAAAAGAGCTTTTAGCCAAGAGCCTTTAATGCTATTTGAGGTTATTATGGTTTAAAAGTTCTTTGGATGAAAGGTAATGTGAAGGTTACATGTCATCTAAAGTATATTATTTTCTCACCACAAAAAGTGTGAGACTACTTTAAAACATGGTCTTTAAATATTTTCAGTTTATAGTATGTATCATCAAAATTGTGCTTATGAATGAATTGTCTCCTTGGAATTATCTGAGAATGTGGCTGTTTTTGGTTTGCTAGTAACTTTTTCAGTTAGCATCTGTGTGCCTTAGAGATTTTTTTTTTTTTTTTTCCCATCTTGAGGCATCTGGGTATAGTCACGGTTCTCATAAATAATGTCCCCAGTCCCAGCATCGTCAGTTCACCTGGGAGAGCTTGTTAGAAATGCAAATTTTGAGGTCATACCCCAGGTCTACTTAATCACAAAGTGTTGGCTGAGGCCCAGCACTCAAATTGGAGAACTGCTGTGGTATGGTGTTTTCCACGTTTCCTATGGTAATAGATGTTCCTTTAAAAAAAAAAAAAAGTTTCCCCGTAAGTTTGAAAAATGCTGTATTATTTCTTTTGTGAGCATGTTATTTTAAAAGATTCTAAGAATGCTTTCAGTACATAAATACAATTTATTTAGTTTAAATTGACATTTTCCATAATTTAAGCACATATCCCCTTCTATGTTTGAGAAACATTGTTCTAGTAATACTTTTTAATGTGTAACACAGAAATTATTATACTAAACATAATCACCTTTTTGGTTATATTACAGTAAGTGACAGTAGCTCTTTAAATTTTAGTTTGTGATGAAAAAGTTAACTTTTTAAAAAAATTTTTTTAATGTTTACTTTTGAGAGAGAGAGAGAAAGTGCGCGCGCGGGGGAGGGGCAGAGAGAGAGGCAGACACAATCGCGGAAGCAGGCTCCAGGCTCCGAGCTTCCAGCACAGAGCTCGAAGCGGGGCTCTAACCCACAAACTGCAAGATCATAATCTGAGCTGAGCCGAAGCCACCCAGGCGCCCCAAAAGTTAACTATTTCAGAGTAAAAGTTTAAAGCATGCCTGCAGGGTAGGTTATGTTCAAGTTTTCTGTGGCTCTTCATAATGCAGTAAAAAGAAACTAGAATTGGGTTTGATAGATTACAAAAGTAGGTTTATAGTGAAAAGAGAGATTATTGGTTGGATTTAAATTCCATTCAATCTAATTGAAAATCTATAGTAATGTGTAAACCACTCTGAGTCTCTGTTCAGGAACTCCGGGATAATACTCATCTGAGAAAATTCATTGAGAACAAATGAAACACTAGGAGTAAAGTATTTGAAATGTGGATTTAGATAATTTCTCAGCAGCCACCCCCCTCCCCCAGCTGTATTTGTATATTCCTCAGTTTTCCTTAAGAATAAGAAGGGGACTTCTTTATGTGCTTCTGCATTGCTAGAAAGAAAAAAAATGGATTTGCGAGACTTACCGGGTTGGTGGTTCCTGGCATGTGAATATACTAGGGGCAAATAAATCTATGTACAACTGAAATAAATTGAAATTTTTCCAGAGATATTCTCATGGTGAGCAGTATAGTTCAACATTATAGTACTCCTTTGCATTTTTAATTAGCTTTGAGAGAAAAAAGAACCACAGTTGTTGCACAACTTAAACAGCTTCAGGCAGAAACGGAACCAATTGTGAAGATGTTTGAAGATCCAGAAACTACAAGGCAGATGCAGTCAACCAGGTAACCTCCCTTAATTTGAATTCTAAAAATTCTTTTCTGGATTAATACAAATGTTAATTCAAATTTTATTTAATATCCCATCATAAAAGTTCAGGGTTTAATTGATAACTTTATCTGTTTATTTTCATTTATCCTTATTGTGTATGGACCAGGAATTCCTTAATAAATATTAATACTAATTTTTTTTTAACTTCTTTACCAGTTCCCCAAATCTGATCATGCTACAGCAGTTCTGCCTTCCTCCCCTCTTCCTAGGGGACATTTGGCAATGTCTGGTTACATTTTTTTCATTGTCACAATTGGAGGGGTGCTACTGGCACCTAGCAAGGAGAGGCCAGGAATGCTGCTAAATATCCTACAATGCATTAGACAGTACCCTACCCTCCAATAAAGAATTATCCACCCCAAAAATGTCAGTGGTACTCAGGTTGACATACCTGTGCCTGGGCAATACCTAGAGGGAAACCTGAGCTCACTTTATCATTTGGCTACATTCTCTCATATCCTTCCAACCTCATTGCCCAGCCCACGGAGGGAGGGTGGTGTGGAGCTAATAAAGTTATTTTATTCTTAACTTCTCCTTAATTAGAAATAAACATAGTGCTTGGTTTCCAAAGAATGCATATTGACTTATTCTGTCTTAATATATATCATTAATTGAAGCCCTTTGAGTTATTAGAAACTTTTTAAAATAAAATCTCCTACTAAAATTGAATATTGCCATTGTGGTAAATCTTAGCTACCAACATATTTACTAGAAGAATTGCTGAAGATTTTGCCATGTTGTATCTTCAGCTTTTACAATATATGGCCAAACCAACTATTAAGAGAGATTAATTCTAAGTTGTCATTTGTGATCTGGGGAAGTGTTACTAGATAATTTTTAACAAGATAGCAAATACTACACGATTATTATACCATCTTTTAAGTTTATTTTTCAATTTTATTTTTATTAAAATTTTTTTTTAATATTTATTTATTTTTGAGAGAGAGAGACAGAGTGTGAGCGTAGGAGGGGCAGAGAGAGAGAGAAGGAGATCCAGAATCCGAAGCAGGCTCTGGGCTCAGAGCTGTCAGCACAGAGCCCAATGTGGGGCTGGAACTCATGAACCTTGAAATCATGACCTGAGCCGAAGTCAGACGCCCGACTGACTGAGCCACCCAGGCACTCCATCTTACAAGTTTATTTATTTTGAGAGAGAGAGCACACGTCTACGTGTGTGCATTCAAGCTGGGGAGGGGCAGAGAGTGAGGGAGAGAGAATCCCAAGTGGGCTCTGAGCTGTCAGTGCAGGGCCTGACATGGAAGCTCAAACTCACGCATGGTGAGATCATGACCTGAGCCGAAATCAAGAATTGGCACATCACCCAGGAGCCCATATACCATATTACAGTGTAGCCTGCTATATTACTAACATACACTGTGTTATACTACATATATATACACAGATTATATACACACACACACACACAGATAGCTATACGTAAAATATATATGATTGCTTAGTAAGATAAAGCCATCTGTGTGTGTGTGTATATGTATATATATATATGTGTGTATATATATACATACATATATATATATATATATATATATATATACACACACACACACACACACACACGCTACATGTATACACTTATAATGATTTAGGCCTTCAGGTCACATGTAAATGCCCACAAAGGAACAGCTGAAATAATCTAGCTCTTAGGGGACAATCAAAAATTTAGAATTTAAATTCTGAATTTATTCTAGTCACTTAAATACGAGGAAGTAATGAGATTAGGGTTGAATAGGATGAATATAGATTTATTCACCAAATATTAGAGAGCACTTCTTGCAGTTTAATAGGCATGGCATTGAGATAAATGAAAGAATGGAATTGTTTTAAAAACTTGTAATTAAACTACTTATTTTCAAAGTAATAACCTCTTCCTGCTAATTTGTTTTTAAATTTTGTTCAACATACTGTATTTCTCATACTTTCCCAGAAATACCCAATCAACCAAAGGACAGTGATTACATACTAAAAGGTACAAGGAGTATAACACAAGTAATTCACTATGATCCACAAGAAATGTTAAGCTTTTTTTGAAATCTTATGTTAAAAAGTTATACATGTTTCATATTCAGTATTATAATATACCCATGTTGATTTTGGTGATGATATATTCCTTCCCCATTAAATCTCAAGTAAAATTATGTTCCAGAAAAGCATTCCACAGCATTCCCTCTTGTGGTAAGCATAAGAAAATGTTTCCTTTTTTGAAAATGCCCAGAAAGTGGGTCACTGTGCCATCTATCACTTGTTCCTTGGTGTCTTTGTCATCATTTTGTCTTTTACCCGCCTGGCAACATCTTAGTTATGCAAAGCTAATTTAAGAAAAGTTAAATTGGATTGACACTGAGTTGGATAATAATTATACAGGGTGTGTAGCATAGATATATAAGTTAAGCATAATTGATTAATCTTGTAATGTTCTGTTTATTTGATTCTGGAAGACTTACTTTGTTTCTAGTGTTTAAGTATTAAGATATTTAGATGGCTTTATGTGGGTAATAGGAATGTTTGGATATGCTCATTTTGTTTTCTGTGGCCTATCAAATCAGTAATTTTTGTTTCTAATTTAGAGATGGTCGGATGCTGTTTGACTACCTAGCGGACAAGCATGGTGTAAGTGGTATTTTAAAAATTTCCTAATTTTCCCATTTATAATTCATTCTACTTTAAATCATTGTTAATGCATTTAATGGCAGTTGTATTCATGTTGGCAATGATTCCACAAATCTAACAAAACATATTTAAGTGATATATTGGTCAATAAAGGGGCTCTTTCTTATCTTTAAAAAAAAAAATTTCTTTAGGGCACCTGGGTGGTTTAGTCGGTTAAGTGTCCCAACTCTTGGTTTCAGCTCAGGTCATGATCTCAGTGGTTCGGGGGTTTGAGCCCTGTGTTGGACTCCCTGCTGACAAGGGGGAGCCTACTTGGGATTCTTTCTCTCTCTCTCTATCTCTCTCAAAATAAATAAATAAATAAATAACACTTAAAAAAAAATTTCTTTAGTTGTCCTGTTTCAATAAGGTTAATTAAAGAATAGTGCTGTAAAGACAGGTTTGTGGCTTAACAAGAATACAATTTCCAGATTGACTTATTAAATATATGATATGTTTTCAAAACATCAGTTTTTAAATTGGTGCTGATAAGAAAATGAGATGCTTATACTTACCTTTATTTTTTTATAAATATTATTTTGAGCGAGAGTGTGAGCGCAAGTGTGCTTGTGAGTGAGGTGGGGCAGAGAGGTAAGGAGAGAGAATCCTAAGCAGATACCACACTCAGGTCATCATGGAGCCCAACATGGGGCTGGAACTCATGACCCTGAGATCATGACCTGAGCTGATATCAGGAATTAAGGGTCAGATGCTTAACTGACTGAGCTACCCAGGCGCCCCACTTAAACTTACCTTAAATCATAGAAATTCTCAAAACTTTTTATTTTTCCTAGAATACTCAAGTAATAGGTACCATTTATTTTTGATGGATTAACAAATAAAGATAGAACTAAATTTGAATTAGAAATGCTTTGAGCAGTAGAATTAAGTAATACTTTGGCTGCCTTGTGGAATATAGTAGCTCTTGACATTATCGAGGTTTTCATAAATACCAATAAGGGAATTTTATTGTAGGCTTTTCTAGTCATCTCCCAGTCTCCCTTCCCTTGTGTTAACTCAAAGCATAAGGATTTACATATAATTAATTCTTTAACTTGCATTCAAGTTTTATCTCTCATTTAACAATTACTTTGGCAGGAGGTATGCTGACCACTGTGCAAATTATTCTTTCTGGTTTCCATATAGAATGTTTGGTGTATTTGATAATGTTCTAGTTCGGAGTCCTTCTCTTAGATTTCTTCACTTTCACTTTGCTTGCATTGCTAATGTTAATATTTCGTGTCATTTGGAGGCCAGTTTTCACAGAGAATTGAAGTTTACTGTACATATTATTTGTACAGAATCACAAGACTGTATAGGGATGCATATATTTGGTAGTTATCTAAGCTCATTAACCAGCTGGGAGACCTTCCCACTGCAATTCAGATTTGGATTGCAACAAATTAGGTATTAATAGAATTTGTAACTCTTTGAGACCAGAATTGTGAATGCTAAATCCACCAATTCCTAACATGTTTTAAGAGTCATATGTATTTCTGATCATGGATTTTGTTTTTGTATTTTGTGACACTTGGCATACACAGAATTGACTTCTAGGGACGTTTAAAGGAGTGAATGGTTTGAATTTTAAAACTCAAAGTTAGAAATAGAACTGATGCTTTTTCTTTTCTTTTTTTAGTTTAGGCAGGAATATTTAGATACACTCTACAGGTATGCAAAATTCCAGTATGAATGTGGGAATTACTCTGGAGCAGCAGAATATCTTTACTTCTTTAGAGTGTTGGTAAGTAATTTTTTTTTCTTTCAGATTTTGTAGGTTTTACTTGCTTTGTCAAAACATGTCTATAGATTTGAGTCTGTACATTAACTTTTCAAGAATTCTTAGGGAAAGGAAAAAATAAAACTTTTCCTAACAAAGAACAAATAGAAATAGGAAAGCTTATATCAGGACCTCAAAATTTGAAGAAAGATTTAACTTGTCCTTGAAATCCAAAAGTAGGAGCCACTAATTTGTTATTTTATGTATAATTGTATGATTTTAACATTAGCAAAATTCTATCAATTTGTTATGTTACTGTGCAGCACAGTGAGCAGCACATTGTGGGTACTTAATAAATATTTATTGAATAAATCCATTATTCCTAACTTTAATTCATTATTTTATGCCGTATATCTCCCTTGAGTTTGTTTTAAACACTATGGAATTCTTATGATATTTGAAAAAAAATTACACCTTAATAGTAACTTTTTTCCATTTACTTCTGTACTCAGCTGAGTTTAGAATATGAAACTCTGTGTGTGTGTGTGTGTGTGTGTGTGTGTGTGTGTGTGAGAGAGAGAGAGAGAGAGAGAGAGAGAGAGAGTGTTTAATGTAGGAGGTAGGTGAGTTTAAATGGTATTATTAGAGCAAATTTCTAACCATAAAGAATCCTGTTTGTTATTTTCATTTGGCTATTTGACATGTTCCTAGATTACTGCCTTTTTAAAAAATTTTCAATGTTTATTTTGAGAGAGACAGGGATCAGGGAGGGGCAGAGAGAGAGAATCCCACGCATGTTCCCACGCATGCTCCATGCTCTCAGCACAGAACCCATAGCCTCATGTGCGACTTGAGGAACCATGAGACCATTACCTGAGCTGAAATCAAGAGTTGGACTCTTAACCAACTGAGCCACCCAGGTGCCCCTAGATTTTAGGGCTTTTGTTTGGGAGGAAGGAGAGTTCCATGAAGCCACAGAAAAAAATCAGCATTTGAAATGAAAAGATCTCTTTCTCATTTTGCCTTCTGTGTAGGTAATTGTATTAATAAATGCCTTGTGGAGTTATCAAAATACCCTTGTTTTAACTAACTTCTCATTTGAAGAATTACAATTTGTTACCTTGGGTTAATAAGCAAGTACCTAAGTCTCTGATTTCTCTAGTTAATCCTAGATGTTGGGAAATGATCTCTTAAGACAGGGACTTGACTGTTTTCTAACCTTGGAAGAGTCTGTTTCTTCTGTCTCTGTTTTCTGGTGCCTTTCTTTTTTTTTTTTAGCCGCATATGTCAAAAGATGTAGGGCTGCTATCTTTGGTTGTTTTCCAGGAAATTAAATTTTCTTTTGGGGGGGAGCAGGGAAAGGGAAGAGATTGATATGTTATTAATTCAAATAATTCCTACACTTAAAAAAAGTACTTAGAGAACTTCATTTTTTAAAACTACCATCTATCCTTCAAAGAAATAAAGATTTTCAGTTTATTTCCAAGTTTGATTTGAAAAAAAATTATTTTTCTCTTGCTCCCGTTTGTGAATATTCTTAATTTGCAGATTAGCTGTGGTTAGCTTGCAAGTGCATTGAAGGTAATCAGTGATGCTAAACTTGTAGTGGCTTATCAGAAAATTCCATCAGTTTTACTTTGAATATTATGAAGGATTTAGGAGAGCAAAAGTTGATTACTTTGGAAATGTAAACAGCTTAGACCAGGATTGTAAAATCAGAAGCCTGATATGATTACAGGTACATGAAAAGAGTTGGTTATTCATATCATTTGTTAATGCTGGGAGTGAATTTTGAGAATGAAGATTTAGTGTCATGTTAGAGTTCTAGCACAGTAAATTTATTGTTGCTGGTCAGTGAGTGAATGTGCCATTTTGCTAAGACATGGAAACTTAAGGTAACTGCTGGAAATCCAGATATTGAAACTCTTCTAGCATATCCATCCTTGAAAGCAGGTCGGTATGAAGAGCCAACTGTAATGACATGGACTTGAGCCAGAGTAGTACGCATGAATCTTTGGGGATTAAGAAACTTTCTATGCTGTTACAAAAAAGCTTTTATCCTAACAAATATAACATTCTAGTCTTAATAGTATATTATATGTAGTAATATTTTGTAATTAGTCTGACAATTTCTACAAATGCTCGTGAAGTTTTTATACTTATTTTTTTTTTTTTAAATGTGAAGATCTAAGTTAGTTTCCTAACTTAAAAAAATCCTCAATTTTAAACCTTAGCATTACCTAACAGGTCTTGTGTTGGAACTCAAATGACATTTGTTAGGTGATTGATTACCATGATTTGAGCACAAAATCAATGTTTTACGTTAAGAGCAGTTAAACTAGAGTGATTAGATAGTGCTTAGAAATTAGGTGAAATTTATTTTTAAATTCATGTCCCATCTGTGTGACAAGACATTTGAGTAGCTGGGAGTTGGTTACTTTCTGTTGGCATATTGATGGAGGCTAACAAAGCTAAGTTTTAAAAAATGAATAATTTTACTTCTCCTTTTCTTTTGTTTGGATAGGCATTACTATAAAATGTATGTATATGTGAAATCTTGTTAATAGCAAAGATTAAAAATCCTGGTTTTGATTTGGGATGAATAATGTCAGTGTTTTACATGTTAGTTATTTACTTTTATTTTTTTGTAATAGCCTTTTTTTTTTCATTTCTAAATTCTTGTCTGGTGGTTGGGTATTCTTTTAAATCTATAGTTAGGGAAACATAAGATATGAAAGAACCATTGTAACTATGATCTGAGATTAGAATTTGACTCTCCAGGTGACCTATTGTAGGTCAGTGTTGTGTAAATTAAAGCAGTGTGACCTCGGAATCTACCTTTATTTTTAAAAAGTTTGGTGGTTTTTAGAATACATCAAGCAGTGTTTACATGCACCCTATATGGTTGTACTCTGAGAAATGCATTAATTTGGAATGAAATGGTAGAGCAGATTTAGTAGGAATTTTTGAACGTTTTTGTTTTAAAAGTTATTTTAAAAAATTAATAAAAGGTGTTAACACTGTATTTTAATTATTTTGTGAAAATCTGCCTTCTCTGTGGCCTCTGACTCTAAAATATAACCCTCCCTTCATCCAGCAGCTATTTGAAATAAAAGTGATTTTAAGATGCTAGAACTATTTGTGATCAT
Source organism: Panthera tigris (assembly GCF_018350195.1). NCBI lineage: Eukaryota > Metazoa > Chordata > Mammalia > Carnivora > Felidae > Panthera > Panthera tigris. The sequence goes on along the minus strand of NC_056676.1, from coordinate 52,788,973 downwards.
ATTTTACTAGCATGGGTTTTTGTTGTTTTCACTCAGAATTTTAAATTTATCTCCTGTAAGTACATGCCATTTGGTTTAAAGGTACTTTCCCTTGACTTAAGAAAGCTTAAGTAGTGATGACTTTTGGAAGCTTTAGGATCTTAGGTGATGTTTTGGGTCTGATGTGCTCTGTTTGATAATGTTGGTGTAAAAGATGTTTGGGGCACCTGGGCGGCTCAGTTGGTTAAGTGTCTGACTCTTGATTTCGGCTCAGGTCATGATCTCAGTTTTTAGTTCATGAGTTTCAGCCCAGTGTCAGGCTCTGCACTGACAGCATGGAATCTGCTTAGGATTCTCAGTCTCCCTCTCTTTCTGCCCCTCCCCTGCTCCCTTGCATGCTCTCTGTCTCTCAAAAATAAACATTTTTTAAAAAGTTGTCTGTTTCATATTGATTTTCAGATACATAGATTATCACATTTTAATACCAAACTGGGTTGTGTCTTAAATTGGTTGTGTTTTGGAAACATAAATAATAGTGTATCTTAAGATTGATGGCGTCTTAAATTTGATAAAATATTCCTCAGATTTTAAAGTAAGGATCAAACATTTTATCCTTTATAATTTGAACAGTGATTTTATGGATTTTTGTAAATCAATTTTTAAATTTCACTGAGTTTTGACAAATGCATATACTTGTACAACTATCACCATATCAAGATAAAGAATATTTCTGTTAATGCAGAAAGACCCATTATGCCCCCTTGTAGTCACAACTCACCCTGATTTTATCCACTGATCTGTTGTCCATCCCTGTAGATTAGTTTTGTTTGTTCTAGAATTGTATGTAAGTGGGATGAAATATGTAAGCTTGTGCCTGGCTCACTTTGACCAGCAAGTTTTTAAGTTTCATTTCTGTTACTTGTGTGCTTCAGAGTTGATTCTTGATGCGCCTGGGAGGCTCAGTCAGTTGAGCATCTGACTCTTGATTTCAGCTCAAGTTATTGTCCCAGGATCTAGCCACACATTGGGTTCTGTGCTGGGTGTGGTGCCTACCTAAGATTTTTTTCCATCTGCTTCTCTCCCCAACTCACACGCACGTGCTCTCTCTCTCTGTGTGTCTCTTTGTCTCTCTGTCTAAAAATAAGTAAATAAATAATAAAAAAGTGTTTGATTCTTTTTATTGGTGCATAGTGTTCCACTCTATGACTATACTAGAATTTATTTGTTGATCATTTGGATTACTTCCAGTTGTTATCTTAAAAATAAAATTGCCATGAATATTCAAGTACAAGTGGTATGTTTTTTTGTGGACCTATATTCTAATGATAATAAGAAGAATCAGTGGTTTCATGGATATGTTTCAAAATTTAATTTATGAATTTAGTGTCTGTTATTAGAGTTTGCTAAATGTTATTCAGTATATTTGAGTTAATTACTGCTGTCAAAGTCCTTAATAGGTGTTTTGGCCTTGTGACTCTTTTCCATCGGTGACAAGAAGAGGTAGGGTACTCTACCCTTTTGTAGGTTTAGATTGTGGTATAAATTTATATCTTTCATGATTAGAAGTATAACTTTGGGGATGCCTGGGTGGTTTAGTCGGTTAAGCTTCAGGCTCTTGGTTTCGGCTCAAGTCATGATCTTGCAGTTTGTGAGATAGAGCCCGCGCCTGCCTCCGCACTGACCAGCATAGAGCCTGCTTGGGATTCTGTCTCTCCCTCTCTGCTCCTCCCTGCTTGCGTGCACACTCTCTCTCTCAAATAAACTTAAAAAAAAAGTTTAATTTTGGGGGAATTAGGGTCTCCCATGTGTCAGGTTCCCCTCTTTAATTAAAATGGAAAATATTTACCTTTATAGTGTTTTTATTAGGATTATATATGAAAATTAACATTTATTGCTCAGTATGTATACCTTTGATTATTATTATTATTATTATTATTATTATCCAGTAGACCTGCTTTTCCCTCTGTCTCTTTCTGACCCTTTTCATTTGTGTCATAATTTGGATATTTTTTTCTAAAAATAATTTTTCTAAATTGTGAATAAAATTCACAAGTCTGGATTTGCCACACATTCATTCCAGTGATTTTAACAACAGATTTCCTTTGAATCTAACTGGTTTCCAAAGTTTTAGGTGCCTAAAATTTGATTAGTGTATAAATTACCAAAAATGGGTTAAACTAAAACACTGGTGCTGTGTCCTAGTTTTAAATCACTCTTTCTGATTTAGACTGAATATCAAATGGCTGAGGTTTTTTTGTAAATCAAGTTAAATGGAAGCTGTTTGAATCAGTTTAGCCAATGTGAACCAATAAGAACTTAGATAATTACAGTTTGGGGTAGAAAGCTACAGGTCTTTTAGTAGGCAAGATAGATATGTAAAGTATAAAATGTACAGCATCTTTTTTTTCCAGAGTATTCAGAATATAATTAATTATGATTGCCTAAACAGGTTCCAGCAACCGATAGAAACGCTTTGAGTTCACTCTGGGGGAAACTGGCCTCTGAGATCTTAATGCAGAATTGGGATGCAGCTATGGAAGACCTTACACGGTTAAAAGAGACCATAGATAATAATGTGAGTTACATTTTTCCATGGTGATTCTCTGAAATTTCTGTGTGACCTTCATACTTTCTGATGAGGAAAACACTGTGTACTTTAAAAAATAGAAAGGTGGGGAGAGGAAGGAAACTGTTCAGATTAGCTTTTGTTGACTTGACATACAACTCACAGTGGGTTAGTGGATTGACTAGTTTCACTGAATCTCCTTGAGAGAAACTATCAAACTTCTTTTGGCTCTTAGAGAAAAGAACTGTTTTCATTTCTCTTACAGGTACTGTGCCTTTTTTATTTGTACAGTGTATTTATTTGTACGGCGTAATGCTATTAGTGCCATCTCAGTAATAAGTCCTCAATAAGACAGTTTTCATCTATAATTATTTCTAATAAAAGCACTTATTATGGAGTATTTAGTTCAGTCTGCTTTTAAAATGTTTTCTGAAATGGGTATAATTTACAGCTTCTGGCTTAGCAGAATTATTGAATTTATCTCTCAGAACAGGGAGATAATTTCTAATGTCGAGATTTGTGCAGATAGTAGAGGGTCCAGGGGTTAGGACTTTGATCGTAACGGCTCTAGGGTATGCCTCAGAAGGTTCTCATTTTTAACTAAAATTCTGAGATCAGTGTTTATTCTTTTATTCTCTTGCCTCTTTCTCATATTAATATTTCCTATATACTTATTTTTTAACTCTATAGTCTGTGAGTTCCCCACTTCAGTCTCTTCAGCAGCGAACATGGCTCATCCACTGGTCTCTTTTTGTTTTCTTCAACCACCCCAAAGGGCGTGATAATATTATTGATCTCTTCCTTTACCAGCCACAGTAAGTTATTTTACTATATAATTTGGTTTTAGTCATATGAAATAATACGGATTTTTTTTTAAACTTAAAAATGTACTTCTAACATTTGAATTTGTTGTCAACCTTTTTTCCCTTCATGTGGTAGATTTGCTTATTAAAGTTTACACGTAACTCTAAATTTTTTGAAAAAAGTATACTTTAAGTTCATTGAAGTGCTATTTAGTGTGCTTCCTGGGCCAGCAGCATAGGCATCATGTAGAATCTTAGGCCTCGCCCTAGAAAAACTAAATCAGAATCTGCATCTTAACAAGATCCCAGGTAATTAATATATTAATTAAAGCTTTAGAATTAGGGCTCCATGCCAAATTACTAGAAGAAATATATACATCCTAGAATCCTTTATATCATCATTGCTCCATTATCCATCTTTTGGTGATGAGAAATTTACTGCTTTATGAACATTGTTAGCTATATCATTTTTTTAAATTTAGTTTTCCATTTGAGCTTAGGTGCCTTTGAATCTTCTTATTTGCTTAGAACACCAGAAAACAAGACTGCTTTGTGAAAACACTTCAGATATTTGAAGATAATTTTTCCTTATCTCTTCTTTCAGGCTAAATATCTATGGTTTTATCAATATTTAATTTTTCAGACTCTTTAGTATTTTGGTTGCCTTTCTTAGATAACAATGCCAGTTTATCCATAGCCTTCTTAAAATATGAATCTTCAGAATTCTAGGTTTGTTACTTAAGTTTTATAGGTTACTGGGGCAATATTAGCTTCTTGACCTGTACATGTGCTTATATAAATATAGCCCAAGATTGCAATAACACTTTAGCATTTGTTTCATGGTATGCCATATATTGACTATCTTGTTAGCTAAACTTGATATAAACACTTGAGCCATAGGTTTTGTTATATCTTACCCTAAATGAAGATGTAGTTCTATTTCACTTGATTTTTGTTTATTATTGTCTGTCAAATTATCAGATTTTAACATTTTTGTCTAAAATGCATATTTATTTTAATTTATAAAAGTATACCTCAGAAATAGTTGGTGTAATACCCTTCTGATACAAAACATCAGTGAAGATTGAGCAACCTGTTTTTAATTTTTGTAATTTTCAGTCTTGAAAATAATATCTGTGGCAATATATTTGGATAAATTGATGAGATAATCTAAACTGAGTCCCATTAATAAATGTGACTTTGATTAATAAATATACTTCAAATGCTCATTTTAGTAAGATTTTTCAGACTAATATATTTGACCTCCTCAGTGAAATTGTTACTGTAATCAGTAGCACTTTGAATTTAAGAGAAATTAAGTTGTTAATGGTAATACAGATAAATAATATTCAGCGAACTGAGAAATGCCAGTAATTATTTTTATGGAAAATTAGGGAGCCAGTTTTAAATGGTGTATATTCTGTTCTCTGCATTAGATGCTAAATGTTCCCCTGAATTTGGTAAAAAGTACTTTTAACAGAAATAGACCTGTTTTATTTTACATTGCAATGTAAATTGAATATTAATGTATTTAGTCAGTATAAATGACATGGTGACCCAGTATGTTAAAACTAAACATGGGCAGAGGAGTTTTTGAAACAGGAAATTATGTTTTTCTTTCCTTGAAAAAAAGAAAAAAAAAACCCTACATGGCATTAGGTAAAAAACAATTTTTGATCTTTGCCTGCATCCCATTTTAAATATAAATGACAAGAGGTGAAAATTTATTTTTTATAACATTGTATTTATTTTTCTATTTGAGATATTTTATAGTATTTTATAGTATTTAAGCATGCCTTCTAGATTCACGTTATTCACTAATGTGTTCATAATAGCCTCATTCTTAGCTGTTATACCTTAAAGAAATCATATTTGTGGGAAATTCATTATTAAAATTATATATATAGTTTTAAAATTATAATTGTATTTGAATATTATTTGCTGTTTGTTAGATGCCTTGATAAATTGTTTATAATCTGGAAAGTTATATAAATCATAGTCTGTATGTTGAATTAAGTAAAAGACTAATGCAAAAGATTAAAAAGACAAAGCCCAAAATAACTGTAAACTAAAATAAGATTCTACAAGGTGTAATACTTGTTCTGGCTTTTAGCATAGAAAGCTCAGCAGCTTTACTTGGTAGTGTCTTAAAGGTAGATTTATGAAGATCGAAGCTGAACCATCCTCAGAAAGACTGATGTGTAAAACCAGAATACCATCAGTAATTTATGAGAAGTGTAAGTAGTAAGAGTTCTCACCCTATAGGTTTAACACATAGGAAGCTGTGTAATAAACATAAGATTGCTTTATGAGTACTTAGAATCAGAATGCAAAGTTTAATTATGTGGGTGGACTGTTAATGGCACCATCAGGTTAAGCTGGCCTAGTATATCTATCTTCACAATAGGACTATTGCACTGGGGCCAGATCATGAACATTTTTTTTTTTCTTTTAACGTTTATTTATTTTTGAGACAGAGAGAGACAGAGCATGAACGGGGGAGGGGCAGAGAGAGAGGGAGACACAGAACTGGAAGCAGGCTCCAGGCTCTGAGCCATCAGCCCAGAGCCTGACGCGGGGCTCGAACTCACGGTCCGTGAGATCGTGACCTGAGCTGAAGTCGGACGCTCAACCGACTGAGCCACCCAGGCGCCCCAAATCATGAACATTTTTGACATATGTTACTCTCAACATTTGGATGGGCATTTCCTAGATTTGCTTTTTTATTTCTCTTTTCTTGATTCCATTTCAGATCAGTACTTCTCACTGTGCTCCTACCCCCACCCCCCATTCTGATTTAAGTATGTTAATGTCTTTTATCAAGTTCTGCTCAAGTTTTATTTGGTAGCTTTCTCTTACCAGAGATTAAACTGATTAATCTCCCTCTGCTGTGGTGAATTGTTTATTTAATCCTCTCAGGGCAGTGATTCTTGAGAGGTACCTTTTGGGAAGTACTTTTGTGCAATCATTACATTTTAGAAAAGGCTTATTTACTTGTGATACTGACAATTACAATCTATCTCATGCAGTGATTGAGACACAACAATAATGGACAAATCTGGAGTATCCAGAAAAATGACGAGTAAATCATTGCAAGAAATTTGGGAATGTTGATTGGTAAAATAGCTACATATCTGTTTTTAATGTTAAACTATGCATCTTTTAGAAAAGATGTTTTCTAAGAATTTCACACAAGAATTAAGGATATATTTCTTGTTATTTATGGAGATTTAAGCAAACATGCATTCAAATGAGAAGAGATTAAAAATAACACAAACATTAACATTTTGTCTCTCTCCTGATTAATAAAACCTGTAAGATTGTCTTAAGAGTTGATTGGTATCCCCAAAATCAGGTGTGCGAGGATGAACCTGCCATGAAGAGCAAATTTAACCCACACTTTGGCCTGTAATATGTGGCTATAATCCTGACACCTAGGGGATGGGTTAAGGATAAGGGCAGCTCTTCCTAAATTAAGCCATTGGAATCACTAGGAATTGGCTTTCCAGGGTACTGCTTATTAGTAGACCCACTCTTCTGTGTTTTTTGCAGTTACGTCTGTATTTAGAAAGGAACATTAAATTAAATAGGTAGGCTTTTTGAATATTTCCAAGTAATGAAAAGCATGCAAACAAGAAAAATAAAAGTATTCAGGGGCGCCTAGGTGGCTCAGTCGGTTAAGTGTCTGACTTTGTCTCAGGTCATGATCTCACAGTTCCTGAGTTCAAGCCCTGCATCAGGCTCTTTGCTAACAGCTCAGAGCCTGGAGCCTGCTTCAGATTCTGTGTGTCCCTCTGTCTCTGCCCTTCTCCCGCTTGTTCCCTTTCTCTCTCTCTCTCTGTCTCTCAAAAATAAACATTTAAAAAAAAAAAGAAAAATAAAAGTATTCAAACCCACTGTGAAAATTATGTAATACAAACAAGAGGGAAACAATACAGATTAATTCCTGACAATTTTATGGCTCATATGAAATTTTAAAAGCATATGTTTAATTCATTAGTAGAACCGTTTGTTATGGATACTAGAAATACAAAGGTAGTTCAGTTGAGATTACAGAAAGTGTTAAGATAAAAATCAAACTTTTCAAAAAGCAAATAATGCAAAAATGTAGATTATTTAAAAAAACTCCAGTGTAGTTAACATACAAGGTTATATTAATTTCAGGTGTACAATATATTGACTCAACAATTCTATACATTTCTAAGTGCCCATCACAATAAGTGTACTCTTAATCCCATTCACCCATTTCACCCATCTCCCCACCCACCTCTCTGGTAGCCACCACTTCTGTATAGTTAAGAGTCTGTTTTTTGGTTTATCTCTTTTTTTCTTTGTTTTTCTCAAGTTGCACTTGAGTGAAATCATGGTATTTCCTTTCTCTGAATGATTTACTTCACTTACTGTTATGTTGCAAATGGCAAGATGTCCTTTTTTATGGCTGAGTAATATTACTGTGTGTGTGTGTGTGTGTGTGTGTACTACATTTTTTCTTTATCTACTTAACTTAGGCTGTTTCCATAACTTGGGTGTTGTTAATAATGCTGCAGTAAACAAGGAGTGCATATATTTTTTCAAATTAGCTTTTTAATATTCTTTGGGTAAATTATTGGATCAAATGGTGATTATATTTTTAATTTTTTGAGGATCATCATACTGTTTTCCAGAGTGGCTACAGCAGTTTGTATTGCCATCAGTAGTGCATAGTTCTTATATCCTCGCAAACGCCTGTCGTTTATTGTGTTTTTTATTTTAGCCATTCTGACAGGTGTGAGGTGATACCTACTTTTGTTTGATTTGCATTTTTTTTTGATGAGAGATGTTAAGCATCATTTCATGTTCTGTTGGCCATCTGTATTTTATTTTTACTTATTTTTTAATGTTTACTTATTTATTTTGAGAGTGTGTGTGCACACGTACATGCTGCGCTGGTGGGGGAGGGGCTGAGAGAGGGAGAGACAATCCCAAGCAGTCTCCACACTCAGCACTTGATCCCAAAGCAAATTATGACCTGAGCTGAAACCAAGAGTCAGGTGCTTAACCAACTGAGCCACCCAGGTGCCCCTCTTTTACCCATTTAAAAATTATTACTATTATTACTACTACTATTTGGTCTTGAGTTTGAGAAATTTTTGGTAGATTTTGTATACTAAGACCTTTATCAGATATATCATTGTTCAGATGTCTTCTCCTAGTCACTAGGTTGTCTTTCAGCTTCTCTGATTGCTTTCTTTGCTTTCAGAAGCTTTTTATTTCAATGTAGTGCCAATAGTTTACTTTTGCTTTTGTTTTCCTTGCTTCAGGGGCCTATCTAGAAAAATTTTACTATGGATGATGTCAGAGAAATTACTGCCTGTGCTCTCTTCCAGGATTTTTACGGTTTCAGGTCTCATATTTAGGTCCTTAATCCATTTTGAGTTTATTTCTGTGTATGGTATAAGAGAATGGCTCAGTTTCCTTTTTTTGCATGTGCTTGCCAGTTTTTCCCAATACTGGTTGTTGAAAGAGACCATCCTTTTCCCATTGCATATCCTTGTCTCCTTAGTTGAAGTTAATTTGACCATATAGTCGTGGGTTTCTTTCTGGACTCTCTGTTCTGTTCCATTGATCTTTGTGTGTGTTTTTGTGCCAGTACCATACTGTTTTGATCACTAAAGCTTTGTAGTATATCTTGATATCTGGGATTGTGATATCTCTAGCTATGTTCTTTTTCAAAATTGATATGGCTATTTGGGATCTTTTGTGGTTCCATATAGATCTTAGTATTATTTGTTCGAATTCTGTGAAAAATGCTAGTGGTATTTGGACAGGGATTACATTAAATCTGCAGATTGCTTTGGTAGTGAGCACATTTTAACAATAGTTGTTCTCCTAGTCCATGAGTATGGAATATCTTTTATTAGTTTCTTTAATTTCATCAGCGTTTTACAGTTTTCAGAGTACAGATCTTTCACCTCTTTGGTTAAGTTTATTCCTAGGTATTTTATTATTTTCGGTGCACATGTAACTGAGATTGTTTTAATTTCTCTTTCTACTAGTTTGTTATTAATATATATACAAATGCAATGGACTTCTGTATATTGCTTTTGTATCCTATGGCCTTATAGAATTCATTTATCAGTTCTAGTAGTTTTGGTGAGTCTTTCAAGCTTTATATATAGTATCATGTCATCTGCAAATAGTGAAAGTTTTATTTCTTACCAATTTGGATGTCTTATTTCTTTTTCTTGTCTGATTGCTGTGGCTAGAACTTCTAGTACAGTGTTGAATACAAGCAGTGAGAATGGAAATCCTTGTCTTATTCCTTGACTTTAGGAGGAAAGCTTTCAGTTTTTCACCAATGAGTGTAATGTTCATGTTAATCCTTGAGTTTTTCATATGTAGTTTTTATTATGTTGAGATACGTTTCCTCTAAACCTATTTTGTTGAGGGTTTTCAACATGAATGGATGTTGTACTTTGTCAGATGCTTTCCCTGCATGTATTAAATGATCATTATGGTTTTTATCCTTTCTCATTGATGTAATGTATCATGTTGATTTATTTGCAAATATTGAATCACCCTTGCCTCCAGGAATACCCACTTGATTGTGGTGAGTAATTTTTTTGTACTGTTGGATTTGGTTTGATAATATTTTGTTGAGAATTTTTGCATCTATTTTCATCACAGAACTTGGCCTGTAGTTCTCTTTTTTAGTAGTGCCTTTATCTGATTTTGGTATCAGGATAATGCTGGCCTCGAAGGATGTATTTGGAAGCTGTCCTTCCTGTTGTATTTTTTGGAATAATTTGAGAAAAATAGGTATTAGCTTGTTTAAATGTGGTAAAATTTTCACCTATGCAGCCTTCTAGGATTTTTGATTGTTGGGAAGTTTTTGGTTACTGATTCATTTTCAGTGCTGGTAGTTGATAAGGTTTGCATGCGTCTCTTGTGGGAGCCTACAGCCACTTGAGAAAACTCCTGCTGGAGGGAGTAGGCACTCCTTGCTTGCAAGGTCCTAGCTGGTCTGCTGTGGGAGGTGGTCTACAGCCTCCTGGGAGGGAGACTGGCAGAGCTGGAGGAGGTGGGCTTTCAGAAGAGGGTGGACCGGGTGAGGATGCAAGTGTCAGGAAGCGTTGTGCATTATCTGCTGTGGGAGGAGACCCGGACCTGGCTGGAGAGGGTGTGTCCACAGGAGAATGTCTGCGCTTGACACCATGTTAGCCAGCTAGGTGGAGAGTGTTAACGGCACTGGTTCCTTGCAGGTGTCCAGGTACCTAGGCTGGGAGGCAAGGGAGGGAAATGGCCCCTGCCAGCTCCTTTGTTCCTAGAGAATTCTCCCATGATTCCTGCCCTCCAGCATAGGCCCTGAGATTAGTAAACAGATCTTCCTCCTGCATACCCCAGGTGTTTTTCAAACTGCTGCTTTTATGCTGTATCTCCTAGGAGCTGTTTGTTGTGCTGTCTCTTTTAAGGGTGGGGACTCTGATTCCCCTCTCCTGGCTCTCCTAGAGCCACACCACTGCATTTTAAAATTTCAGGTGTTGAGCCAATGTAACAGGTCATGAAATTTCACCCTTCTGTTTTTCAAAACCAAATGTTATGGGAGTTTGTCCTGCCTGTTCACGCTTCTGTGCCTGGAGTGCTTGGTGTGAGGGTCCTTTTCTCTCCATTCTTCACGCCCAAGGCATCCCTCCATTTTATGGACAGTCCCTTAGGTCCCTTTAGCTCCCACCCACGTCTCTGCTTTTTTTTACCCATTTCGATGAGGCTTCTTTTCTACATTGAGCTGTGGAGAGTCTGTTCTGCCAGTCCTTAGGTCATTTTCTGGGTTATATACACTGTTTTGGGTATTACTTAGTTGTATCTGTAGGATGAGGTGAGCTTGGGATGTTCCTACTCCCAAAGGAGTAGGAATTCCCCAGAACCCCTCCTAAAAAGTAGATCCGTATATGTGCTGCCAAAGCGAGCACTAAAAAAAAGTAGATTTGTAAAAAATTTTAAGGTATGGTAGAGAGGTTCATGGTTATAGAAACCCTTAAGCTATTCTAGATAAATAGGTTTAATTCTTCGTTTATATTTCCATATTTCATATATAAAAAAGAATACATTTTGCCACTTAAGATGTAATAAGGTTAAAAAAGTATACATTTTATAGATTGTAGTTTCTGGGCAGAATACAGTGAAACTAGAAATCATTCCAAGTTGTAAAAATAACAAAGAAGACAATAAATGTTAATCATGAAACTCTGTCAAAGAAACACTTAGATTAATTCATAGCTTTGATTACTTACTCAGCTTTTAAAACCTTGATTGAAAGTACAGACAAACACAATAAAGGTGATGAAAATAAAATTACCAAATATATAATGTTGAAATTATTATTATATTAATATTAAAACTGATAATTTCATTTCAAGAATAAAGAGTTAGCAATGAAAATGGGTTTGTATGTCAAATGATATAATAAAAATTATAAGGAATACTATATATACTTGCACAATACTTTCCAAAACCTGAAATGCTCCAGGTGACACACCTTATCACATCCGTTAAATGAGGATGGAATTTTGAGGTGGTTTTGCTTTGTTTTGTCTTTCAGTGATTCCACTAAAGGATTATTGGCCATTTGGGTACATTTTAAAGTGTTATGTGTATATAGGGAGATAGTCATCTGTCTTTGTAAGGCAAATAGGACTCTGTTGAAATATCTAGTAAGAGCTTCAACCCCCCCCCCCAAAGAGTCAAATTAATGTAAATAACAGAGGAGCTATTCAATGTTAATTAAAAAAGAAAGTTGACAAGGCACCTGGGTGGCTCAGTCGGTTAAGTGTTCTACTTTAGCTCAGGTTATGATCTCACAGCTCGTGAGGTTGAGCTCTGCATCAGGCTCTGTGCTGACAGCTTAGAGCCTGGAGCCTGCTTCGGATTCTGTGTCTCCCTCTCTCTCTGTCCCTCCCCCACTCGCACTCTGTCTCTCTCTGTCCCTCTCTCTTAAAAATAAATAGTAAAAAAAAAATTTTTTTTAAAGTTGACATTAGAATTGTCTTTGGAATGTTATTGCTACAAGTGAATCACACTTAAACTTTTTGGTCTTGAAACCTTTTCATGCTTGAAAAGGTTTCATGGTCTTGAAACCTTTTCATGAAGAATTGTTGAATGTAATTTTGTCTTTATTGGCTAAATGTATTGATATATATCTATACCATATGAGATAGTAAAACTGAGAAGTTAAAAAATATATTTTATAATTGACGAGTAGTAAATTGATTACGGTTGATTTTTTTTTTTTTTTTTTGAAAAATAACTTAAAAACAATTTAATGAGAACTGTGAATGTCACGGTTTTACATTTCTGCAGGCTTTTCACTTGCTGGCATGTTAGATTTTCCTATCTACTTTAATCCTTGATGTTATTTTGTTAAGAAAATCTAGTCTCACATATATGTAGTTGGACAAGAGCTGTTTTAATAACCTTTTCAGATAATTGTGAATATTCTTTTTTGCTAATCTAACAAAACTCAACAAGTAGTAATATTTTAAAGTTTATTATAATGTGGAATCTGAAACCTTATTCAGTTTTTTGGATTCTAAACTATACTGGTATTCTAAACTGTAGTGGCCCATCTTGCTCTTTAATGGATCTTGTACTCATGCTTGACTTTATAACATCATGCATTGGTTGTTTGGGAAATCTTGGATCATTGAGTTATGCAGGTATTCCAGATATGTTGACATACAATACCAAAAAAAAAAAAAAATCACTCATTAATATCACCACTAAACCTATTAGAAAAGGTTTAAAGTATTGGAAAGTAGTCAAGCTCTTTGTGACAGGTATTTTCCAAAATTCTACCTTTTTGGGAAAGCTCTAATTTTATCTTTTATTTTTCTGAAAGTTTAGGCTCACTTTATTTTCTAGAAAATGTCTACCAAATACCCAATTCTGAATAGCTTTGGTTTATCTGTCATTCTTTGTTTCAAGTAAAAATAGTATTCTGTGAGGAACACAGTTAAGCATACAGTTCAATCATATAGTTGTCCTTAAGATAACTGTGACAACTACAGTATGCAGCAGAAGAGCATTACACATACTTCCTTTTGTCATACAGAATATTATGAAGGTTAGTACACAGGGATTGAATTTTTTTTTAATTAATAATCTGTACTACCTGATTAAGGACATAGTTGAAACTGGCTTTTTTTGTTTTTGTTTTTTTAACTGTAAGAGTCTGGTAGTGAAAAAAAAGTGATTACTGGTATAGAATGATGCCACTATCTTGATTTGTCCTAAGATACTCAAAAAAGATTTCATTTATTTGTTTGTTTCCAATTCAGTGAATTTTAGTGACTTTACCAAGTGTTGCAGCTGTCACTGTAAATCAGTTTTTGAATAGTTTCAACTCCCCAGTAAGAACTTCCTGACTGTGAAACTTTTTTTTTTAAACAGAAACAGCCTGTTAGCAAAATGTGGAAAATAAACTACTCCAGTAATATTACAACTTTCTTTTTTTTACTAAAATACTGTGCTTATTCTTTTCACTTGCCATTAGATCAGGTTATCATCATATTTTCTCCCTCATTAGTAATGTCTTCCTGGCTTGTTTTGAGTTTTACTTGATTCTCACTTTTTTCAAATGAGAATATACTCAGTTGGCTTGACAGATCGTTTATTGTTCAGTTATTTTTCTGGATTTTATATTCTTTAAGTAGAACAGCTACTAGTAAGTGTGTTACTGTCATTTGTATGTCTATATTCAATGTGCTTTTCAGTTGTCTTTGATAAATAGTAGAAATTAGTGGAGAAGGTATATTCCTGTTTTCCATTTCTAGTAGCACAGTAATAACAATTCATTGTGTTTTGCTGGATATATTAATTGATAAAATTGTGTTAGATTGATAGTTTTTTATAGATTGTGGACTTTAGGCTTTTTTTTTAAATATAAAAGTACTTTGTTGATAATTAATACATTTGTTCTTGAAGTGAAAGTTTAGATGCCAGTGCAGGTTAAATAAAGTATCTTGCATCATATATATTTCCATTTCTGGCATAATTTATTCTGAATCTAAAATGGAGATGATTTACACATTTTAAAAATGTTGAACTTTTAAATGTAACATTATATATAAGATAAGGTATCTGGTTTAAGATAGAGAAGTGTTCATAGGCTATTAGAGATGAGGCTTTGCCACCAAATGTAGATGCTATTAAAGAATGTTTTTGTAATACAATGCTCTAGTTATTACTCTCCAGTTGTAAAAAGAAAGATTCAAAGTTCAGTTTGAATTAAACACTCCTCTGAATGTTTAACACTCAATAAAATAAATATAAAATAGTAACATGAAATAACATAATAAAAATAACATAAATACCCTAAGAAATTGCAAGTTTTACTTTTATAGTCCACTGGGTGGTATTCAGAAGTTGTCAACTTCTAGTCATTCCTGCTAAGAAAGCACTTTTTCATGTAGGTATTTTACCTATTCTAGCTCAGGATAATGGCCTTTTAAGGTGTCCATCTAAAAAAAAAAAAGCAAAAGTAAAATTTCATCCTTTGAGGTTCTAGTAAGTGCCCTGCCTTGTTTTTTTTCATGTTTTGTTTTGTTTTGTTTTGTTTTTTGTCTGTCTTTCCAGAAATGCCCTTATTCTCTTGTTTGTAAGTATTCAAGCCTGCCTTTTTTCAAAATCTAGCTCAGCTTTATTTCCTTAAGTCCTGTATATAGTGTCTACTTTATGTTTGGTATTTAATTATTTAATACCTGTAAAATAAACAATTTATAATTGCTTTAATTTTCCTACTATAGTATAAGCATATTTGAGGGCAGAATTTTTATTCTTTATTTCTTGTAGCATGGGCACATGATAGATATTTAATTTTTTTTATTTTGGGAAATTTTTCTTTTGATTACTAAATGATCTAACTTGCAGTTAGAAAACACTGTAAAAAAACTTTCATAAAATTGTACAATTGGAACAGGGTTGTACTAGAGAAAATAATATACAAAAATATCTTTAATTACCTATTATGAAATTATACTTCAGAATACAATAAATATTGATGCTCTTATTTTTAAAAAAATAATAAAGTTAAATTTCAGAAATAATGGAGTTACAGCCTCTGTTCTTAAATAGTTTATAATCCAAACAAATAATAAGAAGTAGCTTAACATTTAACTAAGTACAGATGTATTGTGCATTATAAATACACTGTAGGTATCACAGCTATCAGTGAGATCTGGAAAAGTTAGAAGAGTGCGGTGAAGATGAAAATTGACCCTTAAATTTTAGTTGACAGAAAAGGAGATAGTAAAAAGAAACAGAACAAAAGAGCACAGTGGTCATGTGTAGACTGTTAAGCACATCTGTGGTTTTGCTTGGATTTAAACTAAAATACATCATCATTGATTCAACAAGATTGTAAATTTTTAAGATGGTAAACTAACTTCATAAGAGTTACTCTCTTAATCTGCACTCCCCCTTTTTATGTATTGATGTGTGTAGATTCATATACATACATACATAGGAAGGATCACTTCAGTTCTAGAAGATAGGGAGTCCCTGCTATGTTGGGAAGTCCAGAGCCACGGTAGTGCTATATACTGGAAGTCTGGACTATGGACCAAATCTGGCCCATTGCTTTTTTCCTTATGGCCTGTGATCTAAGAATGTCTTTTACATTTTAAATGATTGAAAAAAGAATATTTTATGACCTGCAAGTTATATGACACTACAGTTTTAGTGTCCATCATAAATTTTTATTGGAACATAGCTGGGTTCATTGATATACATAGCATCTTTGGCTGCTTTTGAACTATAAGGGGGAGTTGAGAGTTGTGACAGAGATCATGCATTGTTGCATTCTTGTTGCCTCACACAGCTACTCAGTACACTATGAATCCCCATGATGCTGCAGTTACGCTCGGCCAGTGTTTCAAGGGTCCTGAATATTGTCATACTGCAACATTTTATTCCCAATGCATACTCATGTCAAAACAAGAAAAGTCGACTTCAGAGGTACTCTTAAGGCACAGTGGAGTGGGATTACTTTGTATTGAATTAGAAAGCAAAGCATTAAACTGACACTATAGGTATGCTGAAAGAATATATTTTAATTCACATTGCAAGACTGTAATATTCCAACTGACAGCAAAGCAACTATCAGAAAAACTAGGAAATTTAAAGCAGAATATCTCCTCATGGCAGAATTTCCTCACAATTAATGAAAATGAGGCTTCAAGCAAAGTAAGTCTCTGAATGGCCATGCAGGGAAAGCCATTTTACCAGTGGTGATTCTAAATCATGTTCAGTTGCAGCAGCCAAAGAAATAATGTCCAGAAAAAATAGACGTGTTTAAAAATATTAGCTTTTTGGTGAGAACAGTTACTCAAGAGTTGAAGATATTTGGAGCAACATCAATAATCAATTAAAAAAACAAGGCATATGATTTTTAGTGATTTTCCTTGGCTCTTGATGGGTTAATAGATATTATTAGTATGGTTTGAAGAATCATAGCTGGATTTGAAGTGACTGAAGAATACGCCTTTATGAATCGTCTGTGGAATAACTACAGGTGAAAATATTTTCAAAGTTGGTAAAACACTAATTTAGTACAACCTGAAGTGGAATCTGCAAATATATGTGGAGGGAAAAATGAGAAGTGTTCAAAATACGGTTATTCAGTACATTGTTCGTCTCTAGACACTTTGTGGAAAATAGTTGAATCTGTGGTGTAATTTTGAACCATTTTAGTCAACTGTGAACTTCATTTGTTCATGTGGACTTAACTGTGTTCAGTCCATGAACTTTTGTCAGAAACAGAATATCCTGACTTTCTCTACTTAACCTTTAGATAGCTTAGTAATGGCAAAGTTTTAATGTGATTTTTTTTTTTTTTTTTTCTGCTCAGGGCAAGATTGAAATTTTTCTGAATGAGAAAAATTGCCCTCAATCTTTATTATCAAGCCTTGGGTGGCTCTGGAAAGTAACTTTTACTGTAATTTGTTATTGTTTCTTAATTCACCCTAAAATATTATAAATATAGTAAATATTATATTATTTATAATATATTATAAAAATATAAAATATTATAAATATTATAAATATTATAAATATAGTATTTATTTGAAGAACTATATTGCAGTATGTTGTCACAATGATGACAACTAACATAGCATGAATAACAAGTAATGTCCAAAATTTTAAAAAAGGTAATGTCCAGTGGCTTTATCTGTTTGCCTTTCTTTCACATGTTAAAACAAGAAGGGAAACCTTCGTTCCCACACAAATTTGCAGCAGATACATTTTTCAAGCTCAAATTGCAATTCCTGAACTTTTAGGCCTCACTGTAAGTACAAAGGAGATTTCCATTTCAAAATTCATTTAGCTGTGCTATTGAATTGGAGATGATTTATCTGCAGTGTAATGATATGCTAAAGGGCAATATCATAACAAGAATTTGACAGAATTCCATAATGCCTTTCAGGTGATAAATATGCTAAATTAAAATCATTTCTGTCAGTTGATATCAGCATTTGGTAGTACTAGATTCATGAAAAACATTTATAAAGACTGAGTATGTAAAATTTCATTATAGAACAACAGTTACAGATAAACATTTGCAACTAATTTTAATGTTAGGGATTTGTAACTTTGAATGCAATTAAACAAAATTATCCCCAATAGATAATTTCTGTTCTCATTAGTAGATGAATTACAAAAATTATACTCAACAATTAATATTTTGACTAACATATTTTGGAAGTTTGTTTTCTTTTCATATAAGAACCTGTACAGTATTCTCAATTGTGCCTCCTGACCTGCAAAACCTAAAATATTTTGCAAAACTTTTACAAAAGTTTTGCTAGCCCCTACCATCTCAAAAAAAGTGAGATACAATTTCCTAAGAAGTTATCCTTCATTAAAAACAATGAAGATATACATGGTGCAGTGATATAAAGTTAGGATAGGTAAAAATAAATATGTTTAACATCTTAGACAATAAACTTATAGTTTTTTAAGCTGTATGGATAAGTTTATGAGTGAGTTCCAGAAATGTCTACTACAATTATTTACTTCAAAACTGATACTGAGATAAACAGTCATCCTTGTGCTTGTGCATGAGATCTCTGGCAGGAGAGTATTGAGACAAACAATTGTTCTGAACAGATTGCAATGTAAAAAGTTTCTGCCTAAAATTCAGGCTTAATTTTTCAGGTGATGAAACTTTTAACTGATGTTAGTTATCTTTTCCTAGAAGTTGTTTTATTCTTGAGTGTTGATTGTTTTTATACCCTGCCTTGTTTAGAGGGAATATAAGAAGGGACTAAATATTATTGTTAGGTTATTATTATCAGATTCTAGAGTCCTCTAAGGAGTTCAAACAACATTTTGTGGAGAATCTACAATGTGGTGAAATACAAAGATTTATTAATATAGTCTGGAAGAATTTGGAAGATAAGGTATCTGAGCTGGATCTTGAAGGACACCAGAGTTGAGGATTTCAGAGGGATGTGTTTGGGGGAGCAATCCATGTGGAGTGAACTTTAAGAAGTGAGAAAACCAGGAAGTGGTCAATGATGGTCTGGTGGGAGGTGGAGCTGGATGGGTACTTTGGGGTTTATATATAGCCAAGAGGAATGGACTTTATTGACAAATATTTCCAAACCTGGCATAGTGCCTGACACTTAGAGGTACTTCTTGAGTAAAAATTAGGGAGCTATTTAAGGAAATTGAGCAGGAGGAATACAGGATAAACCCCAAATGACAGAGGGTGGCCAGCTGCTGATCATCAGAATAGCAGGATTTGTTAAATATTAGCCAAGGCCCTGCTGACATTTGTCTGACATCTAATCCTTCCTTTCTAATTCCCAGTGCTACCAATTTAACCAAAGCCTTATAATACTATAACAGTTTCCTTCTCCCTGTAGTTTATAGACTTTCATCCTTTGAATCTTTAATTTGTTTAAGTGCCTCATTTTCTGATTATGAGGACTTATTTGAACATAGAATGTTTTCATACATTTTTTTTTAAAAGGTGAATGACTGAGAGTCATAGCTTAGCAATCTTTTGAAACAGACTGACAGTGTATATAGGGGGCTTCCAAAATCCTTTTACTCAACAATAGTAATAGGATTATTTACCTCTGAATTGAGTCTTCTGTTTCCCTTCAAACTAGGGAATACAAGCTGGTGTCCTCCTCAGGCTTCTGGTTTTTTTATTTCTTGGAGGAGATGGTCTTTATAATAATCATTGTTAATTGGTCACATTTAGGTTATTGAAACAGCACAATCTAATGGGCTGCTCAAGTGTGTGGTTTTTTTTTTTTAATCACATGGTAAATTAGGTCTAGAGAAACTGGGTAAATTATTAATAATTAACTCTTAAAAATATTAAAGTTATTTATATTTTTACCTTAGGTATCTTAATGCAATACAGACAATGTGTCCACATATTCTGCGCTATTTGACTACTGCCGTCATAACAAACAAAGATGTTCGAAAACGCCGACAGGTACTAAAAGATCTGGTTAAAGTTATTCAACAGGTAAAAACTAAAATCTTTTTTAAAAAATGTTTATTTATCATAAGAGAAAAAAAGAGACCGTGCGTGTGTGTGCGCACACGAGCAGGGGAAGGGCAGGGAGAGGGGGAGAGAAAATCCCCAGCAGGCTCTATGCGCATTGCTGAGCCTAATGTGGAGCTGGATCTTACAACCTGAGCTCATGACCTTAGCCAAAATCAAGAGTCAGACACTTAACTGACTGAGCCACCCAGGTGTCCCCCAAAACTAAAATCTTTGTTAACTTTTAAAACTCTAAACTAGATCTAACATCTGTTTCTAAAGTAGGACCCTTAGTTCTTAAGGTAAAATGTTTTAAAAATAGGAGAAAGGTTACATGAAGTATACATAGAGAGGAGCCCAGGATACTCAAATGGGCATTTACTGTCTTTAATTCCAGTATATACTTATGCCAGATGTAGTATGGAATGACTACTCCTCTCTGCTAGGTGGATACTTAATATACATCGTGTATTAGCATTGCCTTTATTGCAGAGTGAAGGAGATTTGAAGCCTGGCATTTCTGGGAGATCTCTTACCTACCTAATTGCAGAGTAGTGATCTCTACATAGAATATGGTATTAATAGTCCCCAAGTTATACAAAAGCTGCAGCCCTACTGGTTGATTTTTAGTCAGTTTCTCAGTGATCACTATGGGTTAGAAAAAGAACTTAAATGCTGTTTTGACCTAAGGATAAATTAAATACCAAGAGACAAATTCAGCAGGTTATGAATGAATGCCCTTATACTTGGGGATGTTATTGAGTAAGGAAGACTTTTGGCAATAGAGGAACTTGAAAGCATTTGGAATGGTTCTAGGATGAGAATATATAGAGAACTCAGTCTGGAAGACATTATATGCTTAAGGTTGGGCCTAAAATCAGGATATGAGCAATTGCTTTGAGATGATGACACTAGGTAATTTGCTAGAAATTAATAACAAAGGAGGAGAAACTAGGAATATTGGGATATTCTAGGGTCAGTCTACCACCAAACTGTTGAATCAAATCCAACTTGACCTTTGACATAATTTTACAGGAGTCTTACACATATAAAGACCCAATCACGGAATTTGTTGAGTGCTTATATGTTAACTTTGACTTTGATGGGGCTCAGAAAAAGCTGAGGGAATGTGAATCAGTAAGTATGAATTTTTACTTATAAATTAATATTTAATGTTTGGTTATTGTAAAAGTTAACTTTGCAGTGTTTTATTAAAGTGATTATATCAGAAATATATATTAATCTTAAAATGACTGATGTTTTAGAAATGTGCGGGATGTAGACATTTTTAATATTGCCATATGTGTATGCTTTTGTTAGTACAGTTTGTTAAAACATCGGTGGCATTAGAAATTCACACATATGCCCATGATTCCATATCTTACTCTATATTAGTGAATATGTGAAGTATTTCCTGTGTGTGTATAAGATTGTATAGAACTGCACATTCTATCTGAGATTCTAAATTTGTTTCATAAGTGGGCCTGTCTTTAGAATTTTTCACATGATTGTACTGAACATTTACTATAAACCAGTCAAGGTATAAGGGCGTGAATTTTATCACAATGTCTTCTGTTGATTGGTAGAAACTAAAGTACCTTCAAGCAGCTGAGCTAGATTTATCGGCTTTTTTAAATGTTAGTTTGTAGAGTTTTAAGAAATTAAGAACTTACCTGTTAAATGCATTTACCAAATCGGTAAGTTATCAGTTGTCAGTTTTATTTTTGAACCCAAATGTTAACACAAAATATAAAGAGTTTGTTGAAGGATTAAGATCTTATTTCCCTAAGGACAAGAAAATTATCATGTAAATACAACTCCAGGGGTGATTTTCACACATTGGACAAAATAAAATAGACTCGAGTGTGATAATTTGTATTCATGTAGTCATATGTAGTGTTATTATGTATTATGTCTTGGTATATGCCAATACACTAAGTAGCTGGTTAGGCCTGGCTGAGGCCAAGGGGCACTTGGTTATTACTGTGAAGTTAAAATACCCTCTTTTAATTATGATACCTTCTGTGGACTAGGAGCCACCCCTTGAATTTTTCTCTTTTGTAGATTTCCAAGTCTATTTACTTCACAAATATGCATATATTTAGTCTTCATAATGATTTTGAGTACCTAGAAGAGATATGTTATCTACACAGCATTTATTTCGGATAACGGGCAGGGCAAAACTACTTTGTCAAAAGGTTGCTAAAGTCATCAATAGAACAAAGGAAACACTGCAGTGCTTAAATTAGGTGTTTTGTTTTTTTTTTTTCATATAGCATTCATTTACTTCTGGTTAAATTGTTAGAGGCTTGAGCATAGTATTCTAGAAAGTGCTGTGGTATATAACTTGTGATGTAAGGTAAGAGAATTGCAGTAAAGCACACGGAAAGTATTTTGGGTCACATTTTTGAAAATTGCTTGTCAGTGCTGTTAATTTTTTTGTTACACTTTACACACATAGGTACTTGTGAATGACTTCTTCTTGGTGGCTTGTCTTGAGGATTTCATTGAAAATGCTCGTCTCTTCATATTTGAGACTTTCTGTCGCATCCACCAGTGTATCAGCATTAAGTAAGAACACCCTGATTTGATTTGTATTTCTACTTTTAAATTCCTGGAAATTTCCATTTCCTGTAAAATTATACGTAATAGGATTCCAGTTAATTGGATTTTTGTTTTATTTCCCTTTGCTTTAGAAGAGAAAGAAAACAGTCTAGTGATTTATTAAAAATCCTAACTTTTGTTTTTATTATGGGATGGTACAGATTCAGAAATACCTTCTTTGGCTTCTATATGTGTGGCATAGTATGATTTTTGAAAATGGTATCTTCATGGCAGTATTCTGATTGTTGAGTACCTTTTTAAAAAGTACTGTTATACTCTTATATAGGGAGAAGAGAGAAAATAACGTTTTAGAATGGTTTCAACAGGAGTTCAAATAAGGAAGAGATTAGCCCTTAGTGATTCAGAAATACTGTTGAAAGACTACATTTGGTAATCATTTCAGTTGATTGAGTTTGTTTTATTTAATTATATATTTGAATTCTCATATAGTAAGCTGTGACCTCCTAAAATGTTGAAACATGGAAAGTATGGTGAATTTCAGTTCACATTTCCTTTGTTGTGTGAGAAAATTATTGGGGGAAAAATTGTGAAACTTATATAACCTATTAGAAACTAATTGTACATATTAGAATTTGAAAAATAACTAGTGCTGTTTGGCCACAGATGAAGTCAAACAGTAAATATGTTCCATAAATGTTTAAAAAATTACTTTAATGTTTGCCTCTTTGGAATTGTGTGTAGACCAAAGTTTTTCTTTAGTGCCATTTGTTTTTGCTGAGGCATCCGTACTTGTTTGCCTAATTTTACTGGGTGGTTATTGAAGTGGTTTTTCAGTTTGAAGTATGGTATAATCATGGTGCTTCTCCTATGGGAATTAAAGCCTTGACCAGTTTTATTAGTACTTTACTATAGCTAGCAGACATAATTTAAAATATCTGATTCTCTTGAAGAATACATGCATATTCCTAATATGTTATTGGTTATTGGTTGTGAAATAAAGAGATGTGGGATGCAGTTACAATAGGTAACAATTCTTGCAATGCCCTTTTTCTTCTTTTTTTAGAGATTTATAATTCAGTCTTATGAAAGAGGGATGCTAATATTTTGTTTTTTCTTGCAGACTTTCCCCCATTTCTTATTAGAATATGGTCACTTGGGTGTTTTGCTTTGCCTAGGACTATATTTATCCTTGTTATCAGCCTTTTGAAAGCAAATTCTCCTTTTTATATCTTTAGTACCTAGTATGGTGACTCTGTACATTAGAGATGCTCAGTAAATACTTGTTAAATGAATAGATTTCTTTGCATTAGTGAATTTGTGTTTTTGTCCACAATAATGCTTTTTCACTGAGGTACCATGAGCAAAGTTTGTTCCAGCTCTAGCTTCTTCCCTTTATTAACTTGAGGACTTTGTATTCATTATTTTCCTTTTTTGAGATTTGGTTTACCATGCTTAACAGTGAAATAAAGTATTTGTCCTGTGTACTCAAGAGAAAAGTGCAGCTCACAGGATATAATATAGTGGAAATACATCATCTATAAGCTTTTATGTGACTTTATCATTACCTAATAATTTTTTAAAGTTGGTATCAGTGTAGTTTTGATGTTTTTCTTTGAATGCTGTAGTTCTTTGATCCCAGTAGTTTTTTTGTAGCTTTAGACAAAGTCTAAAGCATTTTCAGACTAAAGTTCTAGTGGCTTTCTAAAGTCCAGAAATCTTTTCTCTTTTATAATGATAGTATTTCCTTTGTATTTCAGTTGTTTAAATGCTTTTGGCTGTGTGTGGAATGTTCTATAACTCAGGTGATTTTGAATACTTACATTATAATGCATTTTCTTCAATTATTAAGGAATTTTAGAGTTGGAAGAAATCTTGGGGAGCTTCTGATCCAACAGTGCAGTTACTGAATCATCAACAGTAGGGCTTTTTTCTGCACTGATGGAAATGTTATGTATCTATATTGTTTAGTATAGTAGCCAATAGTCCATTTGTGGCTTTTTTTTTTTTTTTTTTTTTTTTTTTTTTTTTTTTTTTTAAAGAGAGCAGAGAAGGGGCAGAGGGATAGAGAGAATCTCAAGCAGACTCCACGCCCAGCACGGAGCTGATGTGGGGCTTGTTTTCACAACTCTGAGATCATGACCTGAGCCAAAATCACTTAGCCACCCAGGCATCCCCATTTGTGGCTTTTGAACACTTTACATGTGGCTCAGATTTCAAATTATAGAACCATGGTTTAAATCGTGTGTGTTGTGTGTGTGTGTTAGAACTTGTTTTCAAATGTGACATTATATATATATTTGTGTATATATAAGTCAAATTAAAGTCCCTTTATGCTTGCTTAGCTTGTACCTCTGTTCAGCTTTCCTCCTGACTACCGAAGCACTTCGGTGGATGCTAAGACTTCTGGAAACACAGTTTTACCAAAAAAAACCCACAAAAAACAAAAAACCAGATCCAGTACAACTCCTTTGTTTTCTAGCCCCTTATTTATAGCTAGGAAACTTAATGCTCAGAGACATTGAGCTGTGTAGTTCTTACTTAATGACGGAGCCTGAACTAATAGATCTCTGACATTCATTGTATTATACCTCACTATAAATTCTTTTTTTTTTCATTGTGCACAGTTGATATTTTTAGAAATATCAGATTGAGACTAATTTATCATTAGTCTTTTCACTAAAAGCCAGAGGATAAAGATGGAAACCGTAAGTCACTGTTTAACTTTGTGTCTCAGAATCATAGAGTTTTATTTTATTTTACAAATACAGATTTCCTGAAGCCATTTCAAAGTTTTTGGATCAGATTTTCTGGATATGTTCTGCTGTGATGTCTAACAGAGCTGCTCTCCTATACCTTCAAAGTGTTTATTCACCAAAGCTCATCCAGGATTGAGAACCACTGCATCAAGTTGCCAGTTTTTTAGGCACACGTTTACATCCTGTTAAAGTAATGGAGTGAAAAATCAGTGATTTAGTATTTTTAGTATGTAAGGAATTAAGAAGATAGGGGCAGAGCAGAAAGTATAGCTATGGGTGAAAAAGAAATAGTTGTCTTATAGCAACAACGAGATCTCTGTAAGGTTCATTGGCAGGGTGGAGGGTGTGTACAGTAGGACTTAGTCTAGGGGTTAGGTTTTTCATTTTTTAAAGCTGCTTTAATGGGTTTGGAATATGGTTTAAAATAATGTTAAACATTTAAGTTGGGCTTTTATAAATACAGAAAATGTCAAAATGCAGACTCTAAGGGTTTGAAATCCATGGTAATGACCAACAGAGCTTAATGTTTACCTTTAAATAGTACATAGAAAAAACTCATTGTTCTGTAATCCAGATGTTTCTGTTTCTATTTGTTTAAGATAGAAAGAGACACATGCAGAGAGTATGTGAGTGAGCAAGGAACAGAGAGAGAGAGGGAGGGAGAGAGAATCCCATGAGAGAGGGGGAGAAAGTGCAGAGCCTGAAGCTAGACTCAAGCTCACCTGATGTGGGGCTCAAACTCAGGAACCAGGAGGTCATGCCCTGAGCCAAAGTCAGATGCTTAACTGACTGAGCAACTCAGGTGCCCCTGTAATACAGGTTTTTAACCCAGGTGTACATCAAAATCATCTGGAGAACTTAAAACAACATTAACTTAAATTTTAAAAAGTATAGATTTCCGAATCTCTGGGATCAAGGCTTGGGAATCTGGGTTTAAAGCTTCCCAGGTGCACTCAGCCTTTGGTGGAAACATTGCTCTGAATTAGTGATTTGTAGTCCTGACAGCATATTAGAATCAAGTGGGAAGCTTTTAAAATGAAATAAACAAAAATAAAGAAGGACTATGTTTTTTTAAAGCTCCTCTAAGTAATTCTGATGTAAAACCCGTTTTTAATTACACTTTTTATTTTGTGATGATTATAGATTTACATGAAGTTGTAGGAAATAATAAATCCCCTTTGTTCTTCACAGTTTCCCATTTACACAGTTCACGTTTCCAGTGATAACATCTCGCAATAATATCTCACAAACTGTAGTAAAATATTACAACCAGTGTATTGATATTGATACATTCTCATCTGTTAACCATTTCTATAATTTTGTTACTTGAAGAATATGCAAAAACTTTTTTAAAAGGTAATGTTCAACTTTCCAGAGAGGGTAGACACACTAGGTGTCATGATTATGATGTAATTAGCAACAGTATAACTAGTATAGGTCTTCAAAGAAGAAAATACTGCAGATGTGAATGAGTGCCTCTTGTGGCCAAGCACTGGTTAGAAGGTAGTGAGCACAGCCTCAGAACTTTAAATCCAGAGGAAGAAGCAAATTAAATAAAGACAAAATTATAAGTTATGATAGGTGTTTTGAAGAAAAATAGAGTAATGAGAATGACATGGACATAATTTATAAATTGTGTGTTGGAAAATCCCAGAGTAATTTAGATTAAAGCTTTAGTGAACCCTGTTAACTCTGCAAATGGAATATGTTTAAGCTGCAAAGTAGACTTTTTTCCCCACTGTATACTAATTATGACACAGTATTCTATTCACAAGTTTGTGCTGACCTATTTCTCTGCTTCTAATTAATCTAAAATTATTTAATATTCTGTCCTTTTTGGGGGGACCAGGGAGATTGGTCTCCGGCCTCCTTTCTGTCCAAAAGTGGACACATTTTAAATGCTCAAGAGAATAGTACATATTCTAGAACCAATGGTTGTTTATTAAACAACTTTTTCCATTAGTGATTTGGAACATTCTCAGTTGATAGGTTTCTTGACTAAACACATGTGATAGTCATATCTTTATAAAAATGCATATCTTTATAAAGAATGTTTTTAGGGGTGCCTGGGTGGCTCAGTTGGTTGAGTGTCTGACTTCAGCTCAGGTCATGATCTCACGGTTCACGAGTTCAAGCCCTGCATTGGGCTCTGTGCTGACAGCTGAGAGCTTCTAGCCTGCTTTGGATTCTGTCTCCCTCTCTCTCTCTCTGCCTCTCCCCCACTCATTCTCTCTCTCTCTCTCTCTCTCTCTCTCTCAAAAATAAATAAAAACATTAAAAAAAAGAATGTTTTTATCAGTTTATATACAACCGTATAGATTTGTAGGATAAGTTACCAATCTGTTTACCATAAAGTATGCAACATCTGTCATAAAAGATTACTGTGGTGGGATTTAATTTAGTATAGTTGAACAGTTTATGAGATATGGTGTGTGTCTGAAGTTTAAAAGCTGCTCTAGAGTAATTCTTGGACCGGTTTTCAATTGTAGATAAAAATAAAGTATGGAAGTAATACTTTGAATGTGTGTGATAAACATGTTGGAGCATACATTAATGTAATTTTCCTTTAGAGAATTAGTTTGACTTTTCACAAAAGAAGATATTTGCCAACTACTCTTGAAGCCATTCTACTTTGTTAAATAACATTTTAGATCTTAATATTTTTCTTAAAGTTCTTATTAACTTTCTTACAGTTACTATTCATAATTTTATTTCCTGATATTAAAGAAAAATATAGAAAGGTGTATTTCCAGATGGAGATAAACTCGTTTCAAAAATATTTTTGTATTTCTGTGTTAACTGTTAAGTAATATATGACATACCTTGGAGATACTGCAGGTTTGGTTCCAGGCCACTGTAATAAAGTGAATATCACAATAAAGCTGTTCAAATGGGGGCACCTGGGTGGCTCAGTTGGTTAAGCATCTGACTCTTGATATCGACTTAGGTCATGATCTCAGAGTCATGAGATCAAGCCCTATGTCAGGCTCATCACTGAGTGTGGAGCTTACTTGGGATAAAAGCTAGTTGAATGAATTTTTTTGTTTCCCAGTATATATAGTCTCTAGTCTGTTAAGTGTGCAATGTAGCATTATGTCTAAAGAATGTACATACCTTAATTTAAAAATATTACTAATGGAGCACCTGGGTGGCTCAGTCAGTTGAGTGTCTGACTTGATTTCGGCTCAAGCCATGATCTAACAGTTGATGGGATCGAGCCTCACATTGGGCTCCATGCTGACAGCTTGAGATTCTCTCTCTGTCTCTCTCTCTCTCTGCCCCTTTCTTGGCTCACATGTGTGCTCATTCTCTCTCAGAATGAATAATAAACATTTTTTTAAAAATATTACTAAAAAATGCTAACCATCATCTGAGCTTTTAGTGAATCATAATCTTTTTGCTAATGAAGGGTCTTGCCTCAGTTTTAATTGCCCCTGACTGAACAGGGTGGTGGTTGCTGAAGATTGGGGTAGCTGCTGCAATTTCTTAAAATAAGACAATGAAGTTTCCCACATAATATTGACTCTTCCTTTCACAAACAATTTCTCTGTAGCATGTGATGCTGTTTGATAGTATTTTACCCACAGTAGAACTTCTTTCCAAATGGGGAGTCTGTTCTCTCATACCCTGTCCCTGCTCTATCAACTAAGTTTATGTAATATTCTAAATCCTTTGTTGTCATTTTCAATAATCTTCACCAAGAGTAGATTCCATCTCAAGAAACCACTTTCTCTGCTCATGCATCAGAAGCAACTCCTTATCTGTTAAAGTTTTACCATGAAAGTATAGCAATTCAGTCACATCCTCAAGTTCCACGTCTCATTCTCGTTTTCTTCCTATTTCTACCACATCTGCAGTTACTTCCTCACTGAAGTCTGGAATTTTTAAAAATCATCTGAGGCTTGGAATTAACTTCTTCCAAACCCCTGTTAATGTTGATATTTTGACCTCTTCCCATGAATCACAAATAATCTTAATGGCATCTTTTTTTTTTTTTTAATTGTTTTAATGTTTGTTTATTTTTGAGAGGCAGAGAGAGAGAGAGAGAGCAGAAGCTGGGGAGGGTCAGAGAGAGAGGGAGACACAGAATCCGAAGCAGGCTCCAGGCTCTGAGCTGTCAGCACAGAGCCTAACGCAGGGCTTGAACTCAAACTGCGAGGTCATAACCTGAGCTGAAGTCAGACACTCAACTGACTAGGCCACCCAGGCGCCTCTGTTAATGGCATCTTAATGGTGAATCTTTAGGAGGTTTTCAATTTACTTTGTCCAGATTCAACAGAAGAATCACTGTGTATGGCAGTTATAGCCCTAGGAATTTCTTAAATAATAACACTTGAAATTACTCCTTGATCCGTGGACTTCAGAACAGATGATGTATTAGCAGGCACGACAACAACATTAATCTCATTGTACGTCTCCATCAGAGCTCTTGGGGTGATGAGGTGCATTGTCAGTGGGCAGTAATATTTTGAAAGGAATTTTTTTTCCTGAGCAGTACATCTCAACAGTGTGTTTAAAATACTCAGTTAACTATTTTGTAAACAGATGTGCTATCATCCAGGCTTTGTTGTTCATTTACAGAGCATAGGCAGAGTAGATTTAGCATAACTCTTAAGAGCCCTAGGATTTTGGGGATGGTAAATGAACCATTGGTTTCAACTTAAAGTCACCAGCTGCATTAGTCCCTAACAAGAGGGTCAGTCTGTCTGTCCTTTGAGGCTTTGAATCCAAGCATTGACTCCTCCTCTCTAGCTGTGTAAGTCCAAGGTGGCATCTTCTTCCAATATAAGGCTGTTTGGTCTACATTGAAAATCTATTGTTTGGTGTAGCCACGTTCATTAATTATCTTAGCTAGATCTTCTGGATAACTTGCTGCCTCACCTTGGGTACTTTTATGTTCTGGAGATAGCTTCCTTTCTTAAATTTCATGGCCAGCCTCCAGGAACTTCAGTTTTTTTTTCCTTGGCCTTTCTTACTTCTCTCAGCCTTCATAGAACTGACAGGGAATGTTGTGCCTGTTTTGGTCTTTTTTCCAGACCACTAAAACTTTCTATCAGCAGTAAGGCTGTTGACTTCTTATCATTCGTGTATTCACTGGAGTAGCACTTTTAATTTCCTGCAAGAACTTTTCCCTTTGCATTCACAACTTGGCTAACTGGCATAAGAGGCCTACCTTTCAGGCTGTGTCAGCTTTTGACATGCCGTCCCCACTAAACTTAATCATTTCTAGCCTTTGATTTGAACTAAGAGACATGCGACTCCTCCTTTCACTTGAACACTTAGAGGCCATTGTAGGGTTATTAATTGGCCTAATTTCTGTATTGTTGTGTCTCAGGGAATAGGGAGGCCTAAGGAGTGAGAAATGGGGAACAGCCATCAGTAGAGCAGTCAGAACACACACATTTATGGGTTAAGTTTGCTGTCTTACGTGAGTTTCATGGTACTTCAAAACTGTTAACAGTAGTAACATCAATTATCACTGATTACAGATCACCGTAGCAAATATAACAATAGTGAAAAAGTTTGAAATCCTGTGAGAAGCACCAAAATGTGACACAAAGACATGAAGAAAGCAAATGCTGTTGGAACAATGTAACTAGTAGACTTGCTCTTTGCAGGGTTGCCACAGACCTTCAATTTTTAAAAAAATGTAGTATCTGTGAAGCTCAGTAAAATGAAATTCAATTAGAGGTATGCCTATATTCTTATTTTTGACTAAGGAGATACTGGAAAATTCAGTGAGAATTTTTAGTTGTCACACAGCATTAAGCATTTCTCAGTTTTCTCCTTTTTTCTTTCTCCTATTTCCTTCCAGTTTTACAGTTCAGCAGTTTATTCTTAATACTCATTCTTAAATTAGTTGTCCTACCTTTGTAAAAGACTGGAGTACTTTGGATATGCTAAATAGTTGGCCTCAGTCTTCAGTGAAAAGCAGGCAAGAGGACCCCATAGGTAAATGCTTAAGTTCATAGTTTTTGAAATACATAAAATTAGTAATTAAAAACCTGAAAGAAAATTGACATAGAGTTGGTGGAACCCTAATTGGTTCTCTAGATTTAGACTGATGTTCCTAGGAAGGACCACTGGTCTTAATTACTGCCCAGAAACAAGGAAAGTATCTGGTTTTGTGCTAGAGGCATGAACGTGTTTAATGAAACAGAACTGAGGGTGAAATACTTATTTTCACTTTGTCTTTTTGAAATAGCACTTAGAATCCTATATATTTCCCTTTTTTTTTTTTTTTTTTTTTTTGGTCATTGAAAAATTAATAACATTTTGCTGTAGTCAGAGTTACTACTAATAATTTGTCATACTGGATTTTGTATTTTATTTAAAATTCTTTCTCACAATAGGTTTATATGCTATTTATGTTTTTTCCTAGGACTTTTATGGCTGTATTTTTTCTATTTAAATTCACCTAGGATTTATACTTGGGAATAGAGAATAAGGAAGACACTACCGTTTTTTTCCCCTAAATGGCCAGTCAACATGATTTATTGAAAAATTATCTTTTCTCCCACTAATTTGAAATGCCACCCATATGACATTTTGAATTGTCATTTGTATATGGGACTTTTTCTGAATGCTTTAATCTGTTGTAATTATCTCTGGGTTCCTGAACAAGCACCAAATTGTTTCAAATAAGATTTGTAATGTGTTTTAGTATTCACTATACTCTGTGGAGTTGGTAATTGCCATTTTCCTCCCATTTGCTTAGTTGTTTTTCTTAGTGTCTTTATCACTAATTACACTTCAGACTGTTTGCCAGTTTATAAATCTCTTCTCAAGACTAATTACTCTATCAGTTATATCTATGGGAAAAAGATCTGGACTTGTTGCTCTCTATGCCTGTTGCACATTTGTCTCCCTTTGTCCTTTGTTCTGAAGATTCCTTTAGTCGGTCTCCTGTAATAGAGCTCCAGTTTTATTGTATTCCTTTTTTTCTTGATTTACTATCATATTTTGGTAAAGTTTGTCCTTCAATAGCTTTATAAGGGAGGTTGTTTAGAGGTAAAATAGTCATATCTAAAAATGTCCACTTTACTCTCATATTTGAATAATGGTATTAGGCATGGTATTCTAGGTAGAAAACTACTTTATTCCAGAATTTTGAAGACTTTGTTCTGTTGCTTTCTAGAAGCTTTCTGCTCTAGAAGTCAGAAGCTATTTTTATCTCTGATCTTTTACATATAGGTGTTTTGTTTCCCTCTCTAACAATTTGAAGGATTATTTTTCTTTGCTCCCATTGCTCTGAAATTTCACGGTGATATATCTTAGTGTAGGTTTATTTTAATT
Organism: Panthera tigris; assembly: GCF_018350195.1. NCBI lineage: Eukaryota > Metazoa > Chordata > Mammalia > Carnivora > Felidae > Panthera > Panthera tigris. Next base: position 52,756,471 of record NC_056676.1, on the reverse strand, counting down.
CTTCATACTGGACCCTTTTAATTTGGGAACTCATGCCCCAGTTCTGGGAAACTTTTTTTTTTTGCATTATTTCTTCAATGATTTATTTTCTTTTATTTTCACTGTTTATTCTTTCTGAAGCTACTGTTGTTTGGATAGTGGATCTCCTGGACTAGACTTCTAATTTTTTTACCTTTTCTCTCCAATTTCCATACCTTTGTCTTTATGTTCTACACTCTGGGGAGATTTTCTCAACATCTTCTTCCAAACCTTCTGTAGGTAAAAAAACAAATCCATGATGTCACATCTTTCAGTTCTTATTTTATGGATGCAGTATCACAACAGTTTGTAATTTTTCAAAGGATATTGCTAGCCTTTTATTTTAGTGTTTTTGTTGAGCTATAATTGATATATATAACATATTAGTTTCAACATCATGGACAACATAATGTATAACATAAGGATTTGATGTGAAATGGTCACCACAATAAGTCTAGTTACCATCCATCACCACGCATAGTTGCAAAGATCTTTTTTGGTGATGGGAACTTTTAAGGTTTGCTCTCTTGGAAACTTTCAAATATACAGTGCAATATTATTAACAGTAGTCACCGTGCTATACATTACATCTCGTGAATTATTTTATTATTAGAAGTTCGTGCCATTTGACCCCTTTAACCAATTCATCTGTCCCTCCACCCATCACCACCTCTGGCAACCACCAATCTGTTCTCTGTATCAAGGCCTGTTTTTTTAGTTTTTGTTTTGCTTTGTTTTGTTTTGTTTAAGATTCCAGGGTTGCCTGGGTAGCTCGGTCGGTTGAGCATCTGACTCCTGATTTTGACACAGGTCATCTTCCCAGGGTTGTGGGATTGAGCCCCGCATTGGGCTCCATGCTGAGTGTGGAGCCTACTTAAGATTCTCTCTCCTTCTGCCTCTCTCCCCGGTTTGCAATCTCTCTCTCTCTCTCTTTATATTAAAAAAATTACAAATGAAAAGAAAGAATTTCCACATATGGAATCCACATATAAAGTGAGATCATATAGTATTTGTCTTTCTCTGTCTTATTTCACTTAGCATAATGCCCTCAAGGTCAATGTTGTTTTCCATCCAGAATGTATCAGTTTACATTTCCACCAACAATGTACAAGTCTTCTCTTTTTTCCACATCCTTGCCAACACTTGTTATTTCTTATCTTTGATAATAGCCATTCTAAGTGTGAGATGATATCTCATTGTAGGTTTGATTTGCATGTCATGTACCTGTTGGCCATCTGTATGTCTTCTTTGGGAAAATGTCTATTTAGGTCCTCTGCCCACTTTTTAGTTAAATTATTTGGTTTTTTGTTTGTTTTTGTTTTTTGCTATTCAGTGGTAGTAATTCCTTATATATTTTGGATATTAACCCCATAGATATGTCATTTGCAATATCTTCCACCATTTGGTAGCTTACTCTTGGATTTTGTAGATGGGTTCTTTTGCTATGCAGACTTTTTAGTTTGATATAGTCCCACTTGTTTATTTTTGCTTCTGTTGTCTTTACTTTTGGTGTCAGATCAAAAAATCATTGCCGGGGCGCCTGGGTGGCTCAGTCAGTTAAGCGTCCGACTTCAGCTCAGGTCACGATCTCACGGTGCTGAGTCCGAGCCCCGTGTCGGGCTCTGGGCTGATGGCTCAGAGCCTGGAGCCTGCTTCCGATTCTGTGTCTCCCTCTCTCTCTGCCCCTCCCCCGTTCATGCTCTGTCTCTCTCTGTCTCAAAAATAAATAAACGTTAAAAAAAAAAAAAATCATTGCCAAGGCTGATGTCAAGGAGCCTACCACCTGTGTGTTCTTAGAGGAATTTATAGTTTCAGGTCTTAGGTTCAGGTCTTTATTCAGTCTTTAATATATTTTGAGTCAATTTTGTTTATGGTGTAAGATAGTGGTCCATTTTCAATCTATTGCATGTGGTTGTCCATTTTCCCCAGCATCATTTATTGAAGAATATATAATCAAACAATATATAATTCTCCATTGTATATTCTTAGCTCCTTTATCATAAATTAGTTGAACATCTATGCAAAGCTTTGTAACAATAGTTTGAAATTAGGAAGTGTTATGCTTCCAGCTTTGTAATTCTTGCTCAAGATCGCTTTGGCTACTTAGGGTCTTTTGTGGTTCCATATGTATTTCTCATTTAACATATTCAATATGTTGTTGCATTACTTGAGAAAGGTGTGCTAGTCAACTTAAAGATATATATAAGGGACATTTACACAAATATTTAGATGTCAGCCTTAAGCTGCCAGATGAGGTTGAGAGTTTCTATAAAATCTGAACAATCTGGAAATTATTTTTGTGTTTAAAATCTAGATCAAATAGATACTTTTCTCAGAAATTCTGCATTTCGATACATTTTGTCTTTTAGTGTATTAATAAACTGAGTTAATTTAAATAACACAAGGTAAGCTTGGTATAGGATAGCTTAAGCCAACGTTTTGTTTTTTAAGCTTTAATAGGATTTATAGTTTTATTTTTAAAACTTTACTATTTTTGCATAAAATCACTGGACTATAAGAGTATTGTCAAGTTTTGAGGATTTCTTTCTATCAGTCATTTAATTTCTTTTACCCTGTATATTTTCCTGTTACTTAAAAGACACTGGACTGTTGCCACATTCTTTAATTCACTCTCAGAGTGATTGGTAGCGTAGATAACCTGAGATGCCATCAATAATTTATTAATACTTCTTGGACATTATTCAGGTTTTTCTTTGACTTGATTTAATACATAAAGGATCAACAAGCACAATGCAAAGCAATAAATCCCCAGCGTAGGATTATGGGTCAGAGTTTGCAGATATTTGTGGGTCTTGATGCATGTTGCCACATTGCCCCAGCCATGTTGGAATATGAGATAGAATATGGATGTAAAGAAAGAAAGGATGAAGAATTCTCTATGGAGTTATACAGAGTAAACTTTTCTGTCTTTTTTGTTAAAATCTGACCTTAAATATTTCCTTAAATAAGAAGTCCCCAAACCTCCAGACTAGAATAGTAAACTCTTGTGCATCTCACATAGCTCTTTCTACTTTATTCATCTTTACACTTAAAATAGTTTATATATTTTGGGGATGAAGTTATTGTCCTCTACTCCCCAACCCCTGGCTTAAACTTTATAAAAGTAAGGAACAGACTGTATTTTATTGTTAGCATCTAACAGTTCATATTTTGTTGAGTGAATGCCAAGGAAGGAAGATAATTGGTTTGGTTTGGCTGGCATGTAGTGTTCATGGGAGAGAATAATGGGAATTTGGAAAGTTAGGTTGTAGCCGAATTGTATAGAACCATGAATGAGATATTTAGAAGTTTGGATTTTATTGTTTTGGTAAAAGGACTGTGTTAAAGTTTTGAAAGGAATTTGGGAATAAACTGGTTAGTTAGCAATTATATAAAATAGATTAAGGAGAGACTGGAGAGGTAGATGAGTTAAAAAACTAGGAAACACTAATAGAGCCTGAACTAGGGAAGTGACTAGTATAGGAGTCAGATAGTAAATTTTTATTAATTGTCTCCTGTAAACCTGGCATTGTGCTAATTGCTAGGTAGATAACAGTGAACAAAGAAACTTTGGTACATTCTCTTTGGTTGCTTATACAGTGTATCATGAAAGCAGATACTCAACAACAGGAAGTTACACCTATTATGACTGCTCCAAAGAATATAGAGGGGCTATGAAATCAAAGATACATTACAGTTTACAGAGGTGTCGTGGAAGGCTTATGAGGGTACTGTTTTAGCTGAGACCTGTGTAACAGTTAAGTGAAGATGATGGATGAGCCTTTTAAGCAGAAGGCACAGTATATGCAAAGGTCCTGAAGTGATTAAAAACCTGGCAAGTGTAATGAATAGAGAGGTTTAGTATGGTGGGTGGAGAGGAAAGTCTTTCAAGATGACAGTAGAGTGGTTAGATAAAAGGCAGTGGTTAAAGAGAGAATTCTAGGTCTTCTCAGTTAGATGTGACAGCATCTAGAGGAATCTAATAGATAACCTAGGCTTCAAGACCATGTTTCATTATAATTTTAGTTATTTAAACAGCCTCATAAATAGGTTATATATTATAATTTTAAAGCATCTTTACACTACCAACTCTACATAATTCATAGCTTACTGGGAATAATTTTTCTGCTCTTTAAAATAGAATATAGTGGTTTGGCCAAACCATAAGAGACTCTTAAAAACTGAGAATAAACTGAGGGTTGATGGGGGGGTGGGAGGTCGGGGAGGGTGGGTGATGGTCATTGAGGAGGGCACCTGCTGGGATGAGCACTGGGTGTTGTATGGACCAATTTGACAATAAATTTTATATTAAAAAAAATAAAATAGAATATAGTGATCTTAAACATTGGAATTTTAATATATTTAGTACAGTTTCTTTTGGCTTTTCAGAGTAAAATGCTTTGGCCTCACTTTAATGAGTTATGTTTGGGGAGATGCAGGAGGCATACGAAAGATAAATTGCTATAGGAGGTGATAAAATAATCCGTATGTTTTGGAAAATCTGTTCTTTACATTTAGAGTTGAGTTTTAGGTGAGAGTAGCAGACATTTGCTTACTATAGAAGTGTAGAGACAATGAAATTTACACATTTCTAAAATTAGTCAAGCACCAGCAGGAAACACAGGAGTTTATGGGAAACCACAGGAAACACCAGTTGCAGGAATTTTTACTAGTCAAAAACACACCTGCTTGTTTAAGTAAGTTGATGTAGTTCCCTGTTTTTAGTAGCTTAAATAAAATTAGGGTTATTAGAGAACAGTGATAAAGAGAATAAAATGAAGTCATGAAATTGAATTAATAGTCATGGATTAATTGTTCTTTCTGCTTGCTGAGAATGTTGTATTTAGAGCAAAACCGATCACAGAAAGACAGAGAACAAAATTTTGACACATAAATCCAGGGAGTTTTATGGTGGTGTTTTTGCTCGTATTCATCAAGATGTTATTAGCTCCAAGCATATTTTAAGGATGGTTTTTTTTTTTTTTTAAGCTTATCTTTTTGAGAGAGACAGAACGAGCTGAGGAGGGACACGGAGAGAGAGGGAGGGAGAGAGAGTCCCAAGTAGACTCTGCACTGTTAGCACAGAGCCCTACACGAGGCTCAGACTCCCAAACTGTGAGATCACGGCCTGAGCCGAAACCAAGAGATGCTTAACCGATGGAGCTATCCAGGCTCACCTTTATGGATAAATTTTAATTGTATATCTGCATAGATTTAGTTTGTACTTATTTTATTGATAACCTAACTTAAATTTTTCATTAAAGATTTTTTTTATGTTAATTTTTAGAGAGAGAGAGAGAGCGCGTGCGCAGGCAGGGATGGGGCAGATAGAGGGGGAGACACAGTCTGAAACAAGCTCCAAGCTCTGAACTGTCAGCACAGACATGGGGCTTGAACTCAGAACAGCGAGATTGTGACCTGAGCTGAAGTTGGACGCTTAACCCATTGAGCCACCCAGGCGCCGCATTAATTTTTACATTTTGAACGAACTTCTGTTAACTCTTTTTCAATAAATGTGTAACATGGGGATAGCATAGATAATATTATTCTCATAAGGGTATTTTTATAAATTAGGTTATTTGTGTTGGAAAGTCTGGAATTACATAATGATATGATTGCCAGTGTCTTGACATCGGATCAGGAATTTTAGTTTATAATATTCTAAGGAAAGATTGTATTATTGGTACTCTAGTTCTTTTCATCAAACCAGTGATAACATTAGAGGGCCTGGCAAGTGTGTAATGTCTTCAGTGAAGACTGATGAAAAGAGAACAGTTAATGTTTAAACATGCATATGTGAATACATTTATACTCTGTACTCTTTAATACTATATATGCATACTATTCCATCAGCTGAGTGGTTTACTTATGTACTGCCAAGGGGTGCTTTTATTAGTCCTGATAAATTGAGCTCTATAATGGTATCTTTTTTACCCCAGGCATCTCCCTAGCTCCCTTCTCTCTCTCTCTCTCTCCCTCCCTCCCTCCCTCCCTCCCTCCCTCTCTCCCCTCTTTGTCTTCCTCCCTCCTCCACCCTCCTCATATTTTATGTATGTGTATCTTTCTCCTTCCTTTGAAATTCATTGGCTAACATTTAGGTTGTATAGTGTACAATTCCCAGAGTGCCCTCGGAGTTTAATGCAAACATATACACCAGACCTGAATTTTAGTTACTTCATTATATTATACTTATCACTGATGTTCCTTGTAGTAGGTTTAATTTGTATAATCTTTATACATTATAAAACCTTTCCTCTCTTAGAGCATTATTAATTGAGCACCTGCTAAGTGTAAGGTACTATTCTAGAAGCCAGAAAGATTTCTATAAATGTGTAATGTGGTCCTCTCCCCTCAAGGATCTTAACAGTCTGGTTGGTGGAATGGGGATAGGTCATGCACAGTATTAGATAATTGCACAAACATGGAATAGTGCAGTTATTAAGTCACAGTATTTAAGAGAGGTGATCCATAAATACCTGAAAGTCTCTATGCAGAGTGTGGTTCAAAGACTGTGGACATGAAACCAAGGTTTTAGACTCCATTAACATTGTTTTTACTTTTTTCATTAGCATGTTGGCAGACAAACTGAACATGACTCCAGAAGAAGCTGAAAGGTGGATCGTAAATTTGATTAGAAATGCAAGACTGGATGCCAAGATTGATTCTAAATTAGTGAGTATTATGTTAGTTATGCTACATCTTGATATAAGTTGCTGATTATTTTATGCTTTTTTGGGAATTTTTCATTAAGGACATTTTGTTCTATTCTGTTAGAATTTTTGCTTTGTTTTAAGGCAACAGCAACCACCTGTTTTTTTTGTTGCTGGAGTTATATTGTCATCTCTGTACAGTGCATAAAAATGTGTGCAACAGTCAGGTAGTGTTGTGATGTGATGCTCATGACTTACTGGGAAACTTGGTTGTAATATTACAGGATCAATTTCCCTCTGTCTTATTTTAGGGTCATGTGGTTATGGGTAACAATGCAGTCTCACCCTATCAGCAAGTGATTGAAAAGACCAAAAGCCTTTCATTTAGAAGCCAGATGTTGGCCATGAATATTGAGAAGAAACTTAATCAGAATAGTAGGTCTGAGGTAAGAACCACATATTTTCTATTCAGTCTCGAATTTAGCAAGAATATAACATCGTTATTATATCTTACATGTGTGGTTTAGTATTGATCTTTAAAAAATTGATTTTATCTGTCATATTTAACTATGTCAAAAAATATATATATCCCTTCTTTTGGTAAATATCCTACATATTAGATATTAAACTTGAACAGCCATGTAATTTTGGAATCCCAAACCAGCTTTAATGCTTCTTAGCTATTACGATTATGTGTAACTGAAGGGTAGGAAGTTATTATTTTTAGGAAGTACAACTGCTTCCTAAAATAGATGGAACATTCAGAGACCTCATGTGATTGAAATTTTAACAGAAGGTTTGTGTCCTTTGAGTAGTTTTTCAAAGAAGAGAAGGAAGAAATGGGAAATTATTGTTCATGACTGTTCCAGCCACGTCTAGAATAACTCAACCTAAAAAGATAACTTTTATATGATGTTATTTTCTGTATGCTTAAAGATCAATTTGTATTGACTTTTGTTATAATGTTGGTGATACTGTCATTGTTATACTTTATAATTGGTCAAAAACTGTTTCAGATGATATTTTGACTTGTTTTTTATTGTTGTAAGTGGCATGATTTAGAAATTGCAGAGGTCATTAAAATCTTAGAGAGGGGTTTGGGCAGGAGTACTGAAAGGAAATGCTAGTATCACTTTGTAAGTTAGCTTTTTCAGAAAGTACTTTCTTCTAACTCTGTCAATTTCCCTTTGCATGTTTTAGGCTCCTAACTGGGCAACTCAGGACTCTGGCTTCTACTGAAGAAGTGTATAAAGACAAGATGAAAAAACTATAAAAATGAAATAATAAAATCATTATATAAAGGATGACATGCATTTTAGAAACAACATTGTGTATAAATTTGGGGGAATTTGAATAAAATTGGCTGTGTTTCATTTTATCTTGTGAATTTCCTTGTGTATAGATGTGTGTATTTTTTTAACTTTTCATTTTGGAATAATTATAGATTCACAGAAAATTGTGAAAATAGTACAGAGAGGTCTCTTGTAGCCTAAACCTAGTTCATCCCAATTTTTTCATTTATGTTGCTATGATGCATTACCGCAACCAGGACATAGACATAGGTACAATGTGTGTAAATAGTTCTATGCCATTTCATCACTTCTGTAGATTTGTATAGCCTTCAGTGCAGTCAAGATAAAGTACTATCTTCTTTTCTCTGCCATCATAGTGTGTTGGGTTGACTGTTCCTGGCTAAGAAACAAAAGCAGAATCACCCCATTCCCAAATGGATTCAGATGGAAACTAGTAATAAAATCAGGCACAACTCCCAACAGGCAGCGTTGGAGAAGAACCAGGCTGGGTCTATAAGGGATTGTATATGGGATGGCACACATATTTATGCTGTATGAAGGTCATGTGCTTGTATCCTATCACTCTGTAAACATCACTACTACCTGAACAATAGATCTGCTTTATTGGGGAAATGATTTTTCTGTTACTAGGCTTTTGCACCACTGGGTTGGTAAGAACTTTTTTATATGAAAAAAAAAAAGACAAAAACAAAATATAAAGAACTATCATCATGACCTTCTCCCTCATGCTACTCCCTTCATGTTTATACCTACCTCCGCCAGCTCTACCCTTAGAAACCACTAATCTGTCCTCCATCTCTGTTATTTTATCATTATGAGAATATTCTAGAAATGGAGTTCTTCAACATACACAAGGATAAAAGATACGTGCATATTGGCTTTTTATTTGGCTTCTGATCAGGTCACCCTCAGCCTGCAGTTAAGTTTAAAGAATATGGGCCAGATTTGACCCATGTGCTATTGTTTAGACCTCTGGCTTATAGTATTGGTTCTTCTAAACTGTAGCCCAAAGGTGTTCAAGTGAGGGGGAGGATTGCTGGTTAGGATAGCCCAAATACTAATACTAATACTAATTTTTTATTCATCTTTTGCCAGTGTTCTGAAAATGCCAACTTTAAAGGATCATCTCTAGTACAAACTGGGCAAAGTTCATAAAGTACCAAAAAGTGGCATTTCAGGAACTAGATTGAAACAGGTCCTTCTTACCTTGTGTGTAGGAGCTAATTCCATGAGAATCAGAAGTACAGATCGCTAAAAACTAGAGATAGTTACACAAAACTATGTAAAATTACATATGTTACTCAAGTTAGATGTTAAGATGACTTTCCCTCTTCACAAGTGACTCAAGGGCAAAAAGAGACATCATTAATGACTTTTTAAGACTATAGCTCAACCAAACCAGATTTCTAGGCAAGGATTTCTAGGTGATTACCTAGCAGCTAAAAGCAAGTTGTTTAATGTGCTTTAGTGGACCAGTAACACAGGGAGGAAAGATGGGAAGCTATTTGCTATGTATCAGGCATTTTCACACATATGTAGAGAAGCAAAGCTAACATTTGAGTGCCTCACAATGCCTGGAAACACTGAAATTTTGGTGCTAATATTTGTATATTATTGATGAGGAAACAGATGGTTACTCAAAGTCACACCTATTAAATGTTAAAGCAACTAATTGAAAAGCTTTTTCAGTTATACCCCAGTGCCCTTTCTTACATCATTATTGCCTTAAACTTATAAAGGGTTAAGGGGTATATGTTCAGTAGGTTGCAAAGGAGGATCTTGATCCACAAAACTGTTCAAGTCTCTTGGCACCATTACCTTCAAATGAGAGCAAAGGATATTCAATTTTTCTACCAGTATAATCATTTCTAGTGACCCCACTAAAAAAATCTATTTGGAATAGACAAGTGATGAGCAGACAGATGATGAACATCCCTTTGATTTTTTTCTATTTATGGTTTGCTCCTTCAAGGTTATCCATTATATGAATAATTAATGTTCACTTTTCCTATCACTTTTTGCTTTTCACATATTGCTGCCCTTTGAACTTGAAAGATGATGCCACTATAGATTATTAGTATTGGGAAAAAAAAAACCTGTAATGGCCATTTTTACACATTACCAACATTTGTTCATTGTTAAAATGCATTTTTGAAGCTTGCATAAAAAACTTACCTGGTTCTGGATTTAACCTTAACGTTTAATAACAGGTAAACTGTACCAGTAAAGATGGTGAGCACAAATAATGTACTGATTAACTTTCTTTTTTGTGCCCTGTACTTTCATTTGTTTCCACTTAGTAGACCCTCCTATGTGTCAGCAACTTTTACAGGTACTGGGAACACATTAAAAAACAAGAGTTCATGAAGCTTATATTAAGTAGTTGCTTGTGTGTTTTTTTTTAAAGTTTCTATGTATTCACAAGCATATGTGTTTATGGTTTTTAAAATATATATATAGAAGCTAAAAAAAAATAAAATCAATGCTCATTTACACAATACCTCCTACTTGGTACTCAGCTTAAGAAATAGAATGGTCCTAGTAACTTTGAAGAGCTTGTGGGCCCCTCATTAATTGTATTTTCCTCTTTGCCCTGGAGAAGCAACCACTACCATGACTTTTGTGTTAATAATTCCTTTGTTTTTCTGCATAGTTTTATCATACACACACAGACACACACATTCCTAACAAAATGTTTTTGCATGTTTTTGACATGTACTTAATTGAAATCATACTTCATAATCTATTGCTTGCTTTTCCCAGCACTGAGATTCATCTATGTGGATATATTCACGTTGGTGTATTCAGCTATAATTCATTCTTTGTCACTGCTTTGTAGTATTGTCAAATATACCATATTTAATTCATCCCAGTGTTGATGAACACATTGCATTTCCAGGTTCTTGTTTTAGCTAGAGTATTCAGAACCAGTCTGAAAATTGTGTCTTTTAACTGGTGAGTTAAATCCATTTCCTTTTATTATGATTACTAATCTATGTGGGTTTATTGCTACCATCTTTTTTCTTTTTAATTTTTTTTTAATGTTTATTTATTATTGAGAGACAGAGAGAGACACAGAATGAGCATGGGAGGGTCAGAGAGGAAACACAGAATCCGAAGCAGGCTCCAGGCTCTGAGCCGTCGGCACAGAGCCCGACATGGGGCTCGAACTCACGTACTGTGAGATATGACCTGAGCCGAAGTCGGATGCCCAACCAACTGAGCCACCCAGGCTCCCCATGTTTTTTAACTTAGTGTCCTAAAATTATCTCTGTTCCTCCCCAACAATATAAGGAAGATATTATGCCAGTGATCCTCCTCCCCACTTAATTTTGCCCATATTCTGTTCTTTTTTATTGTACTTTACAAATCAGACATTATTTTATACAATAATGCCCTTTTTCTTGTTCATTCCTTTTGTAATGAGACTTTCGTCAGGTTGCTTTTAGGATCTTTCATTAGTGTTCTACAGTTTCACTATGATGTGTCTAAGTGTGAATTTTATTTATACTGGTTGAGATTCATTGGCCTTCTGATTCTGAAATGGCTTTTGTCTTGCATTAGTTCTAGAAAATTATCTTTTTGGATAATTCTTCCTGGTTCATTGGTTGTTGTTGGTTGTTTTTTGTTTGTTTGTTTGTTTGTTTGTTTGTTTTTTTGAGTTTCCCAAGAAAACCTCCCTCCCTTTCATAGTTTTGATCTCTGCCACCTGTGCTGCATTGCATTTTGCCTAATTTCCTCGGATCTTTCTTCCAGTTTGTTAATGATCTGGTCAACTGTGTCTAATTTGCTCTTAAACCTCCATTGAGTTTCTTCTTTCAATTATTTTTCTTTTCATCTTTGATGGTTTATTTTTCTTTTACCATTTTTCAATGCCAACTTGTATTCTTTAAATTTATTTTATATTCTATTTTGAATCCATCTACTTCTGTGCCACCACCATTCTTGCCCAGGTTAGTATCCATCATTTAGTGAATATAGTATCTTCTGAATTATTCTCCCTATAACTATGCTTGACCCCCATTCCCACCTGTTTTCCAAATTACAGAGAAATCTTTTCAAGTTGAAATCTGATCATTTTTCTCTCCTACTTAAAACCTGTCCATGGCTCCCTATTGTTCTTAGAGTAAAGACTGAATTCTTAACATGGCTGTAATTATCTGCTATCTTCTTCTTGTATCAACCTCATGTTATGCCACCCTCCAGCTACACTGGCCTCTCAGGCCTTCAAGCTATTTTGACTACTGCAGAATAAGAAAAATACTTTACATCATGATTCTTTACTATAAAAATAATACATATATTTGACTGATGGAAGTTTTATAAACAATACCCATCCTTAGTATATGTAATGATCTCTATTTTTTTATTGTTTTTGTAATAGTTACTATGTCCCATAAATTAATTTCATTATCTACCAGTTGGATTATGGACTTTTGAAGAATACTGCTCTAAAGAGCGAAAAATCCTTCCTATGGTTTGACTTTTGTAATATTGTTCCCTCTGCCTGGGAATGAATTTTCTCTTCCTCTAACCCCCACTTCCCATGCGCACATGTATTTCTAGTTTGTATTTTATTTATCCTCCAGAACTCAAAGATAAAGGAAAACTTGACATTTCCTTTCTGTAGGAAACTTTTTCTTACCCCTAGACTGGGCTAGATAGTTATCTGACTTGAAATTACAGTTATTACTTTATAAATTTTATAATTAGTTGATTAATGTCTTAGACTGTCATTTTCATTTGTTTATGGATGATATCTGTCTTACTCATTACTGAATCCCTAATGCCTGGCTCATGTTAAACCTTTGATAAGTTATTGAATAAATGGAACAAATGAATGAATGAATCGTGTTTGGAATGGCATAATGGAAAAAAACAATGTGGACTTAAAAATAAATAAACATACCTATCAAAAATCTTTAATTTTCATTCTATTGGGTGAGCATAAACAAAATCATGGATTTCTTATTCACTGATTTCCTAGTCGTTCTAATGGCAATATTAGCTGCTTTGTGTGGCTGGTTACTGGAGATAAAAAGACTCCCACATCTTTTTTTTTTTTTTTTTTTACATGACTATACAGTTGATGTCTGAGACAGACACACAAACATAATACTATATGGTAAGTGCAGTTGTTATGTGAAAACAGGTTACACTCAGGAAGTATGGCTATAAGATACTTTTTTAAATGGTTAAGGTCAACTGAAGACTTGCAAAAGTCACCGTTAACTACAATTTATGAAATGTTTCAAAACTTATCTTTCTCTTGGTCTTGGCTCTTTCTTGTCAATGATGGAAATAAAAAGAGAGAGAGATACACTAATGATCTCAGATGTTTTGCTTCCTCTCTACTACCCATTGGTTAGGAAAATAGCTGGACAGCATATAAAACTGTTGATTTCCAAATTCACAATATTGTGAACTCATGTTGTTTGCCAGCCTATTGTTGATCTTCACATATGACCCCTGTTTTCTTTTCTAGCTGGTAGATGTGTGGACAAAGGAAGAGGTACAGGTATCTTTCGAGTATCCTAAAGAGGTCATGTGGGAAGTAAATCTTTCTGCTTCCAGTACCACTGCTAACACAGGAGCAATCCCAAATCGGATTCACCTCTGCAGTAAAAAGGTCAGAAGTAAAATACTAAGCATAATTACCATCAGTAAGAAAAGTAATCAAGGCCAGAGTCAAACAATCTGCTAGAGTGAAATGTTTAAAACTTTGAATGAGACTTTAATTAGATTCTTAGAAAATAGCCTGCTTTGAAACTGTTTTGTGTGTCTTCCATGAATAATTTACTCCCATGCATTTTAAATTATCTTAGAGATCAAGCCATTCTCTGGAAAAGTGTTAATTTTCTGGAGAGGTAGCACAAACACTGTTATGTTTTGTTAATTTTTCATCTCATGTATTTAATAAACTGTTTGACTCTTAGAATCTGCAAGAAATAACATTAACCTAAGGCATCTCCTATTTTGGTTCTGAAACTCTGACTTTTAGTCATTTAGTCTGTTGGGATTGGGAGAACAATGTCAGACTGATCCATTTGTTTTTAAATGTTGTGAGGACAGTTGAGGGGTAAGGAGAAGTTACTATTTTGAACTGGGAAGCAGCTTGGGCACTTATGCACAACTCCAGGTGAATAAACTAAGTGTGCCTATATGTAAGCCTGATTGCCTAAAGGTATACATCTAAGATTCCATATTGATCAGTGCTAGACTGCTGCTGTTTGAGGACCAGAGGCATGGTTTATTCAGAGTGGCATGGAAGGAAAATTGGATCACAGAAAGACATTCTTATTTAAACAGGACTTGAAATCTGGCAGTTCTCCTAGGGGAATAAAATACTATTGGATTACACTTATTTGTGGGCATTTTTTCTTGCCTTCTACATTGCCCTTTAAGCATAGTAACCATGATATATGTTCATCTTTGTATTCCGTAAACAGTAGGCATGATAATACTGTAGAGATTTACTCCTTCACTACCCATTCATTCATTCAGGTACACAGGTGATGTTTAGGAAATACTGAAGCAGTAGTCTAGCAGAGAGGGGGCATTGCTCTGAGTCTGTCTGGTTGCTATACTTAGGGACTATGCAGCTTTTCACTTCATTTTAAAGACAAATGGTCTGCATAGAGAGGAAGCACATGATTAGCTTTGTATCTTTGTTCAGTTAGCTAATCGGGCCAGAGCTGTTGGTCCATCTGTGCATAAGCCAGTTAGTGTTTCTCTGTTCTTAGCCACAGATTGCACCTTGAACCTTTGCCAGCTGTTTCCTAAGTGCATGCCATTGGATGTGAGGGGGACCTGAAAAGAGTGCAGATAGATCAGCTTAAAATCATCACAGCTTTTAAAAACAAAACAAAGCACAAAGCATGAATCCCATAATGGTAGATGAGAAGTTTTGTCTTGGTATATTCAAAGGTCAGCTGCCATATGTGCTGCGGTGTAAACACTACATGATAGGGACAAAATTTAAGAAGCTGTGACAAAAAAGTATTAGAACTTTTATAATCCTTTTTTACTTAAAAAATTGAATTTCTGCTGCAAGTTAGTATAACTAGTCCTAGAAAATATTGGGCAGAATGTGGACGGTCTCATTGGTTCAGAAATCGCCCAGAGCTCTACATGACCAGTATGCCTCATGATTTCATAGATGACGTGATTAGATAACATTCTTGGTTATCTAGTAATAACTCCCTTGCCGCTGGGCTTGGGGCCTTGTTCTTTGAAGACTTATAGAACTCAAATGAGGTTTCACCTATAATCAATAAAAATGTCTCTTATTTGCTTCATATTTTTGCTTTTACTTAACAATCATGCATATTATTTCAAGTGAGTCTCAAAACAACCTTGTAAGTTAAACATTATTCTTCAGGTTTACCATCTGATCACCTGGCAAACTCTTCTTGTCTGACATTAGTGACTGACGGAACTCAGGGAAGAATAGTTTACTATAAAAAATTGACTAAAAAAAGTATAATCCCATACTGACAAAATTATCACTTTTATAAGATGCTACGTTCTCTTATTAGGAGACAATCAACTTTTAGGTGAAATATCATTCACCAAAATTTAAAAAAATTACTGAAATAGTTTGTTCACTTCAAGAGCATCGAAAGAAAATAAAAGTGAAAGAACTCTCTTTGGCATCTCTGGATATTTGAACAGACAACAAGGAAGAACTGTAGCTTTTTTTTTGTTTTTTTTTTTTAAGCTAAATTATCCTAAGAACACTCTGCTCCAACATAGGAATGCCAGTGGAATAAGAGATGGTAACACAAGATGCACCAGGAGACTCGAGGTTTTGTGTGTTTGAAACTTATATTCTACTATAATGACTAAATTGTAGAGAAGCAAAACTAATGTGTGTGTGTGTGTTTAAATTTGCCCAATGTTTTTTTGGTTCTGTCTTCTAGGAGCAGACAAACTTCTTTTGTTTTTTTGTTTGTTTGCTTGTTTGTTTTTAAAAGGTCACTTCAATTTTATAGAACAGTATAAGACAAGGACAATTAAAAAGTTATACTACATTAGAACAATATATTTTGCTCAACATAGAAATGCCAAAGGCTCATAAAGGTGTATGTGATATGCAGTGTTTTCTTTCACATAATTTATTTAAATTGGTAGGACTTTTTTTTTTTTTTTTGTCTTTCAACTTTTAATTTCACTATAAACAAAAGTGAAGTAAATATAATGGTTGTTATCAACTGAATACCAGATGAAATCTTGGCATTTAAAAGAACATAGATCTCTTCTTACAAACTTGCTTTTGATTTTAATTCAAGAATAATTATGCTGGATTCTGATGTATGACTGGACAGAAAAAAAAAAAAACATGTGGTTGTGTGTTTTGGCATATGTTCTTCCAGCTTTTTCAGTGATCGACATGATAACCAACAAAGAGAATTTACTTTGAAAGTCCTTTTTCTGTACAATATTCTAATCATCACCAAAGAATAATTCCAACACCTATTGGTTACTTTAACTTGAAGACCTTATGTATATATACATATCAATGACTTTATTTTTTTTAAGTTTTTTTTTTTTTTTTGAGGGGGGGCCAGAGAGAGAATACCAAGCAGGCCCCACACTGTCAGTGCGGAGCCCAACAGGGAGCTCAATCCCAGGAACCATGAGATCATGACCTGAGCAGAAATCATGAGTCAGACGCTTACCCAGCTGAACCACCCATGCACCCCATATGTCAGTAGCTTTAAGTGGTGGAGAATAGGGATGTGGAATTCAGAGGAATAAACTTTTGGAACAGATACCTGCATAATATCATGCTTTTTTTCCAGCTCCATGGCTGCTAACAGAAAAAAAATTGGGGTAAAGTAAGAATGAAATAAGTAAAAATATAATGTTTTTATAACAGATTTTTTTTCCATCATTCATGTTTATAGCTTGCTCCTGAGAGTGGACTTAAACCTATAAACCATAGTTTTAGCTATATATCATTACCATAAAGGAAAAGAATGTGCATGCTCTCTCTCACACACACATACACACACACACACACATAGAGGAAGCCTAGATTTTAGTATCAAATAGAGAAGTGAATGTTATGCAATCAACAAAACACTGTTGTGCAATAATTAAAGAATTTTTAAACTGAAGATTAAATTGGAATGTTGTTATAAACATAAGGGAAATGGCCAACATTTTTCTTTGTATCAAAAGAAAACTCATTTCTAAAAATAAGCACCCTCTTTGTGATGACCCTTTAAAATAGTTTTAAGTGATTCCAATCACAGATGAGCTTTTGGGACTGTAGCACTTTGCTGTAAGTGGTTTACTCTTTGATCCTGCAGGCTTTAATCAGGTGTGTGTCTAGAAGAAAGCATCGGCATAACAATATCACCAGCCAGACTCTCCACAGCTCTCTAAAGTGAACATGGCAAGACTAAAACATTCTGCTGAGTCCTGAAAGGCTTCCTTTGGTATATATATTTAAGAAGGTATTGGTTAAAGCCATTCCCCACTGCTAAACTTTATGTTATCAAATTGAGGAAAATATGGACCTTTCTAAAGTTACCAAATTAAAAAAATCACCTTGATGGAAAACAAGGAAGGTTTTTTTTTTCTCTTTCATGTTGCATTTTTAAATAAAATGAAACAGAAATCAGATTTAAATAAAAGGAATGATTGAGAATGTTGGCTAGTCTTTGAAATGTTGTTATTGACCTTAGTGTTCAATTCCTTTATCATGTGAAATTGATTTAGTGTAATCGAAATGTTCCAATTTCCTTTACTTAGAGTGTCTTGGATATTGCCTTCAGAAATGCAAAAATCAAAGAATTACTGTCCTGTTTATTCCACCTCCCATCCCCACTCAAATCCATACTTCTTATCACTACTGATTCTGTAACTTAGACCCCAAACCTTCATATTTTCTTCCCTGTCCTTTTGCTCCCCTAATCGAAACAATTTCCCTCTTAATAATAACTTAGTGGTTAAGCACTAGGTTTGAGTCCTTTGCCAGTTAATAAATTTTTATGGCCTTGGGCAAGTCACTTAACCTCTCTAAAGACTTTTTCTAGTACTTATTTTGTAGGTTTATGGGATTAAATGAAACAAATTCATGTAAACAACACAGTGCCTGCACTCAATACGTGTTAGCTACCACTCACTCTTCCCCTCTTTTTATATTTTTATTTTTAATTTTTTTTTTTTTTAGCGTTTTATTTATTTTTGAGACAGAGAGAGACAGAGCATGAACGGGGGAGGGGCAGAGAGAGAGGGAGACACAGAATCGGAAGCAGGCCCCAGGCTCCGAGCCATCAGCCCAGAGCCCGACGCAGGGCTCGAACTCACGGACCGCGAGATCGTGACCTGAGCTGAAGTCGGACGCTCAACCGACTGAGCCACCCAGGCGCCCCTCTTCCCCTCTTTTTAAAAAATTAGTTAATTAATTATTTGTTATTTTGAGACAGCATGCGAGAATGCACAGGAGGGGCAGAGAGAGGGAAAGAGAGAATCCCAAGCAGGCTCTGCACTGTGATCATGACCTGAAGTCAAAATAAAAAGTTGGAGGTTTAACCAACTGAGCCACCCAGCCACCCCCTACTCTTCCCCTCTTGTCCCTTCCTCTCCTTACCCTCCCTTGCCTCCTCTCCCCATCCTCCTTTCTTCTGCTTCCCTACATCCCTCTGCCTTTCTTCCTCCTCTTTGAGTGAATGCTTAGCACAGGGTAAGCACTCAACAAAATGATAGTCTTCATTGTTGTCTCCATGAATCAAGCCTTCATCATTTCTCCCCTGGAAAACTGAATTTAGTTCATTGGTCCAAATTCCCTATTTATGTATATCCTTCACAGAAAAGTTGTATGTCTTTAATTTGAATTTGTGAAAGTATAGTTTTTAAATCAAATCATGTATTTAGGATTAGAAAGTGAAATATTGTAAAAACCACTGTTAGTAACTATTATGCTTTTGCTTTCTGATTGTATTTGTCTTCATATAGATGCTTCCTATAGTCACTGTCTTCATATAGACTTGTTTTGAAGATTTTAAAATTACTTTGAGAATATATATAGACTGTTTTGCTTAAGAAGACTACTATGTACCAGGCAATATGACTTAAGTGCTTTGCATACATTATCCTATTTAATTCTCAGTAACCTATGAGATGTTTAATATTATTACCACCTATTTTACAAAGAAGAAATCAAACCGAGAGTTATGCTCAAGGTCATACAGCTATAAATAGTAGAGAAGACTTTGAACCTAGATGGTCTGATTCCAAAGACTATGCTCCTAAACACTAGTTTATACTGCCCCCCTGCTTCTAGGAATAATTAAATAATTTAGCCAAGTGTGTCCTTAACTTAGAATTTTCTGAGCACTTGAGTTAAAATGAAGAACAATTTCTGGAAATTCACCTTTTAAAAGGAAAAGTAAATTATTTTCTAATAAGTACTGAAAACTAAGTCTGAAAATAAATCTTACCATTGACTTTTCATCTTTTTTTGTGGCTAGTCAATAAGGTTTTCTCATTTGTTAATTGTCTGAAAAAAGGAAATGTGTCTGAAGGATGACATGTGAACTGAAGAGACAAAATCATGACCCTATGAAAAATAGCTGAAGGATCTGGAGATATTAGCCTTGAGAAGACTGGGGGGCGGGGGGGATGAAAACTTTTCAAATATTTGGAGGGCTTGTATGTGAAGGAAGGATTAGATATACTCTGTGCCCAAGAGGCACCATGGAAAATCACGTTCTGAAAAATAATGGCAAGACCTTCACCAATCATGATTTAACTATTTGTACTTACCCTCTAGCTCAGAGATCTCACACTTTCAGGGAAAGGGAAGGTAGCTGCTTTTTTCTTTTCTTTTTTTTTTGCAAAAACTGATATCTGAGACCTTCAGTTGTGCTCACTTGGCCCCTGAGTTGATGTGAAAAGGATGATTTTTCTAAAAAGTCAGATTATAAACTTAATGCATAAAAAAATGGGACTCCATAAAACCAGAAAGCTGCTCCTAATCCCACCATCCAAGGACAATAATTTGATATATTAGTAACATCTATTTTTTATGATTATAAAAAGTGTAAATACAGCAAAGTATAAAGAGAAAAATATCAGAAAAGTAAAAGACAAAGTTAAAAAAATTCCTTAATTTTCCACATAATCACCACTTCCATTTTGATATATTTTTCATTTAGTCCTTTACTTTTACTATTTTTATATCTAATTTAATTTATAATTTGTAACAAAATTTATACTGTACAAAGTTTTGTAAAGGCCATTCTTTTCACATAACATTATATATGGACATTATATTATTATTTTAATATTTCAAGTACATAGTTTTTAATGAGGACTATGGCTCCATCTTATGAGTATACCATGATATATTTAGCCAGTTTCCTATTTATAAATAATTTTGTATGCAGTTGTTTGTTAGCATAATACTGCAGTGAACATCTTTGTGTATTATTAGTTATTCAAATGCTAATTGTGTTCTTAGGTTAGATTTCTAGAGGTGGAATTAAGAATTGCCCCAAAGCTCTTGATAGAACAAACCAAACTGACCTCTGAAAACCTTGTATCACTTTACTTTCTGATTATTAGTGAGATTAAACTTGCATTTTTAACAGTTTAGTGAATTATAGTTGGTAGTTATGATGGCAATTTTTATTTCAATTTGTATTTCTTTAAATACAATTGATATTTCATATTGATTTTATATGTCTAATGGCCAAATACAATATTTCTTTAAGATACCTATTTCTCTTTTCTCTCATTTTTCAGATGTATAGTTAGTATTTTATTAATTGACTCATAGGAAACTATGTATTAAAGACTTAAAACCTTTTTTATGATTTTTGTTTTGCCTTTAAATGTATTTATTTTTAACATTCTGAAGTTTTAATTTGTACGTAATCATACTTTTCAGTTTTTGTGAAGCAAAAGCATTAGGAGGTATACACATGCAGATACGATCTTATGTGATTGTAGGAGTTGGTAAGCAGTGGTCTATAAGGCTGCTGTCTTCGTGTCTGATCCTGGAGCTTGAAGTCCACAGGGCAAGCTTGCCACAGGGCAAGCAAGTGGGAAGGCAAGATGGGGGTACAATGGAAAGAGCAAGGACAGTGTGCAGCCGCAATCACAGGAGCTAAGCCCCTGGAGGATGGAGTGATACCAGTGCCTGTTCATACTGCCTCTGCAGTATCTGGTGTGAGTATCTGCCTTTGGTCATGAGGCCAAAGGGACACACATCTGTCCCAGGAGTCAGAGCAGCCGAAGGAGGATACAGGGGAAGGCTGAGTAATGTCTGCCCAGCCACTCATCACACCCAGAGATGAAACTGGATCAGTGACAATGTGTCAAAGCTACAAAATGGCTGCTGCTTCATGTCTACTCTCCAAATGTCCTGAAAGAATCTCTCTTGTCCACTCCTGTGAGAAATAGAAAGAAAAGTTGACACATTACAAAACTGCCACACACCAATATTTTTTCCCAGTATAAGTTAACTCGGGAAGAAATGATACCTTTGCAAAATTTAGCCTGTCCATTCAGGATCATGGTATATTTCTACATTTAAATCTGATTTTATGTATTGCAAGTGCTATAATTTTGTCATGTGAGCCCTAGGTAATTTCTAGTAGAATTATTTTATGTTTCTCATTTCTAGAGCAAATGGAATCTTCTTTTCAATTATCTTTTCAGCTAATTGAAAAGAAAATGATTTTCGCATATTTATATTTTCTCATGCTTTGCTGAAAGCCTACTAATTTTGGAACTTTGTAAAGTTGATATTCACCAGTTTTCTAAGCATATAATTTTATTATCTACAAACAATAACATTTACCAATGCTAACTCAATTTTTATTTGCTTTATTGTTCTGGAATCCCTGATTGATGGTGAGTATTCTTTTAGTTTCCTAATTTTACCACGTATATTTTTAATCTTGAACAACTACTTCTATTTTTGCTGATTTGTTCATTTCTAAAATCAGGAATTTGTGGGGTGCCTGGGTGGCTCAGCCAGTTGAGCATCCGACTTTGGCTCAGGTCATGATGTCACAGCTTGTTGGTTTGAGCCCTGTGTTGGGCTCTGTGCTGACAGCTCAGAGCCTGGAGCCTGCTTCAGATTCTGTGTCTCTGCCTCTCTCTCAAATATAAATAAACATTAAAAAAATAAATGAAAATAAAATCAGGAATTTGTGTGGAATGTCATTTGACCTCTATTGACATGTGGTAGAATATATTAATAAATTTCTCAAAAGTGAACTATCTGCAATGAATAAATTCCACATTGTCCCTGTAAATGATTTACTTTTTAATGTACTGATGAATGTACTACTAATAATTTATTATTTAAAAAAATCTTCATTTCTATATAAAATTGACCCAGTTTTTTATTTGGTGTCAGTTTCAGAGCTATGCTAATTTCATGAAATTAATTCAATTATTTTTGCTTACAAATTCTGCGACAGTTTTTATAGTCTAAGAAATATATAGTTTTAAAAACTATGAAAGACCTACCAGTAAAACTGGTGCCAAGCATTTTTGTGGTAGTTTGTAAAAAATTAACATTTTATTTGAGGTAAATTATACATATGGTAAAATGCACAGACCTAAAATGTATAGCCCACTGAAATTTTATACATATACAGACATACACATATATATCTCTGTAACCACTACCCAAATCAAAATATAAATATTTCCAACATCTCAGTGAAAACCCCTTCAAAGCTAATCACTATTCTGCCTTGAAAATAATTTTTATTTCCTTTTTTTCTCTTGGGAGTAGTCTCAGCAAACACTTGTCCTTCTTTTTGTATTAGTTTTCTAAGGCTGCCATAACAAAATACCACAGACTGGGTGGCTTAAGCAACAGAAATTTATTTTCTCACCACTCCGGAGGCTGGAATCAAGACATAGGCAGGTTTAGTTCCTTCAGAGGCTTCTTTCCTTTGCTTGAAGTGGCTGCCTTCTCACTATGTCTTCACATGATCTTTCCTCTGTGGGTACACATCCCTGATGTCTCTTTGTGTGTCCAAATTTCTTCTTCTTATAAGGACACAAGTCAGATCGGATTAGGGCCCACCCCAAAGGCTTTATTTTAACTTAATTACCTCTTTAAAGACTGTATCTGTTAATACAGTCATATTCTGAAGTACTTGGTTGGGGTTAAGACTTAAACATAGAATTTTGTGGAGACTACCATCCAGTTCCAGGCAGCCATCTGACAATTTCTAACACCTTTCTTGTATTTGGAGAATTTCGTACTTTAGGTGTCCACACTTTTAAAAGCTAGAATCCAGAAACTCACTTTCAAACATGTTCCAGGGTTTCTGCAGATGCCTACAGTTATGTTGCACAACTTTGGAAGATGGCATTCACATCAACTCTGATGAGAATGATTCCTTGCAGAGTTTTGCTGTGTTCAATTTCTCTAGCGTATGACTTAGGTTCATTATTTCCTGTCACTTTGAAACTACTGTCACACAGAAGCAGGTGTTCCAGAAATCTATTCCAATGCTCTTGGGAACAGAACTGTCAAACCTCCAGAGACAGAATATTGTGGCAATGTCCACTGCCCAGTCTGACCAGTTATAGTGTCTACCCTGTTCTGTGGCTGCTGAAGCAGCAGCTCCACAAGAACCATTTAGCAGAGTAACAGAAGCATCATTTGTCTGCATAGTCTCCAAATTGGGGTGGTTGCTCATATAAGAAATTCAGTGACCACATAATACAATTTACAAATTAATTTTTGCTTGAGCTCTTTGGAGTGAATTTTTTATTTGCATCTACAAACAAAAGGTACATTAGTTTATTCAGGGTTTTTGTTTTTTAGGAAGAGAAGAGAAGGAAGGAAAAGAAAGAAAGGAAAGGAAGGAAGAAAGAAAAAAAGAAAAGAAAGAAGGATTTTTTGGTGTGTGTTTTGTAAAATATAGTGAATATCCAACCAAGAAAAAGGATAAAAAATTGCATGTGTGCAGATTTAGAACAATAATAAAAGATTTCTATGTGCTCATCACCCAGGCTAAGAAATAGAACAGATGCTTTCCATGTTCCTGGCTGTCTGCACCTCTCCTTATTCAGACATTTGTATTAACCACATCCCTTTGGATTTCTTTAATGTTTTTACACCAGTATATGGACCACTAAAGAATACATTGTTAGGTTGTGCTCTTTGGTGAAATTAATATGAATGAATCATACTATATATATTTTTCTATGACTGCTTTCCTGTTTCTCAACACTATATTGTTGAGATTTGTCCATGTGGATACACATAGCTTTACCTAACTCATTCCATGCTCCATCATGATCCTGTTTGTAAATATCCCACAACTTATTTATTTCACCAGTGATAGACATTTAAATCATTTTCAAGTTTTTATTACTACAATGTCATTATAAATGTTTTTATGCATGTCTTCTGGTGCACTGTATAGAACATCCAGTGGGCTTATCGTCTGTGTATGTTCTCATTTATAACATAATTTTCCTAAGTGATTGTATTAATTTTTAATTCTACCAGAATTAGATGAAAGTTGTTTTTGTTCTATATTCTCATTAGCATTTGGTATTGTCAGAAATTTAAATTTGTACCAGTCTAGTGGGTATCAACAGTATCTCATTGTGATTTTAGTTTGCATTTTCCTGATTTATCAATAGATTGATATCTTTTGTTGTATGTGTATTTTCATTTCTGCGCCTATGGAATTCATTTTTTCCCTCCATTTTTCTATTAGGTTCATTTTAAAATTGAAGTACAATATTCTTTATATATTATTGATATATTACCCTTTGTTGGTTATATATTTTGCAGATACCTACTTTCACTTTCTATATGGAGTCTTTTGATACACAAGTTCTTAATTTTAACAGTCATATTAATTAATCTGTTCCTCTGATTTGTGCTCTCTGTGTTTTGTTTAAGAAATTCTTTTGAGTGCCTGGGTGGCTTAGTTGGTTGAGTGACCAACTCTTGATTTCAGCTCAGGTCTTGATCTCACGGTCACAGTATCGAGCCCTGCGTGAGGCTCTGCACTGGGGATGGAGCCTGCTTAAGATTCTGTCTCTCCCTCTGCCCCTCCCCCACTCATGCTCACTCTCTCAGAAAGAAAGAAAGAAAGAAAGAAAGAAAGAAAGAAAGAAAGAAAGGGAAAGAAAGGATACTTTTGTGCTTTGAGATCATAAAATATTCTTCTGTGCTGTTTTCTAAAAATTTTATAGAAAACAGTACAGAAGAATAGTGTTGCTTTTCACATGTGGCTGTAAATCCATCTGGGATGAGTTTTGTGTATGATGTGAGGAATAAATGCTCTGCAACACTACCCTTATCATATAGCAAATGACCATAGGAGAGTATTTGTTTCTAAGGTCTTCATTCTCTTATCATTCTAGTATTGATTTCTGACTTAATCATATTATAGTCAGAGAAGAAGGTCTTTGAGTACAATTCTTTCAAGTTGGTTGAGAATTGTTTTATGTATGTGGTCACCTTTGGTAAATGCTTCATGTGTGCCTGATTTAAAAAAAAAAAAAAGTGCCTTCTATAGCTGTTGGGTGCATTTTCTAAACTAACATTAGATGAATCTTATTAATTGTGTTATTAAAATTGTCTGTATCCTTAATTTTTTTCTACTAAATCTTCCAAGTACTGAGAGAGTTGTGTTAAAATCTTCCACTATTATGGCAGAATTGTCTATCTCCCATTGAAGTCTATTAATTGTTGCTTTATATGTTTTGGGGCCATAATATTAGTAGTATACACATCTAGAACTGTGAACTTTTCAGTTAATGAGCATGTAGTGGACCTCTTTATTTTAATAATGCCTTTTATTACAAAATCTATTGTGTCCAATATTAATACAGTAATATAATGAACACAGTTTTCTTTTGGTCGATATTTCCTAGGATTTTTTCAACTTTTTCCTTTTAAACTTTTTATAGTCTTGTGTTTTAGATGTAGATTTTTGTTTTCTTAAACATATTCTGGTGATGTTTGTATTTTAATGAGTACATTTAGTCCATTTAGATTTATTTTAATTACTATATGTAGATATAATTACCATATATATGTGTGTATAAATATATATGATATATAAATATATGTTTTATATATAAATATCTGTTCATAAAAATATATATATTCTAAATTACAACACACACATATTTGGATATTTTTTTCTAACATTTATTTTGTTTTTCCTCATTATTCTATTTTTTCTATATTTCTCTCTTTTCTTGGGCTTTTATTTTCCAAATGGTATTTTTCTCTGTTATTTTGGATTAGTCTCACTGGTAGCTGTCATATCTATCAAGTAATAAAAGAGATATTATTCCCAGGATTTTCTTAGAAATTGTAGCATGAATGTGCATTATCAAGATCTAAATTTAATAAAAAATCTTTACTCCCCTCCTGAACAATACACAAACCTTAGCACAATTGATTCCAGTCACCTGCTCTTCATTTGTATCCTTTTATTGTCATGTATTTTAATCCTAACTTATTTTTGTTTTTATTTCAATCCAGAAAGTCATTAGTTTTGTTGTTTTTATACCATCAAGATTTCATCGAATTTGTCCATAAAACCCTTTCCTCTTGTACTTTCCACCACAGCTCCCATTCCATGTGACTAAAGGACATATTTTGGAATTTCCTTAGTAATATTTTTTCTAGTGAATTATAATTAACATACAGTGTTACATTAGCTTCAGGTGTACAATATACTGATTTAACAATTCTATACATTTCTTGTTGCCCATCATGATAAGTGTCCTTCTGCCCACCTCTCCTCTGTATTTAAGAGTCTGTTTTCGGGTGCCTGGATGGCTCAGTCAGCTAAATGTCCAACTTTGGCTCAGGTCATGATCTTCCAGTTCACAAGTTCAAGCCCCATGTTGGGCTCTTTGCTGACAGCTCAGAGGCTGGAGCCTTCTTCAGATTCTGTGTTTCCCTTTCTCTCTGCCCCTCCCTGTCTGCACTCTGTCGCTCTCTTTCTAAAATAAATAAACATACTTTTTTTTCTGAAGAATGGTTTTTGTTTTGGTTTGTCACTTTTTTTCTTTGTTCATGTGTTTTGTTTCTTGAATTCCAAATATGAGTGAAAAAATATGGTACTTGTTTTTCTCTGACTTATTTTATTTAGCATAATACCTTCTAGGTCTATCCATGTTGTTGCAAATAGCAAGATTTCATTCTTTTTTTATGGCTGAGTAATATTCCATCACACACACCACACCAAATACACACACACACACACACACACACACACACACACACACACATCTATTCATTCATCTGTGGGCGAACACTTGGGTTGCTTCCATATCTTGGCTATTGTAAATAATGTTGCAATAAACATAGGGGTGCATATATCTTTTTGAATTAGTGTTTTTGAATTCTTTGGGCAACTACTCCATAGTGGAGTTACTGGATCATATGGTAATTCTATTTCTCATATTTTGAGGAACCTCCATACTGTTTTCCAGAGTGGCTGCATAAATTTGCATCAACGGTGTACAAGGGTTCCTTCTTTATATCCTCACCAACACTTATTTTTTTGTTTTTGATTTCAGTTTTTTTTTAAATTGAGAGAGAGAGAGAGAGAGAGAGAGAGAGAGAGAGAGAGAAGCAGTGGAGAGGGGCAGAGGGAAATAGAGAATCCCAAGCAGGCTCTACACTCAGAATGGAACGCGAAGCAGGGCTTGATCCCACAGCCTTGGAATCATGACCTAAGCTGAAATCAAAAGCTGGATGCTCAACTGACTGAGTCACACAAGCACCTCTGATTTTAGATAATCTGACATGTGTGATATCTCATTGTGGTTTTGATTTGCATTTCCCTGATAATGAAAGATGTTGAGCATTTTTTCATGTGTCTGTTGACCATCTGTATGCCATATTTAGAAAAATGTCTATTCATATCCTCTGTACATTAATTGGATTATTGTTTAAATGTTTAATTGGATTATTTGTTTCTGTGTGTGTGTGTGTGTGTGTGTGTGTGTGTGTGTGTGTGTGTTGAGTTCTATAAATTCTTTAAATATTTTTGATATTAACCCCCTATTGGGTATATCACTTGCAAATATCTTTTCCCATTCAGTAGGTTGTCTTGTTGATGGTTTCCTTCACTGTGCAAAAGCTGTTTTATTTTAGTGTAGTCCCAATAGTTTATTTTTACTTGTTTTCTTGCCTGCAGAGACATAGCTTGAAAACTATTGTGATGGCCAATGTCAAATAAATTACTGCCTATGTTTTCTTGTAGTAGTTTTACGGTTTCAGGTCATATTTATGGCTTTAATCCATTTTGAGTTTATTTTTGTGATTCTGTGAAAAAAACAGTCCAGTTTCATTCTTTTACATGTAGCTGTCCAGTTTTAATACCACCATTCGTTAAAGAGACTGTCATTTTCCCATTGAATATTCTTGTCTTATCATAGATTAATCAATGATTTAAGTATGGGTTTATTTCTGGGCTACTTTATGTGCCTATTTTTGTGCCAGTTAGTAATATTATATTGGTAGCAAACTCACTGTTTTTTCTTCTCTGAAGACATTTTAATTGCATCTCCATTTTTAATGATTTTTTGGGTATAGTCTTTCCGGGTATAGAATTCTGATAGTTCCCTTCCCTTGGCAAAATTGAACACATCTTTTCACAGACTTCTGGGTTCCATTGTTGCTATGAAAAAGTCTGCTGTCAGTCTAGGTTTTGATCCTTTGAAGATCCTTTATCTTTTTCTGTTAGGCTTCCCTGAAGATCTCTTTATCTTTGATGTTCTGTAGTGTTGTTATGATGTCTAGGTGTGATTTTTTTTCTTTTAATCTTACTTAGAATTCACTGAACTATTTGAGCCAGAAGATAATAGAAGATGACATTCATCAGTTTTGGAAAAATTCTCTGCCATTATCTCTGTTTTTCTCTATACTTAATGTGATTTTTTTTTCCAAATGTTCCTACATTTCTGTCACATGCCTATCAAAATAATGCATTAATAACCTAATGCTGCATAATAAATCAGCCCAAAATTTTGTTTTGTTTTGCTTAAAACAAATTTGTTTTGCTTAAAACAACAATAATCATTTATTGTCACATAGTCTCTGTAGGTCACATTCAGGGCTTAGTTCTTATTCAGGGTCATTCATGATATTAAAGTTTTATGTCGGTTGAGACTATAGTTATCTGAAAGCTTGAGGGGGGCTGGAAAATATATTTTGAGGGTGGCAAATTGGTGCTGACTGTAGGCTAGGAGCCTTAGTTCTTCTCTACATGGATTACTCCACAGGGCCACTTGAGTGTATCCTCATGGCATGGCATTGTTCAGATTTTTTCTTCTTATGAAGGAGGGAGACATGACTTTCAAGCTCTTTTCATGTCAGAGCAGAAACTGCAAGTGCTGACTTTGTCTTTTAAACTATTGTTTGGAATTTTTATTCTATCCATTCTGTTTTAGATTTTAAGATCTCTTCTTATTTTCCTTTATCATTTTTAGTAGCATATAATAATTGTTTCATAACTGTAGTAAATTTTCTTACCTTTTTCTTTTCCCTCTGAGCAAGTTGTTGATAGTTTTTTCCTTTCTCTTTTTACTCTACCATTTTATCTAAATTAATGTTTATCTTTGTTATTTTAATTAATATATGTTCATCATAGAAAAATAATTTTTAAGCAGAAAACAAGACAAGGAAAGTCAAACTCCACAAAGCAGAGAACTGTCAGTAACATTTTAGCCTACCTATCTCCACTCATATATATATATGTCAGTATATATATATATATATATCACATCTTCTTTATCCATTCAGCCATAGATGGACATTTGGGCTCTTTCCATACTTTGGCTATTGTCAATAGTGCTGCTATAAACATTTGGGTGCATGTGCCCCTTCAAAACAGCACACCTGTATCCCTTGGATATGTACCTAGTAGTGCAATTGGTGGATCATAGGGTAGTTCTATTTTTAACTTTTTGAGGAACCTCCATACTGTTTTCCAGAGTGGTTGCACCAGTTTGCATTCTCACCAATAGTGCAAAAGAGATCCTCTTTCCCTGCATCCTCACCAACATCTGTTGTTGCCTGAATTGTTGATTTTAGCCATTTTGGTTTGTGTGAGTTGTAGTTTTAATTTATATTTCCATGATGATGAATGATGTTGAGTATTTTCTCATGTGTCTATTAGCCATCTGGCTATTTCCATCAGTCTATTTCCATCAGTATTCTTTGGAAAAGTGTCTGTTCATGTCTTTTGCCCACTTCACTGAATTATTTGCTTTTTGGGTGTTGAGTTTGATAAGTTCTTTATAGATTTTGGATACTAACCCTTTATTTGATATGTCATTTGCAAATGTCTTCTCCCATTCTGTTGGTTGCCTTTTAGTTTTGCTGATTGTTTCCTTTGCTCTGCACAAGCTTTTTGTCTTGATGAGGTCCAAATAGTTCATTTTTGCTTTTGTTTCCCTTGCCTCCAGAGATGTGTTGAGTAAGAAGATGCTGCAGCTGATGTCAAAGAGGTTTTTTGCCTGCCTTCTCCTCAAGTATTTTGATGGCTTCCTGTCTTACATTTAGGTCTTTCATCCATTTTGAGTTTATTTTTGTGTATGGTGTAAGAAAGTGGTCCAGGCTCATTCTTCTGCATGTCTCTGTCCAGTTTTCCCAACACCATTTGCTGAAGAGACTGTCATTATTCCTTTGGATATTCTTTCCTGATTTGCCAAACATTAGTTGGTCATATGTTTGTGGGTCCATTTCTTGGTTCTCTATTCTGTTCCACTGATCTAAGTGTCTGCATTCATGCCAGTACCGTACTGTCTTGATGATTACAGCTTTGTAATATAGTTTGAAGTCTGGGATTGTGATGCCTCCAGCTTTAGTTTTCTTTTTCAGGATTGGTTTGGCTATTAGGGGTCCTTTCTGGTTCCATACAGATTTTAGGATTGTTTGTTCTAGCTCCGTGAAGAATGCTGGTGTTTTTTGATAGGGATTGCATTGAATGTGTAGATTGCTTTGGGTAGTGTCGACATTTTAACAATATTTGTTCCTCCTATCCAGGAGCATGGAATCTTTTTCCATTTTTTGGGGGGGGGGTCTTCTTCAATTTTTGTCATAAGCTTTCTATAGTTTTCAGTGTATAGATTTTTCCCCATTTTGGTTAGATTTATTCCTAGGTGTTTTATGGTTTTTGTGCAATTGTAAATGGGATCAATTCCTTGATTTCTCTTTCTGTTGCTTCATTATTGGTATATAGAAATTCAACCGATTTCTGTACATTGATTTTATATCCTGCAACTTGCCAAATTCATGGATCAGTCTAGCAGTTGTTTGGTGGAATCTTTTGGGTTTTCCATATGGAGTATCATGTTGTCTGTGAAGAGTGAAAGTTTGACTTCCTCCTTGCCAATTCGGATGACTTTTATCACTTTGCAGTTTTTTTTTCTTTCTAATATTTTCTTTTACGCTTTGCTTTGTCTTTCTTTTTGAGGGTTAATTTCTATTCTTCTGTTTTTTTTAAATTATCTTGACTGCCATATAAATGATAGATGAAACTGTAAGAATGGATGAAATTGCCTTGCAACAGAATGAGAACAGAGTCTAGCCCTGGAAATCTCCAAAATTTAATAGGTAAAGATGAAACGTATTATTTTTATAGCCTCTTAAATTAATTTTAGTTCATTTATCTCTATTCATTGTTTGTTTTAAAAAAATTAATAAAGGTTTGGACAACTTTGACTGTATTCCACAAACTGATATAATAGGAGAAACTGTTATTTTTGAAGTAGTTGAGGTGTTTTTGTTTAAATTTCCATTATTTTATAAATTTATTGCTTTGCAATTTAAAATTAGCCTGTTATAATTTATTTTTATAGAACTTATTTATATATATTTTTTGGCTTAGTGGAGGTTAATATGTTAATTTTACTTAGGTGCTTTTCAAATTATATGAAGTATTTGCAATATGCGTTACTAATTTTATTAATTATTCAACTCTCTGTCCTTATCTGCTTTTTTCTATCTTTTTAAAATTGTTTTTTGAAATGTTTATTTATTTATTTTGAGAGAGAGTGAGAGAGGGAGAGGGAAAGAATCCCAAGCAGGCTCTACATTGCCAATGCAGAGCTCGACATGGGGCTTGAACCCCAAAACTGTGAGACCATGACCTGAACCGAAACCAAGAGGTGGACGTTTAACCTACTGAACCACCCAGGTGCCCCTTGTTTTTTCTATCTGATATGACAAAATTTATAGTAGCATGTTAAAATTTTCTGTGTAAAGTGTATTTCTAAATATTTCACATATACTTTAATGACTCTTTTTATATTTTGGTGCTGTGTAATTTGATACATAGGTTTTTATATAGTTATTATGCATTTTTAGAACGTATTATTATACACATGTATGTGTATCTTTTATTCCACTTAATGCTTTGTTCTTTGAGTTGTCCTTTTTATGAAATTAATGTTTGAGACGAGTTCTATTTGTGTTGCCTATGGTATCTTTTACTTTTAAACCAGTCTGTTATTTTTCAGTTGCTCCTCTTATCTGAGATATTTGCCTTTTATTTAAACCTGATCTGACACTCTTTATCTTTATTTTTTATTTTTGACACTCTTTATCTTTAAATTGACATAGTTTTAGTGCTAGTTCTATGTATATTTTTATGTAGTTGAATGCATACTACATACATAATTTTTTTTTTTGCACTTCTGATTTTGCAGCGTGACAAAAGATTCCTTGTCAAAAATCTTCTCATAGTTGATGTTGGTTCTATTTTTCCATTGTTGGGTATTAGGTTGTTCCTTTTGTTGTAATTGTTTCAAGTAATGTTTCAATGAACTACTCTGTATTTTGATTTATTGTAGACTCTCAGAAGTAGAATTAATGAGTCAAAGTACACAAACAGTTATAATAATATGTAATTCCACTTTTTATTAAATTTATTCTGCCATCAGTATCTGAGATTGAATTTAAACAAATATATGAAAGCTTATATATCCCAAAGTATCATCCCCCTTAAAGTGGACATTCTGCACAGATAATTGCTTATGTAACATGCTACAAATTCTGAAACTCCTCTTTATGAGTTGCCTTCAAAGCCTAAAGCATAACTTTTTAGTGATTTTCATGTGGTAATCCTAACTTTTGAGAACAGATTTGATTCTTAGAACTAGGTTTTTTAAAATTCATATCTCATGATTTAGAAAAATAAACTGGATAATATTGTTTTTAATGAAAGTTTTAATATATATCTGCCTAGATAAAGTAGGATTTCAACTTATATCTGTCTGACCTCCAAACCCATGTACTTAACCACTAGACTTACAGTCAGCAGACAAAAGTTATTATGGGTATGGTGCTAGGTGCCAAGAATAGAGTAGGGGTCCAAACAGACGTGCTTCTGGTTCTTATGCTGCTGAGTCTAGTTTATACTCAATATTCTTCCTTCAGATATACTCTTTTAAGCATATTAGTAATGGTTCTTTAAAAAACTCATCTTGTTATTTAATACTTAGTACTTATATACACCAAATTATAGCGTGTTGTTTCATTAAAAGCAGAAGGCATTAATTCTTTTTATCTTTAAATTGCTATGCATTTGGTGTTGATCAGTTAGTACTTGCTCTAATGAATGTTTCATTTTATATTGATAGCTTTGACTCAAACTCATTTTAGGTAGGGTAACATTATAATTTACTATCTAAGATGGAATATATGATTGCCCTAACTTTATTTAGTGTATTAAAGAAGTAGTTTTACAGGACAGCATATAGGTACTTTGAGGATATTTGAAATGGGATTAGAGGATAGCAAAATTAATCTGATTTTAGAGGACCTCAAGGTAAATTTCTATTTGTGAAAAAATATTCTTTTAAAAAAGTAGAAAATTAATAAATATTCATAAAGTCTCTTTTATTCCACCATCTCTATTTTATTAAGTCAGATTTTGATAATTATAGCCATAGCTTAAAATACAGATTAATCCACTTGAATCCAGTACAGTGGAAGAATTGCTTTAAACATTATGGAAACAGCACTAATTTGTTCTAGACTTATAGAAATAACTTAGTCCTAAATTTTGGG
The DNA here is from genome assembly GCF_018350195.1 of Panthera tigris. Taxonomy (NCBI): domain Eukaryota; kingdom Metazoa; phylum Chordata; class Mammalia; order Carnivora; family Felidae; genus Panthera; species Panthera tigris. The sequence continues at coordinate 52,722,437 of NC_056676.1, read as the reverse complement.
ATCTCCAGAAGGAAGATGGGCATTGTACATTTTCAACTCATTTATCTAGGCATCTAAATGTAAATAGCTTAGATGGTTGAATCATTTCTTAAGCCCTATTTTGTTTTTTTGTAAGTCAACATGAGTATATAAATCAATCAGAAATTTTAGAGGACATCTGGAAAGCATCTGTTATCTCCTGAAATAATTTTATTTTAAACTCAGGATCACATGAACCATAGTAACTTCTTTTGATTAAGAAAAATTAATAATTAAGATATTTAATATGTTACTCTAAAAATGTCAATAACTATTTGAAATATAAAGAGACACTTGGAAAGATTTGTTTGGGGAAATGAAAACCTACCATTTACTCATTTGAAGTGGTTGTTGAGTTTTCCAGATAAAGTTTGTTCTAATAATTACATGATTTTTAAATTAACATAGTGAAATGATGTGAGACATGATGAGACAGGTTAGAGTTAAGAAAATCACAAGACCTCTATTCAAACATAAATATTACTTTGAATTTGCTAAGTTTTACTGATAGTGTCTTGTATGCCATACAGTGGGGTTTCTGTAGCATCATTAATATCAGAATCTTTGGGGATTCTTGCTTTAAATGCATCCAGTTTGATCTCATCATTCCAATTGACAATCTTTAGCAAAACTTACCAAGAAAAGAGATAAAACCCAAATTGCCTATATTAGGAATGAAAGGAGAGGTACCTCTAGAGACCCTAAAGAAATTAGAAAGATTAAAAAAAAAAAACTATGAATATCTCTCTGCTTATAAATTCTGTAACAGATTAAATTGACAAATTACTCAAAAAACACAAATCACCAAAACTCATTCAAAAAAAAATAGCCTGAACTACCCTATATCTATTAAAGAAATTAAATTTATATGTTAAATTATCTTCCAACAATGACAACAACAACAACAAACTGGTTCCACTGGCAAATTATCCAAAACATTTAAGGAGGAAGTCATATGAATTCTACACAAACTATTTCAGAAGATACAAGAGGAAAAGACACTTCCTAACTCTTTTTATGAGGTTGGCATTATTCTGATACCCAAAGTGGACAAAGGCATATAAGAAAACAACACAACAGACCAATATATCTCACGAACACAAACATAAAAATCCTCAACAGTATGTTATCAAATTAAATTCAGCAACATATAAAACATATATAACATATAATATAACATATAATATAACATATAACATATAACATATATTATATATCATGACCAAGGGGAATTATCCCAGGAATGTAAGTCAAGTCAACATGGAATAATCAATCAATATAATTCATGATATTAACAGATTGAAGAAGAGAAACCACACAGTCTTCTTAGTAGATGCAGAAAAAGCACTTGAAAAAAATTCAACAACAATTTCTGATAAAAATTAACAGCAAACTAGGAATGGAAGAAAACTTTCCTAACTTGATAATGAGTATATACAAGAACTACAGCTGACATAATGGTAAAAGACTAAATGCTTTCCCTTTAGGATTAGCAACAACTCAGGATGTCTCATTTTATCAATCCTATTTAAGACTGTTCTGGAAGTCTTTGCCAGTGCGAGAAGATAAAAAAAAGAAAGAAAAAGAAATTGCACACAGGCTGGAAAGGAAGAAACAAATTATCTTTATTTAAATGAGTTTATCAAGGTTGCAGATATAAGTTTAATGCATAAAAATCAATTTTACTTTTATATAGAGCAACGAATAATTGGAAATTGAATTTTTAAAAACGGTACACTTTGCAAAAATGAAAAATAAAAATAAAAAACTGTACACTTTATATAATCACATTAAAGCAATAAAATATTTAGCTACAAATCTAGCAAAATATATGCAGGACCCCTATTTGAAATACTATAAATTACTGGTAAAAGAAGTAAAAAAAAAAAAAAGACTTAAATAAATGAAGATTTATACTGTCTTTATGGAGTGAAATAGTATTTTTAAGGTGTTAATTGTTCCTAAACTGATTTACAGATCCAATGAAATTTCCAGTCAAAATCCTAACAGGATATTTTGTAGATATTGGCAAGATGATTCTAAGATATATAAAGAAAAAGCAAAGGACTTAGAAGAACCAAACACTTTTGGAGGAAAAAAGAAAAAACAAAGTTGGAAAATTGACACTATCTGATTTGCTCATTTGCTGATTTGCTTCAGTGATCAAGAGAATGTGGTATGAATGAAGGGAAGGTACATAGATCAATGGAACAAAATAAAGAGTCTAGAAATAGACCCCTATGTATGTGGTAGAGTGATTTTTGACAAAGATGTGAAGACAACTCAATGGAGAAAGGACAGTCCTTTCAAAAAATTATGCTATAGTAATTAAATATCGATATGCAAAAATAATGTACCTTGATATATACTCCGTACTTTATACCAATTTTACCTTAAAAGGTATCATAGGTATAAATGTAAATAGCAACACTGTCAAAATTTTGGAAGAAAACATAGGGGAAAATCTTTGTGACCTTGGGTTAGGGCAAGAATTCTTAGATACAATATCAAAATCACAATCCATATTGTAAGAAAATGAAAACAGAAGCCATAGGCTTGGGAGAAAATCTCCAAGAACTTGGATCCAAACTACATAATGAAAACTCAAAAATAAGAAAACAAACAGTCCAATTAAAAAATAGACCAAAGATTTGTACAGACAGTTCATTAGGAAGATATACAGATGGTAGATATCCACATTAAAATATGCTCAATACCACTGATCATTAGGGATATGCAATGGAAGACTACAACATGATACAATTAGTCATTAATTAGAATGGCTACTATCAAAGACTGATCATTCCATGTGTACAGGACTGTGTGGAACAATGGGAACTCTCATAGTTTGCTGGTGAGAGGGCAAACTGGTACTTTGGAAAACAGTTTAGCAGTTATTACAAAATTTAGCACATTTACATTACAACCCTGTAACTCAAGTTATACTTATTTAACTAAGTGAAATAAAAAAAATCTGTGCTACATAAAAACCTGTATATGAATGTTATAGCAGCTTTATACCTAATACCAAATCCTACAAATAATCCAAATGTCCCTCAACTGGGGAATGGATCAACAAACTATGGCATATCCATACAATGAAATGGTACTCATCCATAAAAAGGAATGTATTATTGGTACATGCAATAACTTGGATTAATCTCAAAAACATTATGCTAAGCAAAAAAAAGCCAGATTCAAAGGCTATATACCATGTGATTCCATTTATATGATATTCTAAAGAAGTAAAACTATAGGGAAAGGGTACAGATCAATGGTAGGCAGGCACTAAGAGTAGGGGGAAAGCTTGACTCCAAGGAGGTAACCCAAGGATTTGAGGAGGAGGTGGTTGATGGAACTGTTTTGTATTTTGTTTGTGGTGATCATTACTCAACTCTGCGCATTTACCAAAACTCATAGCATGGGGTACTGGAAGGAGATAATTTTCTACTTGTAAATTAAAATAAAAAAATGCATTCATGTCTTGATTTTTTAACTTGTACCATCCCCTGATCATTTTTGTGCATGGTAAGTTTTTTGACTTCTCCCCAGCTGATTCAGAAAGGAGTTTCTCAAAAGCACACCTACACTTTCAGTTTAAAAATTGCTTTGTAGTTATATGAGCAAAAAGATAACTAAATGCCACTTTGGGGGCCAAGATTTAGCTGCATACGGTAAGTCTTACTAAAAATATAAAGTTTAAACTGTTATTTAATTAAACTATGTTACAAACTATAAAAACAATATTGATTTATTACTATAGTTGTATTCTCTGTACAATGGTTTTAAAAGCATTGTGTGGTATATAGCTTTCACTAATCAGAGCAATCAACATAGAGAACAGAGAAGGATCCAAAGGATCCAACTGGTCACTTTCACTCTCAGGAAACAAGCAAGAAGAAGTGAACCATCCAAGGGCTAATGGACAAGAGAATGTCTTGATATTCATTAATTTTTCTGAGCAAGACTAATGGTCACACTCACTTTTTCTTCCTGTGCTACAGCCAATCACTTATGGTGACATAGCAGAATAGAATAGATAAAAAATTTCCATGGAATCCAAAACTGTGACTCCATACCAGTGATGACTTCTTTTCCCTGGACATCATTGTAAGTGGAATGTTGAATTTTATAGTTCACATCACATCCTATGATGAGAGGCATTAAAAAAAAGAAATTAGGATTTAAGATGCAAAAGCATCAATGTCATGGGCCTGGTAAAATCTACAGAGGGACAACAGGATGTTATGGCAGATCATCGATGTGGAGGTAAGGCATATTTAGGTTCAAATCCCACCCTGTCACTTACTAGATAATTAGGCAATTACTTAACATCCGTGAGGCTCAGTTTCCTTGCTCTTAAATTGGAAATATAGTCTAGTACTCATCACAATGAATTGTTATGAGAATTGATGAGATGATGTAGAGGGCTCCATTTAGTATTTTGCACAGTGAAGATACTCAGCAAGTAATAGTTTACTATTATGATTTTTTTCTTTGAGAGAAAGAGAGGGAGGGCAGCATGCAAATGAGTGAGAGGCAGAGAGAGAGAGAGAGAGAGAGAGAGAGAGAGAGAGAGAGAGAGAAGTGGGGCTCACCCAGGGCTTGTGTTTTAACCGAACCCAGGCTTGTGCTCCTGCTCATCCAAAGCAGGGCTTGAGCTCATGCAAAGTAGGGGTCAAGCTCACCCTATGGGTTCAAGCTCACTCCATGTGGGACTCGAATTCATGAACTGGGAGATCATGACCTGATCCAAAGTCAGATGCTTAACAACTAAGCCATCCAGGCCCCTGTGATTATGTCTTTGTAAATCAGCATGGAATAACTAAAGTGACTATCTTTAAGTTTCTATTATCCCTTCTATTCTAATACCCATTAGTGTATGACTTTGGGCACATTACATAATTTCTCTTAGTTTTCTCATGTATAGAATGAGGATTAGCATAATAGTACCTATTTCATAGTACTGCTGTGAGGATTAAACAATTTAATTCTTCTAAAACTCTTAGTACAGTGCCTTACACATAGTACATAGTAAACATTAACTGCTACTATTATTACTACTATTATGCTATTTTTATTAATCTCAACCAAGGATTAACATATACTAACTGAGTACTATTATGGGTCCAAAGTGTTGGTAAAAGAAAATATTGGTAAGCTCTAGTGAATACCAAACTGCATTGTATTGAGTCTAAGTTCTCACACCTACTCAAAATATTTGATTAATTAATGAAGGTGTTCATTAGTAATTCAGTAACTAAATATGTCTGACCTCAACTTGTATGATCTGTCAGGATGGACAGTGAACTGGTGAGGAAGAATCAGGAAGAACAATATTCATATATTGAGAGAAATTCATGGGGAGAAAAAAATGTCTCCTAGGCTGGAACAGACATAGAGACAGAAGTGGAGCAAGGTACATGTAGAAAATCAAATTTCCACCAGCAGTAGAATAGATACAAGAAGCTGCAATATAATAAAGTAATACAATGGAGTATTATACAGCAGAGAAAATTAACTCATTATACCTCTCTATCAATGTGAATGAATCTCACAAACAGAATATGGAATGGGATAAGCAAGTCACAAAATAAGAGTCACTATTATTCTATTTATATAAAATTTAAAGACAGGAAAAGCTAAATTACATTGTTAAGGGATAACATATATAAGTGATAAAACTATTAATAATGATTATCACACAAGTTAGGATAGTGGTTATATCACGGGAAGGGAAGGTCTCCTGAAATATTAACTTTCTATCATTTTGTAATATGTATGTGGGGGTATGGGGGACCTTGGTATGTGCTTTATAACAGTCTCTTTAAAAGTACATGTATGCTTTACACATCCTTTTTTATGGATGACATATTTCACAATAAAAAGTAAAATCACTTGAAAGTAAGAGTGAATGGGGTCAGGAAGTCAGCCAGCCCAACCAGAGGATATTGTATGTTGTGGAATAGCAGGAATTAAAACAAATTAGGTGATATTTAATCCATTTCTTTTTGAGTGCTAAATGGCATCCAATTGGTTGCTTTTTTCCCTTTGTAAGCTTAAAAATCTCACCTTCCTCAATATATAGAAACAAATCATGGAAGTCATCAAGCAGAGTCAAGGGGTCACAACAGAGTGTATTGAAACCTCCAAGAGGAATGTTACCTCTGACACCTAGCTAGCTGGGCTGGGGTATCAGGCGCAAGGCAAAAGTGAGGCGTTGATAGCTGGGAGTTGTCTATCGATATTCAGGGCTTCCTCCTCACAATCGAGGCCCTTATTCCTGTTGACAAATGACACCCCACCGAAGGAGATGATGGAATTCATTCTGCTATCAAGGGTATGACTGAAGCAGAGTCTGGTAAGTCCTCAGTAGGGAAATGGAAGAGATCAAGTGAGGATAAACCAAAGGAATGTACTTCTACTAGGAAGATCAGAAAGAGATATAGGCTGATATACGTGCAAGTTCAGACACTTGGAGTTTATCTCCTGTGTCCGAAATCTGCCCCAGACATTCCATTACTCATTGCTCTTTTTCTTTTAATCCTGCTGTCAAGGAAATAAGCTGTAAACTGAGCAGGTGGGTACGAAAATCAATAAGTTTAACATTGTATTTGAATGCCTCTAGACTTTAGCCTGTAAGGAAAAGTTCATTCTGAGCCCCTTATTATCTTTTAGTGGTAAGCCAGCTAAGACCTGGATATTTGGAGGTATTTCTGTGTTATTTGGGTTCAGTTGAAATCTCTCTCTCTCTTTCTCTGTCTGAAATTATTCTAGAATAAGTTAAATGTCCAAGGCTTAAATAAGAGGAATAGTAGGATAGCATAGCAGCTAAATCTTACAGCTGTAAATAAAGTTCTAGAAACTTCATAATTCCTCAACAACCTTAAAAAATGATATTTTTCTAGATAAGAAAACTGAGGCTCTATGAGGTTAAATAATTTGACCAAGAATATAAGTGACGCTAGGATACCAACTCAGTTCTGCCTAAACACAAAGCAAAAGTGATGGGTGTAACTAGTTTCTTAAGAAGAAGAAAAGGACTTTAAGAGGAATGTTATCAGAGCTGTTCAGAGAGGTGGGAGGGTAGTTCCCAGAGGGATTGGTGTATCTAGGGGAAGGCTTTCTAAACTCACAGAAGATTAGGAGTTGGAGATGTTTACTGGTGCGCATAAGGTGGCAGCAGCTGAGTCTTCAGCATAGTATATTTGGACTTAGTCCTCTAAGACAGCAGTTTTGATACCATTTATGCCTCCACACTGCCATTGAAATTTGGGCAATCACTTCCCCAACTGCAACATATTATAATATATTGAAGTTGAAAAAATAAGTGAGTATACCTAGACCCATAATAGCCTGATACATGGAAGGAGGGAAGATACCAGTGTCAAGCTATATGCTTAGTATTTATATATCTTCATTTCTTTTGTTTCATGAGATAAAAATAAATATAAATAAAAGTGCTAACATTTTCTTCCTACACCTCATTGGATTATCTTGGCATCCTAAAGCACACATTCAAGACACCTGGGGCCCTCTGTCCAGGAGATGCTTCCCAGAATATGGCAGAGTGATTCTGAGTCTAGTTTCAGGGACTTAAGCTGAATGGGACACAGGAAAGTCTAGGAGAAAGGGATTCCAGCTGGAGATCTCGACTTCGGCTGATGGTCAGCCACATTAAATACATCAAGAAAGGCATTTAGTTAGATACACTTTGAAGGTGGACAATAGTTAGGAGAAGGAGATGCTATATGGAGTCTGAACAAGAGCTCTCCTGCGAAATGTCTTCTAATTTTTAATATAAAGAGACCTTTGTTTTATCTGAGAGTGGCTTATGATGGACATCACAAATTCAGATGCTTAAAGTGGCCTCAATTAGTGAAGTGAGCTGGCTATACATGGACGCTGTCTTTTTGTTGCCTCATCTTGATGAGAAACATGTTCTACTCTAAGTAACAACATGAATGAAGGTATGTGACATGTGCCACTCAGTCTCCATGCAGGGAAGCAATTGGGAGTGAGGGGAAGATGTGAATTGGAAAAGTCATACATCATTTAAAGGGGGCAGTGGCTACTCGTGTCCAGTTGGTCACTGCAACATGGGCCCATTTCTTGGGTCTTCATTTCTTATTTTTGGCTGCATTTCTTATTTTTCAAAATAGGCTAGAAATCAGGCTTTAAAGTAAAGCTCTCTCTCTCTCTCTCTCCCTCTCCCTCTCTCTCTCTCTCTCTCTCTCTCTCTCTCGAGATTTTTAGACTCGAGAGAGAGTTTTTAGACTAAAAACCTCTCAAGGTTTTTAGACTCGAGAGAGAGAGAGGGCGCACACTTGAGTTTTTTGACAACGGTGTAATGGCCACAGAATGCCTTCAGCCTAAATCTATCCTGCAGGCAACTGGTATGCAACCTTGGACTTATTCCAGTGCTGGAAACCTGGGCTTGCAACCTGGGCTTTCCCTGAAGCCTCCAGGGAATTGACTGGCTCTGGCTTTCTTGGGGAAGTCTTCCTGGCCAGATTGGCTCTCCCAGTTGTGCTTTCTCTAGTCCTCTGTATACCTCCATTCTTCTTTTCCACACATTTTCTTGGTAATCACATGTTTGATGCCTTTCTTTCCTGCTACTCTGTAAGTTCATGAAAGAAGGAACCATTTCTGTGTTAATCATTGGGTTCTCTGAAATCTGACTGGCTGAAGACAGTTGTGTGTAGAAGGTTGACTGGAGAGTGTACTTGGGAGCACTAGGTGGGCAAGGGAACAGCATTTGGCTGAGAGATAATAAACAACTTTTTATAGCCATATATAGTTTATAATAAATGATTTATGTTATTTATTTAACGTAAAGATATGAAAATGGGTGTTTATTTGAAATTATATTAAATTCATATTATTTAATTTTCTTTTATATAAATGCTATTATTTAAACCAAAGCAATAGAACTAGGTAACTGTGGCAATTAATGATTAATAATAGGACTAATTGAAAAACCATGTGTGTGAGGAAAAGTTAACAATGTTTTCATAATATTTCTTTGCTCTGATACTATGACTTATTTTAACTCTTATTATATATTAAACAATTTCAGGCTATCTTAGTGTATATTTGTAAGATTCATACTAAACAGATGTTACCTATATCTAATAAAAAGATAACAGTGAGGTTTTTCTTTCTGTCTTATGATACAGTGGGGTAATTTTAGTCTTTCAGTTTCCTTTTCCAATAATACTTCTCTGAACTGCCTGCAAACTTTTCTTTAGGGCATACTTTTATTTTTTATGTAGTGGTAAAAGTAAATATAGTCAAATGTAAAAGTCACATTGACTTGCCGCTCTGCTGTTACTAAGCCTACATCACATTGATTCCTGATGTCAGTCCAACGTGATGATCTGAATATTTTCAACAAAAGCATCTGAGCATTGAATACTTGGGATTTTACTCACAAGTAACACCAGGTTTTTAGACTTGTAGGAATTCATTTCTATCTCTCTCAAGATGTCCATTCAGTTTGAATCCACAGACTGATTTTGATAGACCAGCTGCCTATCAATCAGATAACCATTTAGAAGTTAATCATGTAAGTTGTCCATATTTAAATTGTCTATCATTTTAAAACACTCTTAATCATGTCACCATAACTTAAACCTCTCTTTCTTGGGGAAAAGGATTTTAAAACAGACAGGTAGTTTGAACTTGTGAAATTAAAGCTGGATTCCAAATAAGGTACAGTTTTAGTGAAGATATGAGAAAGTCCTGTTTAATTTGGCTGCCATTTTCTGAGTTCTAAAGCGGTCTTATTTCCAAAATATGAATTTTTTTTCCTTGTATGAATTTCATTGCAGCCTACATGGAACGTTGAACAATACCTGCACAGCCACTTCATCTTTTTCTAGGTTCCTTATAGCCTCTTCAAAGATCATCAAACAGTTTCAAAGGAACAACATCCACATTTCTGCTTTACTGTAGTCTTTTTTCCATTCACACCTTCAAATTTGCAAATTAGAAGGCATTCTTCTTGTGCCACGCTTTGAAAATATGATTTTATGGCAAGCTAATATTTTAATATGGCTGGCAACAATGATATCCATCTTTTTTTTTTTTAATTTTTTTTCAACGTTTTTTATTTATTTTTGTGACAGAGAGAGACAGAGCATGAACGGGGGAGGGGCAGAGAGAGAGGGAGACACAGAATCGGAAACAGGCTCCAGGCTCCGAGCCGTCCCTCAGCCCAGAGCCTGACGCGGGGCTCGAACTCACGGACCGCGAGATCGTGACCTGGCTGAAGTCGGACGCTTAACCGACTGCGCCACCCAGGCGCCCCCAATGATATCCATCTTGTAGGCACATGTCTAAGGGGCAATCTTCCATTTCTATAAAGTCAATAATCTCATTAAGTGCTTTTATACATTTACATGTTTTACACATTTTGAAAAGTGACCTATGTTTTCATTATGAAAGCCTCAATATTATAGGTAAGTAAATCACATTCCTTTTTTTTTTTTTATTAGTGTTATGTACAAGATGTGTAGAACATTTAGCAGGTAAGATCTCATGTGCTTTGATAAGAAGTTTATAGATCAAGGGATGCCTGGGTGGCTCAGTTGGTTGAGCATCCAACTTAGGCTCAGATTGTGATCTCCTGGTTCTTGAGTTCGAGCCTTGCATCAGGTTTGCTGCTGTCAGTGCAGAGCCTGCTTTGGATCCTCTGTCCCCACCTCTCTCTGCCCCTCCCCTCATGCTCTCTCAAAATAAGTAAATATTAAAAAAAAAGAAGTTTATAGATCGAGTAGAATTTTCCAAAATTTATATTTGTACAGTATATCTGCTGAATCTGCAGCTAGATGAGCAAATCTAGTTCTATTTGAACAAGATAACAGCAACCTTTTGTATGTTCTGTAATTTCGTTAAAATCTTCATAGGAATCAAGAACGTAATTTAAAACTCCATTGTTCAAATCAAAATACCTAGGGGTCAGGGGGAACATCTTTTGTTTCTTGCCATGATTCAATTTATCACTTACACTATAGAACGTATGATCATTGGTAAGATCTGACAGAATCTGACTGCTGGTTGCCAGAGAGTGGTTGGGGGTGGGTGCGTGGGTGGGTGAAATGCATGAAGAGTCAAAAGTCACAAACGTCCAGTTACAAAATAAATGTCATGGGATGTAACGTACAGCACGGTGACTGTACTTAATAACACTTTTTTTGCGTATTTTAAAGTTGCTAAGAGAGTAAATCTTAAGAGTCCTCATCACAAGAAAAAAACATTTTTTAAATTATGTATGGTATGGTGGTGGTGGTCATTTCTTAATCAGTGATTGAATGACCACTAGTTTCAGTTAAGTATTAGTATATTTTGGGGAGATGAAGAAACTATTGATTGATTTCAAAGTGCTTGCCTGTATCATCCCTAACTTGGGAAAGTTTTCATATCTTCCCTTCTCCACCATGTGCGACCCCAAATCCTTTTTTGCATATCACACCAATATTATACCAGCCGTATTCTCTGTTTTGGTGTGGCCATGTATTCAGTATTTTAAAAAGTGCTTCTAGCAGTATGAAAGACCAAACCCTGAGCTGTATCTCATACTGGGACACTTGAAATCAACATTTAATCCTCAACTACTTAATGGAGTTTATTCTAATTTCTAGACAACTGTTCAATTTTCCTACATGCTGCCTGAATAGGAAGCTGTATGAAATAAAAGGGAGGCCCTGACAGGAAATTGCAGTGAGTCCTGGATTCACTTAGTACTGCACAATGGAAATAAATAAAAGTCACCTCCTCCCTTCTGTTGGTCCATTTCCCCTTTTGGATGAGCAAATGGGAATCATCTTTAGGGCATTATGTATTCACTGAGGGGCTGTGACCTTAATCCATAAAGCCCTATAGAGTTTATGCTTTGATTTTCTTAAAGCCTGCCTCCCCTATACGGTGTTGCAGACAATCAAAACTGCCCTGCAATGTGCTTGCCAGCAGTTCACAATTTCAGTGGACCTAAGACTGAGCCATCTGGTAAATAGGGCTTGTCATAGAGATTCCCCTTAAGGTGATCTGACCACACCACAGTTTGCCTGGGAATCTCCCATCTTGCAATAAAACTGAGACAGTTTTTAGAATTCTCCTTGGATTACAGGAGAATAGAGTAAGTAACAAAAATATGATTGTTGATCCACTGCAGTAAAGTCTTCACAAAGAAGTTACACTTTTCTAAATAGTGGTATTTAGCGGCTTCTTGCTGTTAAAAGGGCATAAATAAAGTTTAAATTCAACTAGAGGTATAAGGAAACAAACAAATGTTTTCGGAGAACCTACCATGTGTTAGGAAATTAATGTTTTCTCATTTGACCCTCACAACTCTATGATGTAGATATCATTATTCCTATTCTACAAGTGAAGAAACTGGCTTAGTGGTGTTAAGTGACCTTTCCAAAGGCCCATGGATAGTAAGGCATAGACTTGGGATTCAAATTCAAGTGCACAGGCTCCAGACTCTATGTCTTTACACCCTCTTACCCAAATAATAATCTCTTTCTGAGCTTCTTACTTCTCATCTTGGCTTCAATTCATTTCTTCTGTATCCTCTTTACTTTTCATACATGGTCCACGAGCTTGTTGTTTTTTATAATTTCTCCTCTTGATATTCTCTTTAAATTCTTCTTTTAACTACTGTGTTTTTAGTTCCCTTTCTCATCTCCAACAGCTTAAGTCACTGTCCTCTTTCCTAGAGCAATGTATTATTGTCCTAACTGGTCTTACATCTATTATCTCTTGTAAGTCTGTTCTCCACACACAATGTAAAGGAAATCATTAAATTATACCATTCAGTTGCTCAAAATTCTGCGATGAGCTCACATCACAGCCTAGAGTCAAATTCCCTCTTTAATGACTAAGAAGGTGTTTGTGATCTGGCCTCCATTCCCCTTTCTCGTTGTGTCTCCTGCCACTGCTCCCCAGGCTCCTCTCACTGCAGCCACACTGGTCTTCTGCAGGGACTTGTAAACCAAGCTCATTCTTGCTTTTTCACTTGCTGCTCCTTTGTCTTCCATCTGGTCTTTTCTTCGTTCACTTTCTGACTTGGTTTAGGTCTCTGATCACACTTTCCCTGAGAAGAGAGGTTTCGTTGACTCTATCTCTAAAATACCTGCCAGCTAGTTCCACTGTATGCCTTGCCCTAGCATTTGTCATTCACTACCTAGATTTATCTTAGTTTTGAACATGGATTTATTCTCTTTTGTGTCTTTTCCCTGTGACTTAAATATAGGCTCTATGGTAGCAGGGACCCTTTCTGTCTTGTTTATCACTGCATCCCAGAGCCTATAGGACATGCTGTAGTACACACTCAGGAGATATTTGTTGAGTGCATAAAGATATACTTTCACAAATGCCTCAATAATATTCAAGGTAATCTTAGCACATTGCTTTTCTGGTCTCTGAATTATTTCTTCACTACATTTTTTAAAATTTATGTTTATTTGTTTTTGACAGAGAGACAGAGTACAAGTGGGGGAGGGGCAGAGAGAGAGGGAGACACAGAATCCGAAACAGGCTCCAGGCTCTGAGCTGTCAGCACAGAGCCCAACATGGGGCTTGAACCCACAAAGCCTGAGATCATGACCTGAGTTGAAGTCAGAAGCCCAACCTACTGAACCACCCAGGTACTCCTCTTCACTACTCTCATTTATTGTCTTTTTCAGTTAAACCCCTATTCTAGCAACTGATCATGTATTGCCTTATGATGTATTTTATATTATTTAAATAGCTTTTATACAATATTGCTATAGTTTGTGTGTTTCGGTTTTTATCTTGTGGATAAGCACCATGGTAGTTTAAGCATGATCTGTACTAATCTTAGTATTTCTCATAGCAACACAGTCCATTAATACCACATAGTAGGAAATCATGGATGCTTTGCTATTTGGTGATTGATTTAATGAGATATTAAATACATTCTATATACTAGACAATATTCTCAGTGCTTTGTCAACATTATTTCTTTTATCCTTATGACAACAAGCTGAAGTAACCTCATTTTGCAGATAAGAACTATGATTCAGAAAGAAATGACTTGGTTTATTAAGGTTGTACACCTAAGAAAAAGTGAAGTGAGTCTTAAAAATAGATAGCAACTTTAAAACAAATGCTCTTTTCACTAGAGACTATAGCTATGCAGTAAATCTCTGTTAATAATTAGATTCATTCATAAAGTACAATGACTCTCAAATCATACTGAGCTACCTTATTTCCTATGGGGGAAGAGGAATGTGCTGAGTGGAGTATGTTGCTTTTGATTATTATCTTTATGCTCTGTGCCTCCAGGGTTATGTAAAGAAGGACTGAAAAGGCAACTGGATCTACTCAACAGAAAATTTAAAATCACAAAACAAGCAGGTGCACAGGTCAGGTACAATTGTGACTCAATTCTCATTATTTGGGTTCCATATTACTTGAGACCCTAGACATACTATGTTGCTTTCCCCTTTCCTTCCCATGACCATTATCCTTAATCAGACCTGAAGCCCTGAAAAGAGAAGCTCTAATTAGAATTGAGAAATTCAATACGGAGCTGAAGGAAAAAGAATCACTCATTGGCTAGCCACATTCCAATTCTTCACAGTTGTCCAAAACTGTCTATAGACCTGATATATTTGCAAGCATGACATCATTCAAGGTCCCTCATAGAACCAAAAATACAGAACCCCTGCCTAAGATGGGGAGCAACATACAATGGTTATTTGATGATTTGGTGGAGCTTGACTTTTTAGGAGATCTTTAGATTTGCTGATTTTTTTTTTTTTTTTTTGCTGAACTTTCTTATGTAAGCTGAATTTTCTAAATGCTATTATAAATCAGTGACTCTCCAAGGTTTAATATGCTTAAGAATCACCAAGGTATCCTGTGTGAAAAAGCAGATCCTAGGGTCATCACTGCCAGAAATTCTAATGTAGTAGACCTTGGGTGGAGCTTGGGAATCTGAGTCTTAAAAAAGTTCCTCCAGATGATTCTGATAACACATTATCCATAAAGATATATATCAGTCTAAAACACCTTTCCCCCTCAGATATTTTAACTCTGAAATTATGTTTTATATTTTTGAATAATATATTCTTTCTCACAGGAGTACGGAAGACAATTGAATATTTTATTGTGTTAATATTAGAGACTCAACTCCAAAATGATAATCAGTCAAGAGATTTCTCTTGTAATGATTTATTCGAGTCTTTTTTTTTTTTTTTTGTCTTCTATGGCTTTTAATGCACTGTCAATCTTTTAAATTAGACATCAGCCAAGCATTAGCTCACCATCTATATTATTAAGTACTAAAAGCTGGCCCAGCATTCTGGCAAGAAGGAATGAGCTGTAAACAGTGAGGCCTGACAACCAAAATGGTGTGAAGTGTTTAGGTCACCTTGGGGGGAATCTTGGCACTAATGTCAATCCTAATTCCCAGAAGGTTCCTTTAGTGTCACACGGTGGGGAAACCATGAGCAGACACACAGTAAGAGAAGTTTGCTGTTATACATACATGTGACATCTTTTGGGGATTTTCATACTGCTTTCATTACACTAAATTACAGAAAATGATATTTATCCCATAAGGTATGAATTGAAGCAGACATGTATGTTATTAAAATGGTAAGCTATGAAAAGCACCACACAAATGGTATGAACAAAGTTCTCAGACACTGTAAAGAACAGAGAGGATGACATTCGAGCTAGGCCAAAGAGTATAAGCAGCCTTTCATCAGACAGAGATAGAACAAAAGCCTTTTATAGAGAAGAGCTACCTTAGGATAAAACAAAATAACAGCAACTAACATTTATGGAAACTTATTATTTGCTAGACACTGCTATAAGCATTTATGTTTTATTTGATTTAATTCTCAAAAACCTATATGTAATGGGTGCTGTTATTATTCTCAATATACAGATGAAGGAACCCAGCTGTGTGCTTATGCGTGGAATACTCCTGGGTAGCAGGAACATGTCAGGAGTAGCAAATGGCATGGTATGACCTGAATCAACAGAGAAGGTATCAAAGGTAGGCTGGGCCGGGTGACGAAGTACCTTCATGAGATGGTGATGAAGTGCTTTACATGGAGGGTTTTGTTCTTGTTTTTTAAATTAGTGTTTCTTATTACACAAGTAATATCTACACATACTTTGAAAATCTGCAAACAGCAAACAATGAAAAGAAAATTTGGCCCCACAGGTCCTCTGTTCCACAGCCCTTCTCCCAAGAACAACTATGATCGCTAACTTCTTGTGTATCTTTGTAGAACTAGTCTATGCAGAAGTATCTTCTTTCTTCTTCCTTTGCTGAACACACAGGCACATGCTATACAAACTTGCGTCTTGAGATTGTCCCATATCAGCACATTTGGCACATTCAGATCTGTCTCATTCTTGTCTCCAGCTCCATGTTTTCCAATTATGTGGTTGAATCATGGTTTATTTCACCAATCCACTAATGATAGACATTAAATGTGTTGCCAGTCCATACACAGCACTGATTTGAAGATTCTCATCTTTGAAAATGTGCAAGTATTACTTACAGGAGATGCTCCTGGAGGCAGCATTTCTGTGCCCCCGGGAAAGAATTTAAACAGTGAAATGGCATGAGCAAGTTGGCCTTTGAGAGCCACCAGTCTGGCAGCTGTGTGGAGGTGTGTAGAGGTGTGTGGAGCTGTGTGGAGGATGGAATGGAGCTGTGTGGAGGCGTGTGGAAGATGGAGTGGAGGGAGGAGCATGCAGAAGTGAGCAGACTGGGAGTCTCTGGTATTTCCTCAGGAGGGAGCCGGTGCGAGCCGCTGGCAGCTCAGCAAGTGGATGGTTGGATTGGAGCAGTTTCTGGAGGGAATAACGGAAAGAGCCTTTGAACAGACTCTCTGTTCTCCTTTTCTCCTTTGTGCTTCCTGTTTCTTGCCCAGTTCTTTTGACCAGATAGGTAGCACCTGTGAGCAGAAAGTGTGCCAACTTTGAGTGTCAAGTTATATGTTTTTAGTATTTTGAAATCAATAATGACAGAGAATTTAGGGAGCCAATGAGCACTGGGGAGAAATGGGGGAAGACCCTTTTCAGAAATGTTCCAGAAGTGATAGGCGAGTTACCTTAGCTGTCCCATGTGCTCTCATTCTACCAGGGCATGGTGGATGGAGCTGGGTGCCTGTGCATCTTTTCATTTCTCTTTTTCTTTTCTTTTCTTATGCCCTTTGCATTCGAGGGTAACTACCATACCCTCATTAAGCCCCGTGACTTCTTTCATTCCTTGCCTAGTCATAATCTTAATTACCCCTGCTTAAAAAAGCTTAACCTACTTAAAGGAGAAATAACAAACTAATCCTAGTTTGACAACACATGTACATTGCATCTGGCATTAGGGGCAGCAGGGTTTCCCGGGCATCTACCACTGAGCAGCCTCGGAGCGGAAAATGCAGACGTGAAGGCTCACGGCCACGGCCCCTGGCAGGCGTGGGGTCAATCTAGGGAAGGCTCTCACTCACCCCACGCCTGAGCTCCAGAGTACTCCACGACCCATGTGGCCCAGGGCCCTAAAACCTTCTGTAACCCAGAAATGAAGCAGAACTCCTCCTGGTATGGTTGCAAGTCAATTAGAATTTGAGAAACACAAAACTGAAAGCCAAAGAGGATTGGCTGCCAGTCACACAGCCAGCGTGCCCTTCTGCCAGGGCACGCCTGCTCCTGATATGAACGCCAAGGTTTATTCTGTTCTGGGGGGGGGGGGGCGGGGGGAAGGCCTAAGTGTTGCTGCGCACACCACTTTGGCTCAGAGGGACACCCAGAGCAGGCACACACCCAGGTTGCACACAGCAGGCAGGTTTGACTGCACAGGCTTTGGGAGACAGGAGTCGCTGTTCATTGCAGGGGAGGTGGCGGGCAGGGGCGGGGAGGATTCTGCAGCTAGGCAGTCTGCTAGGCAAATGGTGCTCACAATATGCTCTGGGCCTCCCAATGTTTCCATTTTAATTACTATTGTTCTATTTTCCTGGGGGAAGAAGAAAGAAAAAGGAAAATTATGACTAGGATCTTTCAGGTGGTGAGGCATGTATGGTTTTTAGAGATGAAATTGACTTTATTCAACACACCTTTTTCTGATTTTCACATTGAAATTCAGAACAGGTGAAGGAGTAAGGAAATGGAAGCGGTAAAAGGGGGAGAAGAGAGAAGATGCAGTAGGTTCTCAGCTCACTTCCTGCTTACATGCCTGGAAAATTTCAGCTTCCCAAGGCACAGCTTCCCAAACAGGGTGGATTTCAGGTGTGTCAAAATATTGATCCTTTCAGCTCACAGGTGGCAGGACAGGGTCAAAAGGGGCCTCAGCTGCCTTTTCCATGTAGCCCAAGTCACTTTCAAATATAATCCTTTTCTATCTGGACTGAGATGGGAATTTTTGAAGAAAGTAAAAAGTACTGTCTTAGAACCTAACGGTCCCAACTACTTGGATAGAAACACAGTGTGGCTGTTTGGCCTCATCAAACCTCTAGTTTGCTAGGTTGTATGTATGTGTATATGTGCATGTGTGTATACACATATATGTGTACATATTCATATGTGTAGAAATGTGTGTCTGTATATTGATCTATTTCTTTATATCTATAGAGAATTAAAGTTAATCAAGCATTGTGGCTAATAGCATATGCTTTGGAGTCTAGCAGACTTGGTTTGAAACTCAGCTTTACAGTTTCTTATTGTATGACCTTGAACAGATTACTAAATCCCTCTGCTTCATTTCTTGGGGGATAAATACCTACCTTTCACAGTCATGACCTTGAGCAAGTCACTTAAACGTTTTGCTCTTCAGTGTCTTCGTCTGCAAAATGGGATAATAATAGTTCCTACCTCATAATTTTGCAGAAAGGATAAACATGTTAACTGATATATTAGTATATCAATTAATGTATATCAATCACTCAGAACATTGCCTCGTACCTGGTAAACTATGAAGCTGTGAGTTCTCAGTATTGTTAATCATCATCATCATCATGTAAAGTGTTTAGCACAGGGGCTTGTATACGTGATAGCTATCATCATCACCATCATCATTACTATAGTTTACTTTGGGGAAGAGAAGTGGTTTTTGTTCTCACTACAGAAAACCAAACTGTGTGCAGCTCTGACATCGTGAGAGCAGCTGCTGAGAATGTAGGGGATAAGAGTCTTGCTGGGGCAAGTGTAAAGTACATAATACAAGTCACCCTTACAGCCTAGAGGGTGAGCTCCAATGTGGGATTCTTACCTAGTCAGAAGTCTCTCCTCTTTACTCCTTTCTCCCCAGTCTCCATTATAGTCCCGTCTTTGTTAAATCACTTATCCATTAATTTCGCAAAAAAAAAAAAAAAAAAAAAGGAATATTTGTGTTCTTTGGAGCCCTTGCATGCCTGTTGCCAAATCCCGAGTCCATTGCCAAGGAAGCATTGCTTGGGGGCTAGCTGACCTTGCCTTAGCGTTCCCACTTAGCTGCTCTCTGCACTGGGGATGAAGGAAGCAATGTTCATGGGAGAGTGTGTGAGCAGTCAGCAAAAGATGGGGGGGGAGGGGTAAAGTGTTATTAGAAACAGGAGAGAATTGCTAACAAATTGAGCTTTCAAGCAGGAAATTAAAGAAGCAATCAAGACTGAGAACAGGTGGGTATGCACAGCCCAGGGGTCTTGAAGCAGAAATACTGTTCAGGAGTGTGGCATGACAGATTGACCCTCTGGACTTCCTGTTGCTACCTGTCATCTGCTCATGGGGTCAGCCTACATGGTCTCTAGGAATCACAGCAGAGAGCCATCACTTGGTGAAGAGTAAAGCAGGAATGGTCTTCTTGGTTTCCCCTCATTTCTCCCCTATGCTTTCTCAATAGGCAGGTAGCTGTCAGAAGGAGGGCACAAGTCAGAACTTGAATATTCCATCTGGAGTTCATTCCAAAGGTCCCAGGACAGCAACCCTGCCTAGGGGCTGGGATAGCTACGTGGGCTTCATATAGACCTGAGTTGAAGTCCTAACTTTTCTCTGCAACTGGATGACCATGCTCAAGTTTTTAATTTCTCTAGCCCTTGGGACCCGCTTCTGACAAATGGAGTTCAAGCCAGTTGCATACCCTACAGTGTGCCTGAATAAGTTAATGTATAGAAAGAACTCACCACAGTGCTGCATCATGGGTGCTTAAAAAATGGTAGCTGTTCTTATTCTATCATTGTTAACATTAATGTCACATACACTGTTCTTCAGTGGGTCTTCCTACTGCCACCTCTGAGACAAGATCTTTTTCCTTTTTTCACTCACATCTGCTGGCAGCTTTTTGCTGGCCTTTCTTGACTCCATACTTGAACACTGCAACTGATTTTGCTTTTGATCTGGATTTTACTTGTATGCACATGTTTATTCTTTGTGATAGTTCCTGGACCCTGAGCTCTCCTTGAGCTACCCTGATGAGAAGTGAGGTCAGGAGAGAACTCACAGTCTCAGATCTCATCTCCTGCTTTGATTCCTCCACAGTTTTTTTCCTGCCACATCCAATATGACAGAGGAGTCTTAAAAACTACAGATACACTCATGGGGCACTTGCTTGGGGCAGAAAAAGGGAAACAATCCCTCCCCATGGAATGATCTCTGAGAGAGAAGGTGGAAGGGAGGCTGGGTTACACAACAGGGGAAAATGCCGTGAAATCTTGCTGTCAGTAGGTTAGCACTGGCAGTTATTTTGGTTTTTGGCTTTGAAACTGCTATGCAATTCAGCTACTGAGAGTTTAGATTGCTGTTTGTTGATGAAGGGGGATCATAAGCCCAACCAAGTTTCCTCCAAACCTTCTCCCTGGGACTGTTTCAAAGAAAAATAAAGAAAAAAAATGCCATTGGTATCTTCTCCCTCCAAAGCTTTGGTAACTTCTCCAATTATCATTCTGGAAAGAGCTCTGGCCCAGTATTTCATAAGAAAACCCAAATGAAGCATGTAAAAATAATCCTCGGTGGGCCGGCAGGAGGGACAACATTAGATGCTACAGATGGAAATGCTGGCTCAGAGGAACTGAGCTTTAGTCTGAACAGTACCCTCTTGAAGGCTGTGGACACAGAGTCTCCACAGGTCAGAATGAGGAAAATGTGGTTCATCCTCTTAATTAGCACGTGAAGCGGGCATGGGGCTAAAGAGTAACTCCAATCTCAGGACTCTAAGCCTTACAAATGTAGCAGATGTCTGTGGGAGGAAGCTTGGTTAACTATGAAAAGAAATAGAGAGGAAGAGTTTTAACTCAGGGTGAGGACTCAGTTTTTGAAGGCTGACTAAATGAATACCTGGATGATACTCTAGGTCTGTGTGTTTTAGACACCCCTCTTTCTTTGCTCCTGAATCCGATTTCAAGTGATATTATCTAGGAGTTTGTTAAGATGGCTGACAGTGTAATTATACTTGTCTTCTTGGCCCCACCTGAGTGGTTCTCCCTCACCCATCCCCTATGTCTAATGATTCTTGTCACTAAGTTCAATTTCTGGAATTATCTAGCTCATAAAGGTCTATAAAATTCACTGTGACCTGGACATACCTAGTTAAAGAATCATAACTAAATTCATATTTACTGTGTTGCAGAGTGGTGCTGGGGTCTGCATCCCCAGACTAGAGGGGGTAAAATGATGCACTACAAAGAGATAAAGGGATTCTGTGTTCCCACAGACAATTTCCTATTTAACTTAAGCACCTTAACCTTGATGGCCAAGCTAAAGACAATCTATTTTTCTCCGTTTTTTCCCTAACAAGGGACTTATTCATTCATTCATTCATTCATTCACTCATTCATTCATTCAACAAATGTTTATTGAACATTACTATATGCTAGGGATATAGTGGTGAACAAAGCCAACTTCATGCTCTCTTGGAGTTATATTCTACTAGCAAGCAATAGACCAACAACCAATAAATATATAACGCCAGTGGAGATAAGTGCTATGAGAGTGGGGAAAAGCAGGCTATTTAGCAGAAGACTAGTTTGGAAAGCAAACTACTTGAATAGACAGAAATTAGAACATTAACACTCCAAGAATCCCTCATCCTGTACAGTCTTCCTACCTGAATGCCTCAGGCATTCTTAAATGATGTTAGTGGGCATTCAGCAGAAAACATAAAGGTGTTTACCTTTGTGCAGACCTGGAGACATTGGTACATGTCATAAAGAAAGAACCATGACTGTGTCAAATTTGATTGCCCCATGCAGACCAGCACTTACCTCAGAGTGGGGCTGGGCACAAATAGGCACAAATAGGTAGCTTGATACCTCCAATTTAGTTCTTTTTTGGCTTTAAATCTACATATTTTTTTTTATTGTCATAAAAAACACATGACATAAATTTGCTTTGTTGCCCTATTAATGATTCTTAAGTGTACAGAACAGTATTATTAACTCTATGCCCATTGTTGTACAGCAAATCTCTAGAACTTTTTCAAAGTCTTGTATCACGGAGACTCTGTACCCATTGAACAGCGAATTCCCATTTCCCCCTCTCCCGGCCCCGGGCAAACACCACTCTACTTTCTGTTTCTATGAGTTTGATTATGTTAGATACTTCATTTGAGTGGAATCATACAGTATTTGTCCTTTTGTGACTGGCTTATTTCACTTAGCAGAATGTCCTCAAGGCTCATCCATGTCGTAGCAAATGACAGGATTTCCTTCCTTTTTAAGGCCTAATACTATTCCATTGCATGTATACACCACATTTTCTTTATCTATTCATCCATTGGTAGACATTCATTTTGGCTATTGTAGATAGTGCTGCAATGAACATGTGTGAGCTAATATCTCTTCAAGATCCTATTTTTAATTATTTTGGATACCAATTTAGTCACTCTTGAATCACTCTGTGATGTGTTGCCCTGAACGAAATGCATGGATCACTCTCCCTGTAATTTTGCAGTGATTCTCTGGTTTCTCCAAACCCATGCCTCAAACACCTGCTATCTCCCAGGCTCTGAGGATGCAGAGGAGAATAATAATAAAAGATAACATTTCTATGGGGCTAGGCATTCTTTTAAACTAACCTTGTGAGTCAAGTATTATTATTACCAAATCCATTTTGAGGGAGAACACTGAGGCAGACAGTTAGCTGGCAAAATGAGAATGGGATTTGGTCTCAGGCAGTCTGGCCACAGGAGCTTGTCACTCTCTTGTAACTGAACAATTTCTCCTTTGCCTTTCATGTGTTCAGAGTCTGGCAGGATAGGGCTGACAGATGAGGAAATGACTACATTCAACAGGGCAGGAATTGCCACAGTGTAGATAGCTGCTCAAACAATTAGTTTTGGGAACACAGAGTAAAAAGCATTGAACTCCATGAAGTTGGGCAAGATTTTTTAGAGGCAGAGACATTTGGGTTGAATCCTGATGGATTGGTGGAAGGACCAAATGAAAAAGCAGGTATTTAAAGCACATTCCAGGTAAAATAAAACCCATGTTTTTCATCTCTTGTGCAAACCTTCATTAAATATCTGCTGTTCAAGGGCTTTGTATGTGGTAGACACAACTGTAAGTGTTTTATGTATTATTCATTTCTAACAAAACACTGAAGGGCGAGTATAAGGATCCTCATTTTATAGATGAGGAAACTGAGGTTCAGAGGGTTGAAAGTGCAGTGCTCAAGAACACACAGCCAAAGTCCAATTCCTGTTTGTTGGGCTCCAAAGGGGTGCTCCTGACACTCTGAAGTATAAAGTGAGGACAGCGATGTGAAAGTCAAGCTTCTCACCCCTGGAAACCCCCGAGGATGCCATTGTCCAGGCAAAGGTGTGGCGTTAGCTGGTCCAACTTGGCCCACTGACTGATAAACCTGACTGGGCTACACAGCAGAAAAGTAAAGGTTAAGAAAAAGGGCAAAGTAGCAAGATCTTTCTTTAAAGAGAAGAAAGCCCGGCCTCCTCCTCCCCAGCCGGTGGGGCTCCGTGGTGGAGCGGGTGTTCGGTTGCCTTGCAGCTGCTGTTCGCCCCGTTCTAAGGTTGCAGCGCAAGACTCTGTTCACCTGACACTATTGAAAAGCAGAGCGAGTGAAACAGTGGCTTATCACAAGGCACCGGAGGTCTCTGTTTCTGGCTGGGTTCTACCGTGCACTTGGCATTCAGAAAGCACTTGTAGATGGACTGCCAAAATGCCAGATTTTTTTTTTTTTTAATCCAAGGTAGGGTCAGATTTTCTCTCCATCCACCCTTCTCTCCCTCCCCCAAGGTAGTAATCGCATCACAGAGAAACCTGAGCTCACTTGTTTTTTGCCGCCAGCTCCTATTTGCCTGGAAAATACATTTGCTGGCGAGGACTCCGGGAGGAGCTGCATCCTGATTTATTGCTCTTTGCCTGAGAAGGTTTTGCTTCTGAGAATTCTATTGTGTCAGAGCTGGGATGGGATTTAAATCTTGCTCTGAAGGGACCGAGTGTTGGTAATGGGATTAATAAAGGGCATATTCTGGCCCCTCCAAGCACTGTGATGTGGCAATTTATTAAAGAGAACAGAGAAGGAATAGTCCTTAAATTGCTTTGCTGTGCTTGTGGACCTTTAAATACTACCCTGATCACAATGATGGGCAAACTTAGAGGTTCCAGGCTGTTTCTCAGGTCCTGCCTGGAACTCGGGAGCACACCCCTGACTCCTAAGTCTCTCATACACACAGTGGCAAGATGCCCTTGACAAAGGGAAAGAAGAGGAATAGGTGTGGTTTTTTTGTTTCATAAATTTTTATTCATTTTTGAGAGAGCCTGAGCGGAGGAGGGGCAGAGAGAGAGGGGGACAGAGGATCCAAAGCAGGCTCTGTGCTGACAAGCAGCCAGCCTGATGCAGGGCTTGAACTCACAAATCGTGAGATCATGACCTGAGACTAAGTCAGAGGCTCAACCGCCTGACCCACCCAGGTGCCCTGAGGAATAGGTGTGTTTTGTCTTCAGTGGCAAACATCCTTAGTGATATAAATGCTCTGTGAATGTGTGTTAAATGGGTGATCTGTGATTTGGGAGAGTTGGTGGTGGTGGAAAAGGGGGCAAAGGGCTGAGAGAGAGTGAGAGAGAGAATGGTGGACCAGAGTGGGAAAACAAAGGTTGTGTCATAACCTCCTTTGTTTTCTCCGCCACCAATATCCTTTATAGTCGTGGTTTGCAAAATGCAAACACATTTGATATGTTCATACAGATGAACACCTTTCTCTGGGCTAAAATGGTTGGGCAGTATTTTTAACAGAACTTAAATTTGATTTTACTTTGGTGTTCTCAGAGGAACCCAGACCCAGTGATATTTTCTGTTTTGTGAGACAATCATGGCAGCATTGGCCCCAGGATGAGCTTCTTTTTGTAGCTTCCCTCAAGGGTTTGAAGAGGAAGGCTTTTATCATTTCTCCAGTCCAGAATCTGTATTTTGGCAGGTATGAAAGGAAAAGGACATTTTTGATAACATGCAAAAGAATGAAACAAGGATTACCATGATTTTAATTGTGAAAGTAATCAAGTTCCTTTAAAAGACAGGATACAAAGTTATAAGCAGTCAGGATCATCATTTCTGTAGGGGTAGTTTTATACATTCTTAGTGGGGTTGGATTTCATTCCTGAATTTCAATTTACTTGCAAAGTGTCATTTTCATCTTTTTACTAAGTTGGGGAGCTGAATAATTTGATATACAGTTGTGCCTAAATACTTCCATAGAGTGGGGTAAAAAGATCACAATGCAACTAGTTTAGAAAAAGAAAAAGGGGAGAATCTGGAAAAGACCAAGTCAATTATGACCCATTGTTACACATTGCTCACCATGATCCTTGAAGCTAGAGAAGATGGTTTCAGCTTTAATATGTTGAGACCTCAAGGAACACAAAGGCAATCCAGACTCTCAGTGGACTTCTTTAGACAGTAAAGCATGCTTGGGAGCAATCCTGGTGAGATCCTGATATACTCTTCAGAACTCTGAGGTCAAGGGCAACATCTCTGTTGTTTGTACCTCTATCCAGGACACCTAACAAAGACTTTTTACCCAGTAAGTACTCAATAAATAATTGTTGAATAAACTGAGAGAAAATGAGAAAGAATTTCTGAGACCTCTACTGGGTTAAGTGCTGATGCTTCAGCATGAATAAAAGCTCCTACCCTGTGGTGCTTCCATTTTCACACTATGGGGCCAGTATGGAGAATTTCACCAGGATTATTCCACAGGTGATCTATTTTTGTTGAGGAACTATGTTTTTTTCTGGAGTGAATGACACCAAATGAATGCAATTCCTTGATCAATTTTCTATAGGGTACAGTTACACGTTTCTATTATTTCCACTATCATTCTTACTTTATTAATGCATTTTACTATTTTTGAAATCGTTTCTCCTGTGAAAAACTTTGCAGTAAAATTTGATTCACTGATTAGTTTTCGGGGTCCATATTGAGTATGCCAATTTAGCTTTTCCTTTTTGTAATTTTTGGATCCCTTTTTGATCTCTATTTTCACTGAACCTAACTTTCCCAGGTCAGATTGAAGATCTCACAAGTTAGCTGTTGCCATTCTTTTTTATGTTGATTGATTTTACCATTTGTTACAAATGAGATAAAAGCTCACCAGAGTGGGGGTGCCTGGGTAGCTCAGTTGGTTAAACATCTGACTCTCGATTTTGGCTGAGGTCAGGATCTCACGGTTCATGAGTTTGAACCCTACCTACATGGGGCTCAGCACTGGTAGTGCAGAGCCTGCTTTGGATCCTCTCTCTCCCCCTCTCTCTGCCCCTCTGCCACTCTCTCTCTCAAAATACATACATACATACATACATACATACATACATACATACATAAACTTTTTTAAAAAATGGGTTTATTAGAGCGTATTTATGTTCTAGCTAATTATTGGCATAGTGCAGGATGGTTCTTTCTGGAATTAGTCTCTCTTATTTTTTTTTAAATGTTCATTTTTATTTTTGAGTTAGAGTACAAGCGGGGGAGGTGCAAACAGGGAGGGGGACAGAGCTCTGTGCTGACAGCAGAGAGCCTGATGCAGGGCTCAAACTCAGGAACTGAGAGATCATGACTTGAGTCAAAGTTGGACTCAACCAACCGAGCCACTCAGGTTCCTCAGTCTCCCTCATTGTTAACACAGTTCTGATCTCTTGCATATTCTGTTCTCTCTGTTGGCAGAACAGAGAGTCAATGTGTCCTGTTTCATCTCCTATTTTATTGGCTCCCATGAAGCCTGAGGCATTGTAAGTTTCAGTCAAATGGACTTCCCACTGAATGTTGTTTTAACTTCTTTATTCTTTCCCAACTTAAGGGGTTTTGCTGACGTAAATTTTACCAATCTCTTTAGGTCTCTGTGAAAGTGTTTCTGAATCTTCCAATCAGAGGTAAATTCTTAAATATTTTAGCAGTACAAATATAAAGTTCTGTTGTTATGTTATATGAGGTGCTATGACATATTATGTATTATACGTGTATACTGTGATATATATATACAGATTACATAAGCGACTTTGTCTTATTTTCCACATTTATCTTAAAATTCCTTAAAGGCAGGGTTGTGTCACATTTATAGTTATGTTATCTGAGATTACTTAAAAAGCCCTCTTTGAACCCCTATCACATAGGCTGGAGGAATGATCAGTCTCATTCCTGTTGCTTCCCCTCCCATGACCAGTCCACACTGCTTGCTAGCAGGACACCTCCATCTCACCTGCAGTGGTCCCTCCATTTTTATATCTGTGCCCCATCTATCTGTACCACACTTGAGGTCAACTCCCAAGTATTCTACTTCCCTGAGATGGGCTGGGTCCCCACTCCTACTTCCCACAGAATACACATTTCTCTGTTCTACCCATTCTGAATATTTAAAATAAGCTCTTTAGTAAGTTTTCTCAAAAGACACTAAAAGAAAGCCATCTTTTTCAGATGTCTTCTGACTTCTTCGCAAAATTCTCTGCATCAAGAAAATCCTATGAACCTGGCTATCTTCTGGGAATGGTATGGGAAGGGGAAAATATAAAAAATAAAAATTAATTAATATTTTTTGGGGAAAAATCCTTCCACAAAAAGGCTAAAAGAATAGCTGTGAGATGTGAACCTTTATAAAAAATAAAGGACATGGTTGTATCAGGATTGTAGTCAGCTGTTCAACAGCATTGACTCAAGAGGCCAGACAACTCTAGCGATAGGAAACAGGAGGAAATAAGTACTAGCAGGTGAGCTACTGGGGATTTGGCAACTAGCAATAGCTAGACATGTCAACAAGAAGAGAAGAAGCATCAGGAAGGCTTAGCAGAAGGTGGAGGGCATTGGGACTCAGGTTAGGACACTGGCCTTCAGGAGGACTGCTGGGATCCAGGTAAGACCACAGCTCTGGAGGGACGGGCATCAGGTCAGGCATCACAACAGAGTGTTCAACAAAGAAAAAAACATGATAAGGACCTAATCAGCAGAAAGGGATTCAAAGGTTAACCATGTTCTGAAGCAAGGCTGACCTCGTGCTGAGTTGCTGAGTTACTGAGCTACTTGATTATGTTTCCAAAATCCTCTAATAGGAGAGAGGAAGATTGGTCCCCAAGCTGGGGGTGGGACTAAACACCAGCCTACCGCAGAAATCTGAGTTGCCCAAGGGATGGAAGAGAAGAGTGAGTCAGGCAAGCTATTAAACCAGGATTTTGATGCACAGTGTTTGAAAAGGACACTGGCATAAAAATTAGTTTTCACACACTTCTCTACACATGGATACCGTCAACGCTTAACTTTGAGCATATTGACCAAAATAAAAATGGCCTGCTTTGTAAAACTCACCATTTATACTTCCTCCTCAAAAGCTCAGTTGCCACAATCCAAGGTAGAGCATGTCTCATATGTTGAAAAATATAGTGACAATATTGTTCATATAATGACTGCGAGTGAAGTCTTAAGAACAAATAGCACATTTTCTGGGAGGATTAGCAAGCACGTCATGGATGATTGCCAGTTTGTGAGCCATTAGTCAGGAAACACTTGTGTTAGGGTAACTCTAAGACTTTCAGCTGGGCAACAACCATAATTGTTTCAGTGAAAGCATTTGGATGCTATTCAGTGACTTCACAAGCAAACAGATCCAATCTCTTTCCACTTTAATCTGTACCACATTCTGCAACCACAAAAAGTTTTCTTAAACTATTAGTTAAATACATTCTTCCTCTTGCTTGAAAGCTTCCAGTAGATCCTTAATATGCTTCATGTCAAGTCCAAAGCCTTCCTGTCAAAGATCTCCACAACTTGAAATCACTCCACCAATTCAGTCTTCTGTCGCTGCTCCCGGCAGTCTTTGCCTTACTCTCTTCTCAGAAAATGTCAGGCTAATCATTCAAATCTGCTTCTGTTCGTGCTATTCAAGAAACTGGAGTACACTCCTTCTGTCTTCGTTTGGATATCCAGCTCCTGCCATTTTTAAAGATCAAGCTCTTGTTTCACTTTCTCCATGAGATCCTTTTCAAGAACTTTCCCCTCTTTCTACTCTCAGTATTGCAGAAACAAATGGTTCATCTACCTAGCATCCACTCTCTCTTTCTTTTTCTTTAATAGAATCCCAATTTTGTTCTGAGAAGTTCTTTTGGAGCAAGAAGTGATAATATTCTTGCCAGTGAGACAGAAAAGAATTTCTAGAAATTGCTTTTGTGATACAGACATGGCACCACCTTTTCCTCCTAAGTGCTTCTTGTATCTTTTTCCTCCTGCTTTATTGAGATACAACTGATATATCACATCGTGTAAGTAAGGTGTACAATGTGATGATTACATGTATATTGCAAAATGATTACCCCAGTAAGGTTACTTAACACATCCATTACCTCACGTAATTTTTATTTTTTTGTGTGTGTAGTGAGAACAGATAAAATCTACTTTCTTAGCAACTTTCAAGTATACAATACAATAATCAAACTATAATCACCAGGCTGTAAATCCCCAGAGCTTATTCATTTTATAACTGGAAATCTGTTTATTTGATGAACATCTCCCCATTTTCCCATCCCAGCCACAAATCCATTCTCTGTTTCTGTGTGTTTGGCTTTTTTAGATTCTATATGTAAATGATATCATATAGTATATTTCTTTCTGATTTATTTCACTAACATAATGTCCAAGTTTCATTGATGTTGTTGCAAATGACAGGATTTACTTCTTTCTCATGGCTGAATAATATTCCATTGCATATATACATGCACATCACATTTTCTTTATTCATTCATCTGCTAATGGAGAGACACTTAGGTTGATTCCATGTCTTAGCTATTGTGCATAATGTGTTAATGTATATTGAAGAGCATATATATCTTGAAGATAGACTCTTCTACCCAGGAGTAGAATTGCTAGATCAAATGGTAGTTATATTTTAATTATTTGAGGAACCTCCATACTGTTTTCTGTAATGACTGCACCGATTTACATCCCTATCAACAACAGTGCACTGGAGTTCCCCTTACCTCACATCCTTGCCTATACTTATGTCTTTTTCATAATAGCCATCCTGACATGGGTAAAGTGCTATCTAATTGTGGTTTTGATTTGCATTTCCCTGATGATTAGTGACATTGAACATCTTTTTATGTATCTGTTGGTTGTATGCCTTCTTTGGAAAAATGTCTATTCAGGTTCTTTGTTCAATATTTAATCAAATTATTATTATTATTTTGCTTTTGAGTTGTATGTGTAGTCTTGGTTCCCTTGTCAAATATTGGTTGGCTGCATATGTGCGGGTTTATTTCTAGGCTCCTCGTTCTGTTTCACTGATCTGTGTGTCAGTCTTTATACCAGTACCATACCATACCATTTGAAATCAGGAAGTGTGATGCCTCCAGCTTTGGTCTTCTTTCTCAAGAGCGCTTTGGCTATTCAGGGTCTTCTGTGTTTCCATACAAATTTTAGAAGTGTTTTTTGTATTTCTGTGAAAAATTGTCATTGGATTTTGATAGAGATCACATGGAATCTATAGATGGTATTGGATAGTATGGATATTTTAACAACATTAATATTCTTTTGATTTATAAGCATGAGAGATATTTCCATTTAT
Organism: Panthera tigris; assembly: GCF_018350195.1. NCBI lineage: Eukaryota > Metazoa > Chordata > Mammalia > Carnivora > Felidae > Panthera > Panthera tigris. The sequence continues at coordinate 52,691,410 of NC_056676.1, read as the reverse complement.
TTATGCCGTCTACTCTTTCTTTCATCAATGTTTTACAGTTTTTAGTGTACTAGTCTTTCACTTCCTTGGTTAAATTTATTCCTAAGTATTTTATTATTTTTGATGTTGTTTGTGCATGGGATTGTTTTCCTTATTTCTTTTTCAGACAGTTCGTTATTAGTGTATAGAAATATAACTGATTTTTGTGTATTTATTTAATATCCTGAAACTAAGTTCACTTATTAGTTCTAAAGGTTTTTCTTCAGCTTTGTTGAGTATAATTAACAAATAAAATGTAAGATATTTAAAGTGTGCATCATGATGATTCGATATACGTATATGTATGCTATATGTATATTGTGAAAGGATTCCTTCAATTTTACACTTCTTTCTTTCTTTCTTTCTTTCTTTCTTTCTTTCCTTCCTTCTTTCTTTCTTGATGACAACATTTAAGTTCTACTCTCTTAGAAAGTTTCAATTATACAGTACAGGGTTATCAATTGTAGTCACCATGTTATATATTAGATCCTCAGACTTTATTCATCTTACAGCTTGTAGTCTTTTATCAACATCTATTTTCCTTATCCCCAATTCCCTGGCAACCATTTTTCCTCTTTAACAGTTTTGGTTTTTTGGTAGAATCTTTAGAATTTTCTATTTATAAGATCATGTCATCTGCAGACAGAAAAGGTTTTGCTTCTTTCTTTATTATTTGGATGCCTTTTATTTATTTATCTTACCTAATTGCTCTGGTTAACACTTCCAGTAAAATGTTGAAAAGCAGTGATGAGAAAGGGCACTCTTGTCTCATTCCTGATCTTAAAGAAAAAGTTCGCAGCTTTTCACCATTGAGTATGATATTGGCTATGGCTTGTCATATATAGCCTTTATTACAGTCCTTTTGTACTCAATTTGTTGAGAGTTTTATCATGAAAGGATGTTGAATTTTGTCAAATACTTGTTCTGCATCTTGATATAATCCTATAAGTTTTATCTCTTTCATCTTTCTAGAACCTGGACTAGAAGTTGCACAGGAAGCAATCACCTTGTGTTTATAAAAAGATCAAAAGAATGAAAGCTAAATGCTAAGGATGGTGGAGCTTAAAAGGAGAAGTAGACTGGGATGTTGATAACATCATGAAGCTACTGTACCAGCCCTGCATGATTTATCTATAGCCATATTTTTTTCTTGTATAAGAAAAATAATCCCCTCTTTAGGTAATTCACAGAAGGTTAGTGAATGATACGTGCAGATTAATAATACCTAGTACTCCATACACTTAAAGTTAATAGCATGTCATAAATCAGTTATTTATTCTTTTACCTTTTCATCTTTGCTATTCTTTTCTCTCCAATTAGTTATCTCCTTGTGGATGGGTATGATCTTATATGCCTTTATCAGTATTTCATCACTGTTCTTAGACACTGTTAGAAGCATCTAGTTAATAAGTGCAACTAATGTGCAAATACCAATTGCATCAATCAGCCAATAGCTATATAATAATGTAGACTATGCATCCAGTGTAATAGAGATTGTATAAGCTGGAGAAGTTTGTGTTTTTAAGTAGTTTTATTGTGATGCGAGAAATAAGGTCTTTGGCTTATAGGTTTTTAATGTATTTGCACTAAGAGTCTTTTCAGTTACACTTCTGTATTTTATTTCATTTTATTTTTCTAATAAAATATTGTACTTTCACAGGCAGTGTTAAAATAGGTATAATAACTAGGTAGTGATAGATAGAGTCAGGCAACCTTATAGGACCTATTTAAACTATATTTTAGTGTAGTACTTATTATGGGATGAATGATATAATACCATGAGGGTACTCTTGCAGTGCATTTCCAATACAAATTAGAAAAAAATTTCCTTTTATTAGTTGTGGAAGAAGCCAAGAAGTCTATTGAGGAAGTAAAAAAACCTGAAACACCTGGGTATTAAATGAATTATTTATATGAAGTTGGATTCACTAAGAATGATGAAAATAAGTGATAGAGAGGAAAATAACCAGCCAGGTACTAAGGTAATTGATGAATGAAAAAGCTTGATCAAGAGCTAAATGATAATAAAAAGGGGAGTCAGCAAGAAATATTGCCAGATGATTAAGTGTTGGTTTTGAATATTGCTATTAAAATATTATTGTATTACAATTTTGATTTTTATCACTCAATAATTATTTAGAAAAGTAATTTTAAATTTTACATCAATGGTTTTTTCTTATGTCTTTTTTCTTCATTTTGAATTTCACTATATTTTGGCCCCATAACATGGCCTATTTGATTCCATTTCGTAGAACTTATTGAGGATTTCTTTGTGGCCTAAAATATGGTCAGTTTTTCCAGTGTTCCACTGCTTTTTAATAAAGAATATACATTTTTGGCTTGGAAGTCTGGAGTTTGATATGTAGCTCTTGAGTTAATCTTATTAATTATATTATTCAGGTGATGAGGAAATCAAACCCATGGTTTAATTCATTTTGTGTTAACTCAGAATAATCTATGTATGCTGTTATATAGTTTGTTATGTTAAAGAGACTTTGAAATGTTAGAGAATTTGAGGGATTAACCCTGAGATTCCAACTTTAAAAGATACTAGGTTTTTTTTTTTTAATTTTTGTGTTTTTTTAATTTTTTTTAACGTTTATTTATTTTTGAGACAGAGAGAGACAAAGCATGAACGGGGGAGGGTCAGGGAGAGGGAGACACAGAATCCAAAACAGGCTCCAGGCTCTGAGCTGTCAGCACAGAGCCCGACGCGGGGCTCGAACTCACGGACCGCGAGATCATGACCCGAGCCAAAGTCGGCCGCTTAACTGACTGAGCCACCCAGGCGCCCCTAGGTTTGTTATTTTAAGCTGAAAGTTGTGAAGAAAATTTGCCTAAATTCTAAAAGACAATTGAAATATTTAAAAGAATTTGAGATAAACTAAAAGGAGTCCTATAAATGCTAGGAAGGATTTGTTTAGAAGCACTGTGCACCTGCCTGGTCAAGCACTTAAAAGAAAATAAGATACATTAATTTAAAATGCAGTTTACAATGCTTAAGAAACTCAAGTGCATAAATTAAATGGTTCAAAAATTTGGTCTATTCTACATTATTTGACCAGACATTAATTAAAGGTTCTCCTGAAAATTATTGTTGTTTTACATAAAACTTACTAGATTTATAGATAGAATAAAAGAATCATTCAGGTAGATTTAAAACCTTCAAGAAATTTTTTTAAAAAGTTTATTTTTTTGTTTATTTATTTATTAGAGAGAGAGAGAGAGAGAGAGAGAGAGAGAGAGAGAGGTTGTGAGTAGGGGAGGGGCAGAGAGAGAGGCAGAGAAAGAATTCCAAGCAGACTTGGCACAGTCAGCCCAAGCAGGACACAGGGCTTGATCCCACAAGCCATGAAATAATGACCCGAGCAGAAATCAAGAGTTGGACACTCAATTGACTGAGCTACCCAGGCACCACAGGACAATTTTGGTTTTAAATTGGGAAATTTATTATATTGAATATTTAAATCCCCTGTAAATCTAAATAGTGTTTTCTGGATTACAAGTCCCTCTTTGAGCAAAATCGCAATTAATGGAAATTCTTTTTTTTTTTTTTTTTTGAGAGAGAGAGCATGAGTTGGGGAAGTGCAAAGAGAGATGGAGGGAGGGAGGGAAGGAGGGAGAGAGAGAGAGAGAGAGAGAGAGAGAGAGAGAGACAGACTGAGAGGGAGAGAATATCATAAGCAGGCTCCATGCCCAGTTCAGATCCCAACATAGGGCTCAATCTCACAACCATGAGATCATGACCCGAGCTGAAATCAAGAGTCGGACACTTAACTGACTGAGCCACTCAGGAGTCTGGAAACTGATATTTTAATAAAAATTCCAGAAAGGTGGGAAGTGCGTTGGGTATGGCTTTCTAAGCAAGGAAATATAGAAGAAATCTCAAAGACTCCAGGGGAAAATGGTGGCATGAACACATGTATCATAGAATCCTCCCATTCCCAACTGAAATGAGCAAAAGAATACAAGAATAAAGAAGTTGTACATAAAGTTTAAAAGAAGACTATCTGTATCTTATGAACTTTCATGAATTTTTGCTAGATCCATTGCAGATGGAGTCAAATTAAAAGAGTATATTAAGGGGTTACAACTGTCCCTTTTTAAGAAAGTAGAATTGTTTCACAAAGTAAATGACAGATATCCTGGAAAAATTTAATTTTGAGGGTCTAGGCTGAGAGCAAAGGATGGGGTGGGGTCTAGAATGGGTAAGGGGAATATTTCAGTTAAAGTCTGTCTCACCATCACAGGTCAGCAGAGTTTGGAAGCAGAATGTCCAATGGCAAGTGTGGGCACACTAGGCAGGAAGCAGTGTGCTTCACCATGGGCTCCTTCAGGGAGAATCCCAGACAAGAGCTCATCATGGGACTATATTTATTCCAAGTAGTACAAATCAATGGGCATATGTTACAGGGGGAAGAGTGAAGTAAACTTGAATGGAAGGGTTTTTAGATCTGAAAAAAAAAAGCTTGAGTTGTGTACTGGAAAGGGCCAGGATCTACTCTTGTCTTGACTTTTTTTTTTTTTTTTTTTTTTTCCAGCTGAGCCTTTTCACACTGAAAATTAAGGCCTGGTATTTACTTCCCTACTTCCTTCTGTGGTTGCATTAGGGATATCCATGTCCTATCTCATTAGAGTTCTAGAAAATGTGTGGGACAGAATCTGTCCATACCAGACCCTCTTCAGCCTTCTGGTTGGCTATAGAATCTATGTGATTCAATGTAGATCTGAGCACCTAAGAAGGTGGTATGTGAGTGGCTTCTTTTAACACACAATTTGATAGGATAATGGTGCTTACTGGGTGTAGAACATGTAACAGATATGTCACTAGTTTAGTACATGCACTACTTTAATAGATGTACCGTGTGTAGTGGGTTGGAGTAGGTAGGCAGCTGGGCCAGGGGAGTTTGTGGAGAGGCTCAGCTGCATTGAAGCATTGATGATTGATATTGATAACAACCAATGATAAGTTGTCTGTTTGCATTGTAAAATGGGTATATATCAAATGTATCCATCTTCAGTCTTAGTGATGCCAGTTTACTCCTGCAATAAGTTATAAGAGAATAACCATTATTATCTTATGATTATACTTGTTACCAGGTGCTGCTTATTACCAGAGAAAACAGCTCATAAGCATTTTACCCATTGTCTTTGCCGTGACCGTGTAGCCTGGTTAGGAAAAACTGGTCAGATACAACTGAATTTGAAGTTGTTATTTGTTCTTTGGCATTCTTTACTTCTTTGGCATAAAGATCAGGTGGCAGCTAAGGGATCCATACATGTAAAATCATAACTGAGTGAGCAAGGATCTACTCAGTATCTGGTTTAAAATAACAGTGTGGTTTATGTGGAGGAGCAAGGGCCAAGCATGTGGTCTTTGCCACTGACTAGTGTGTGATTTTGCATAGGTTACTCAATTTCCTCAAGTCTGTTTTCTCATTTGGAAATGTGGTAACACTTACCTATGAATTGTGACAATTAAATTATTAAGTTAGGCAGCATAAATCCTTTAACACAGTTCCTGAAACATAAAAGGTGCTTAATGAACACCAGCTATTCCTTAGCCATAGCTAATAATGTATTCTAGGTGATAGTAAAAACTCTTGATTTGTTGATTTTCAACTACATAGAGACCCCCAAACTCATCTGTAAATTGCAGAGAGAATAATTCCAAAACATCTGAAAACCCTTCTATTTTAATGCCATTCTTTAGTCCTAGTGTATTGAATACCTACTTACATTTTAAGGTTTAAGGTGGAACATCTTAAAAGCATTGCTTTTTTAGAGAGAGACTGAATTTCATTCCATTAGTTTCTAGTAGCTAGAAGTCATGCCAGGCATTTTGCTATGTTCTACCTATATATGAGAAGTGAATATTAAGGTAAGGGGACTTGGGGCATAAAGGATAAGGGAGAAATCAGGATGAGAAAAGTAAGAGCAACAAGATTTCTCTGTTTTAAGTTGGACTGTATAACTGACTTCCTGAAATGCACAGTTTGGTAGAGTAACCGAGTTTAATGGGCATGAAGCAGCCAGCAAACACATCCACCTCCTTTAGTACGTGCAGTGCAGTAATGAGCATATGTGATATGAAGAGTGGGTGGGTGGGGGAGCTGGTCGTGGGAGCTTGGTGGAAGATTGGGCAGCCCTGTAAGTTTGAGAACTGATTTTGAAAACAACCCAATGACAGTTTGCCTCTTTGCACTTAACAGATTCCTATACCCATATTAACTTAGTTTGTATGTCAGACTCCCTGGGTAGTTTGTCAGTTCCTTGAAGGCAGATACCATGTCCTATTTTTCTCCATATATCCATCCCCTAGCATGGGCACCCCATAAATATTTTTTAAAGTTTATTTATTTATTTTGAGAGAGAGAGAGAGAGATAGAGAGCACAAGCAGGGGAGGGGCAGGGAGAGAGAGAGAATCCCAAGCAGGCTCTGCACTGTCAGTATGGAGCTTGATGTGGGGCTCAAAGTTACAAACCATGAGAACATGACATGAGCCATGTCATTTTTGAGCCAAAATCAAGAGTCAGACGCTTACTGATTGAGCTACCCAGGTGCCCCTCCATAAATATTTGATGGATGAACGAATAAATAAATGAATGATCACAAAGTAAAGTACCCTGAGGTTACTGAGCTGAATGTGTCCTATAATCCTGAAAAGTTGAGACTGTAACTTCAGTAATACGTGTGGGAAGAAATATCACCCATTGTCACAAAGTAGAGATCCACAGTCTTTTTTTTTTAATGTTTATTTATTTTTGAGAGAAAGAGGGACAGAGCACGAGCAGGGAAGGGACAGAGAGAGAGAGGGAGACACAGAATGTGAAGCAGGCTCCAGTCTCCTCTGCTGTCTGTGCTGTCAGCACAGAGCCTGATGTGGGACTCAAACCTACACGCTTCGAGATCATGACCTGAGCTGAAGCCGGGAGCTTAAGCAACTGAGCCACCCAGGCCCCCCAAGATCCACAGTCTTGATTCAGTAAACAATGTGCATATACATGTATATGTTTACAGATTTAAGTTAGTTACCTGTGGAAATTGGGATATGTCATAAAAATTTGATTTGCATAGTTTCCTTGATTGAATCTTGACTGAGACACCATTTTTCTTGAAAAAAGAAAAGATTTGGCCTTACAAGTTCAAATGCTTACATGAAAAAATTTGGCCAGAACTCAGTGGTGAATGCCTTCTCTGGATGGGACATATAATCTGTAATTCTCCATTGTCCCCACCTGCTCATTTTACTCATTTATGTTAACTACTTATCCTGAGTAGCTGCTTGAGTTTGTAACCTCTGCACCAGATGATGGTCTGGGTGAAAGGGGGCACACAAGGAAGAAGGGGATACTTTCTGTTCTTAAAATATTGTGAGAAGTCTGACTGGACCTGATGGGAAGCTGTTTGCTTGGAGCTGGACAGAATGCACACCCACAGAGCAGCTGTACTGGAGGGCAAAGCTGATACAACCGTTTGTGCAATGAGAGGTGGAGGGAAAAGCAATGGAAGATTCCAAATTCCAGTTCATTAGGCTGCATAATGGCCCTTCATAGTCAACAAAGACCAATCTTTCAACAGTCGTGGGCTCACAATTAAAGAAGTTGTTTCTTAAGGAGGAAGAGCAGAATGGAGGTAGGTTGAGATTGTACTCAGTCCAAACTACCTCATACAGCTCTCTGGTTCTTAGAAGTCAGCCAATTCAATTTAATTTCATTTGGCTTCCACTTTCAAAAATGCATACATTGGATGACACAATTTGTTATATTAGATTACTAATATTTTATAGTGATGCAGCAAAGAGCAGGCCAAGTACCTTAGACACATGAGATTTATGGCCCAGTGATTAATCTTGTAAAAATAATGAATTGCCACCAAAAAGGGGGAAAGAACAGATTCTTTCCTAAACAGGAAAGGAAATCTAACCCACGTATTTGATGGATGAGTATTTAAAAAAAACAAAACAAACAAATAGGAAACATTTGGAATCTAAAAAACCTCTTCCTGAACACCCAACAGTCAACATCTTCCAAAACCAACTTGGTGGGTGCAGTTGGCAAACGGAATTGGACCTCTCACCTTAAGAATATTAGCAAATTGCAATGGGTGTGCTCCAGAAGAAATACGATCTTCTTACACTAGGACTTTCCGGCAGGAATGCAGCTTCTACAGTTGGCAGGATCTAACTGACACTCGCAAATAGGTCCAGTTTGAAAGATGAGGATTCAGGATGCAGTGAACAGCATATTTTTCTTATTATTTTTATGTGTATCTAGCCTTTTGGAAAAAAAGGTAGAAAAATGTTTCTGAAACTCAAACTCCAATGACTTATAAAAGCCATCTCTTAATCTTTCCTCCAGTTTTTTTATTCATTCATTTGTTCATTCATTCATTTGAAAGAAAAGGGTAAAAATGAAATTTATTCTTTTTTAGATATAAAGGAAAAGCAATTTTGATTGTTTGAGGAGGAGGGCTATGTAACAGGTTGGCTAAACCTATACATATTCACATACATACTATATTTCTGGTAGCACTCCTGCTTATTATTATCAGCCTTTAAAATGAAAAACCTACCTTTTCTCAAGTGGTATTACCCTACAGTACATTGCTTTATTTTTTTAAGATTTATATAAAAATTCAGGGGAGTCTTGCTTCACTGGTTTTTCATGAAAGAAAACATTTCCTTTGCAGATTGGAATTAAAAAATGCAACTATTGGACTTGTTTTCCTTTTCCTTCCTCTAAAACCAAGAAACATATTTTTCTTTCTGCACCGAGACTATTACTGAGCTATCAGATGACCAGTTGGGTCCTGAAACCAAGATATTTATAGTCTGTAAATATTTTTATGGTGGTAGTGGTGAAGAAAGGGGTGGTCTTCCCTATACACACAGACTGCCTTATAATTTTTTTTTAACATTTAAAAGTAAAGTCCATTTTTCCTGCATGAGAACAAAGCAATCTGTTTCTGCTGGGAGGACTTATGGTGATTTTCTTTTATTGCCCTCTCAGACATGTGGATCTGTGATTATACAGATTTTGGATCTATTTTTGAAGTTCCCTTTCATGTACAGCATAGGTATTGAGAAATCAAAAAGATTTATAAACATAGACAAAATTATATTTCAAACAGCATTCTTTTTTCTGAATCAGTTTTGTCTTAGAGCACATAGTCCTGAAAACAAAGTAACCCAGGAATTTACATTTAAAAATATTGCTGTTTGTGCATCAAAAGCAATTTATTGATGTATAAGTCAGCTATGCTTTGGTAACAAATGATTCATAAATCTCAGTAATTTAGAATAACAAAAGTGTCTGAGGATCAGCTGTGGCTCTGTTTTATCCTCTTATTCCAGGATCCAGATAAAGGAGCAGCTTTTATTTGAAACATGTCTTTTTCAGGCCTAAAGAAAAAGAGCAAGAGACACTCATCATGGCTCTTAAAGCTTCTGCTTGGATGTGGCATGAGTCACACATGCTTTTGACTAAAGCAAGTCACATGACTAAGACTGATAAGTTGGCACATGGAGGTATATTTCTCCCACAAGAAGTCATTGCAGTTTCCATGGTAATGGGTAAGATGAATAATTATCCTAAAGGAAAGAGGAAAGAAATCATTGAAAGTCGCAATGCAATCCACCAGAATGATCATGAAGAAGTTCTATAAACCCATCACCAGTCAGTCTAGGAAGCTTCCAGTCTCCATCCTACTTCCACGATTTAAATCAGGACTGTCCCAGCCCCAAAGAACACATCCAGAGTTCCTTCCTCCTGTTGTTTGATGTGCACTCAGGATACTAAAAAAAATATACCTTTTATTATTTGCATAAGCAGAGAAAATTTAGAAGGGTCAAAGTTCTAAAAGAAAAGCATTATGATATAGCTTACAACTGGAGACTCATACAAATATTGCTCAATATTCCTAATTTCTTCTACCTTCTCTTATTCTTTTTTTCTTTCCTTCTTTGTCTTCCAACCTCTCTTCTCCCCTTCCCCAAATACATACATTTTATTTATTATATCTCTCACTTTTTCTTAATTTCTCTTCTCTCCTATTCTCTTTTCTCTTTTAATTTAATTAACTCATTCTTTCAATTAATATTACTTCCTAAATACATCTAGGATACTAAGATGAAACAGACATGGTCCCTAGCTCAATTTATGAAATAAGAAAATTCTACTAAGTCTGTCCAAGGTACTTTCTAACTCTGAAATCCTATGATTATTTGTTCCCTAGGGTATGCATATTTGCAGGAGAGAAAGGGATATACAAAGTTAGAGACAATATAAGGTGACATGTTTTAAATGCCAGAAAAAGGTAATTATAAAGTGTTATGGAAATTCAGCAGGAGGAGATTGTTTTTAGGATGGGTTGGCAATAGATCAGTCTCATTATCTGAATTTTTAAATCATTCCCTCTCTAGAAAATTTCTCTTCTCTTTCATTAGCTGACTCTTTCTCTCTGTCTCAGATATTTTATTGTTGGTGATTAGACCAGGGCTCTGAATCTAGTTCTTATATTACCAGGACTCTATTTCCAAGTTACAGAAACCCAATTCAAACTGGCCTAAGCCGAAAAAGGAAATGTACTGCCTTTTAAAATGGAAAAGTATCAAGCCTATGGGCATATAATATAGGTATTTTTTTTAAGTTTATTTATTTATTTTGAGAGAGAGAGAGAGAGAGGCGGAGAGGGAGGAGAGAGAATCCCAAGTAGGATCCATGCTGACAGCACAGAGACTGACATGGGGCTCGAACCCATGAACCATGAAATTATGACCTGGGCCAAATCCAAGAGTAGGACACTTAACCTACTGAGCCACCCAGGCACTCCAGAATCTAGGTATTTAAAAGATGTCCTCTAGAATCTATTTCTTTTCCTTGGCTTTTCTTTTCTTGGTGTTGGCTTTATTTGCAAGCATGCTCTTCCCTCATGACTCCAAGATGGCCTTACAGACTCACTGCCTACCAGTTTCTCAACCTCAGCATTTCCAGCAAAGGTTCTCCTGTCATTGGTCTGACCTGGAAAGCTGTCCTGATCCTGAATCAATTACAGTAAGTAGGGAAATGGAATGCTTCAAATGGTCAGGCAGAGGTCACGTTACCTACTACTCTTGGGGGCTGAAGGAAAGTGAGACTTCCTTGTAAATGTACAGAGAATGTGTGTAACTAAAGAAAATAAGGTTGCTGTTTGAGAATGGAAAACAGACTTGCAAAAATGACAGATATCTGCTACATAGTATAGGCTTAAGAATGCACTGTGATAAATATGATGGTGTGGTTACTGATTTTATTCATTATATAGGCATGTATGGATGCAAAGAGAATCTGTTCTTTTCTACCCAAACTTTACTGTCCTTAGCCTTTTCTGCCTATTTCACTCATTGTCAATCATATTCCCTGCAGATATTGTGAAGCTTCTTTTTTTCCTTGAAACACATTAAAGCATAGCTATTTTATGGTTTGTCTGATTATAATGATATTTGTAGTCTTTGTGGGTCTCTTTATGTTGTCTGTTGTTTCTTGTCCACTGTGACTCTTGTGCGTGTCTGCTTATTTTTTACTCTGTGCTGGTTATTGTATTTGAAAAATTATTTGTGGGACTAATGTGAATTCAGGATGAAGGTACTTTATTCCTAGGCAATTTTGGAATTTGGTTCTGTCAGCACCTGTGGGGACTATCAGTCCAGGACCACCTTAGTTTTATTTTCAATGCTTGAGTGTCCCTAGACCACCCAGGTGATGTAAATCTGGGAGGCAAGACGTGGTGAGGGCTGGTTTACTACTGAACCACCCTGACTCTAAGCTGGGGTACCAGGTTATTGTGGGAAGGGTCTCCTATTTAATTCCTCAATTAGTATCTATCTTCGATTTGAATTTCTATTTCTCTTTCCACAAGAAACCCTCCCTTTCCGGAGAAAATGGAAATTCACATTTTTATGTTGGGTAAATAGCCTCAGGATGAAAGTGGTTTTTGTGCTCACTTAACATCCTGGGTTCTTTGGCCTGTTATTCCTTACTATCTTGTTAGCTCTTTGTGGCTGTTGGAATGATGTTTATTATTTTCAGCATTTTTTAGTTGTTTTCAGCAGAAGAGTTGGTTCAAATAATGTAGCCTGCCATTCCTGGGAACAGTAAGTCTTCTCTCTGAAAATCCTGGTCTATGCTTCATCATTCCTGATCCTTTCTTTCTGTTGTGTGCTCTCCCACTTTTCTGTCCTATTTTTTTTTATTGTGTTCTGCTTGTGGATAGACTGGGGTTACCATACCTATATTACTGGACCGGGGTAACCAAACCAATATTTTTTGATGTGATGTCATGGATCAACTTCTCATGATCTTTGATGAACATCTTTATATCTCTGTCTTGAAATTAATGGTTAGAGTCCTTCTGATTTCTCCAAAATACTGTCATCTTGGTCCATTTGGACTCTGGTGTACTTTTGGGATATCTATCTTTCTAATTTTAAATTATGTCTACCATCTGAAAGCACGATAAAAATTATACTGTGACACAGGTTAGGGGTACCAAATACTCAAATATTTGCCTATTTACAATTGTATTACATACATGTTTGCATGCATATTTCCTTTACTTCTTGTCCTCCTAAGGGAACATTTACTAGCCTTGTTATTTTTCTTGTAATCCCCTTAGATTTGATTCCTGCCCCTCCTCCCACCAGTTTCCTCCTTGGCTTGTTTGTTGGTTCTCTTCTTTTACATACCTTAAATTTTATATTTTTTTCAAGGTTTGTCTTGTTGGATTTTTGCCTCCTTACCCTGGAAATCTCTACTATTCCTTTGGCTTCAATTGTATTCTATGTGTACCTGATAATCAAATTTTGTCTCTAGCTCTGGCCTTTGTAAGGTGTTCCAAGTCTGTGTCATCACTGATTACCTGCTAGCTCTACCAGGATGTTGTCCATGTTTTAAAATTCTGCATTTCTGGGGCACCTGGGTGGCTCAGTGAAGTGTCCAACTTCAGCTCAGGTCATGATCTCACAGTTCATGAGTGTGAGGCCTGAATCAGACTCTGTGCTAACAGATCAGAGCCTGGGGCCCACTTCGGATTCCGTGTCTCCCCTTCTCTCTGCCCCTCCCCCACTCACGCGCGCGCTCTCTCTCTCTCTCTCTCTCCTCTCTCTCTCAAAAATAAACATTAAATAAATAAATAAATAATAAAATTCTGCATTTCCAATATTGTATTCTTTCTCCTCCAGTCTCTTTTCTGGGATTATATTTTTGGTAATATTGTTAACATTTACCCAGTCTTCCTAAATAGAAACTCCAGCATCATCCTTGCCTTCTACCTCTCCCTATTCCTACATTAAATTTTTTTTTTTTACATCTACTTATTTTTGATACAGAGAGACAGAGCACAAGTGGGGGAAGGGCAGAGAGAGAAGGAGACACAGAATCCGAAGCAGGTTCCAGGCTCCGAGACCGATGTGGGTCTCGAACTCACAAACCACAAGATCATGACCTGAGCTGAAGTCGGATGCTAAACCAACTGAGTCACCCAGGTGCCCCATCCCTATTCCTACATTTAAGCGATCAATCCTTCCTTTCCATTTCCACCAATATTGCACTGATCTAGTTTCATACATATGTATATATGTATATATGGATGATAATCACTGTTTATAGATTCTCTATTTGCAAATCTGCCTACTCACTGACATTTATTTATAACCCCCAAATCAATATTTATGGAAGTTTCATATTCCTGGATATGCACAGAGTGGCAAAAAATTTAAATTGCCTGACATGCATGTTTCCAGCAGAGGTTCAACAAAGTGATAGTTTGTCTTCTTGTTTCAGTTCTCCGACTATGAACAAGTGTCCTTTTTTGCAACCTATTTAGTACTGGATTTTTTTATATTTGGGCGATTTTCTGTTGGTGATTTTTATAATGGGCCCTAAGCATATAGTTGAATCTAGTGTTCCCTGGTGTAGGAAGGCTGTAATGTGCCTTATGGAGAAAATACATGTGTTAATTAAACTTCATTCAGGTGTGAGTTATAATGCTATTGCTGTGAATTTGATGTTAGTGAATTAACAGTGTATATTAAATAAAATTTCTTTAAACAGAAACACACAGAGGCGCCTGGGTGGCTCAGTCGTTAAGCTGCCGACTTCGGCTCAGGTCATGATCACGTGGTCCGTGAGTTCGAGCCCTGCGTCGGGCTCTGTGCTGACAGCTCAGAGCCTGGAGCCTGTTTCAGATTCTGTGTCTCCCTCTCTCTCTGCCCCTCCCCTGTTCATGCTCTGTCTCTCTCTGTCTCAAAAATAAATAAATGTTAAAAAAAAAATTTAAAAAAAAACAGAAACACACATAAAACAAGGTTGTGTATTGTTTGGTCAATAAAATGTGAACATAGGCTTACAGGAACCTAACACTGTTTTTCTCCTAGGAACAATTGTTTAGAATTCATGGCTACTTTATAGAACACAATCACCATGAAAATCAACTGTGTGTATATAAATAGATCATACAAAATATAGTCATATACGACATATAATAAAGTATGTATATGATTAATTTCTGAACTGGTTTCCCTCTAATGCATTTTCAGTATCGCTGAAATAATTATTTTCCTAAGGTATAATTGAATATGTTACACCTCCTACTTAAAAAAAAAGTCCTCAATTCATATTGAAAATTCCTTTTTGTTGCCATCAAAGTCTATTCGCCTACAATCTGTCTACAATTCACTTTGCCAGTTAAAAAAATTTTTTTAAAGTTTTATTTATTTTTGAAAGAGAGAGAGAGTGCAAGCAGGGGAGGGGCAGAGAGAGAGGGAGACCTAGAATCCGAATCAGGCTCCAGGCTCTGAGCTGTCAGCACAAAGCCCGATGTGGGGTTTGAACCCACGAACCGTGAGATCATGACCTGAGCCAAAGTCGGATGCCCAGGCGACTGAGCCACCCAAGTGCCCCATCACTTTGCCAGTTTAAACCCTCATCTTCTGTCCCTCCGCCCATGCCCCACCCCATTAGCACCTTGGCTTAGTAGACAACTATTTCCCTTTATATCTCTGTTTACTTGCTTTCTATCACTTTTGATTTAAATGCTTTTTGTTGCTTCCCTGATAAAATCCTATTCGGCCTTCAAAACCAAGATCATATATCATCTCTATAAAGCTTTTCTTAATACTCACACAACAGCAGTAATTGCTTTTGTGTTTATTTCTATTTTATATTTATCACTGTTGCAGAGCAAGTTACAAACAAGGAAAGGGGGAAGGCTAGAACAAATTGTGTTGTTGGATTGGAATGAGGGTGTACATAAGAACTCACTCATGGTTTTAACTCTGATGCTGAGAAAAACTAGAAGCTATGACACTCCTGGCGTTGTGTAAATCCACACCCAGGTCTTGGTTTCCAAACAGAATTCTCTAGTAAATAGAACCAGAGCTTTGGAGAAAAGGTTCATTGCAGGGCTGGAATATGGAAAACACAAGATAAGTCTGGAAGTTATGGTTGTGCTGAAATTGAAAAATACTTAAAGAATGTTTGGAACATGTGAAAAGGACACAGAACCCAGCTTAAGATTCTCCCAGAGGCCAAATCTGGGACAAATTGAGAATCAAAATAAATACAGTTAACACAAATAACCCATTGAACAAAATAAGAATCCATGGGCCCATACTGATATCAATCAATTGATCAGGGAGAAGAGAAAGCTTTCTCTTATAATAGACAAACAACTAATAAATGTGGAATAAATAATGCATTTTGACATTTGCCATTTAGCAACTGTCAGAGGATAATTGATTTGAACAAGAATCATTAGATAGATGATCAAAGTAGATAGTGAAAGTTTGATGAGGGAAAAAATATTTACAATAGTGCCAGTGTTTTCCATAAAATAATTGTGAACATCAAAAGGAAAAATAGTGACTTTTCCGTGTAAGATCCTGACACATAATATCTTAACCAAGCAATGGGTAATGGGACAGATTAGTATCATGTTCCTCTTGATATGATGCCCTGATAAGGTCACAGCATCAATATCATCTTATTCCTCCTAATAAAGGCATAAGCTTAATCTAGTTGTGAAGGAGTACCAGAAAAATCTAAGCTAAAGGATGTCAAAAAAAAAAAAATGACTGTGTTCATTTTATCTTCAAAATGTCTAGACCACAGATGACAAAGATAAACTAAAAAAAAGTTTCAGGTTAAAGAGGACAATGGCGCATGACAGCTAAATGTCATATGTGATCCTGGATTCCTCCTGGCCTGGAGGACAAGTAGCTGTAAAGGGCATATTAGACTACTGAGAACATTTGAATATAGGCTGTGAATGAGATAATGATATTATATCCATGTCAACTTTCCTAATTTTGATAATGTTGAGGTTATATAAGTGGATGTTCTTATTCTCAGGAAGTATACGCTGGAGTATTTAGGAATAACAGGGTATATTTAAAACTTGCTCATCGTTGGTTTAGAAAAAATACATAAGGTTGGGGTGCCTGGGTGGCTCAGTCAGTTAAACGTCTGACTTCGGCTCAGGTCATGATCTCACGGTTGGTAAGTTCGAACCCCATGTCTGGCCGTGCTGACAGCACTGGACCCTGCTTTGGATTCTGGGTCTCCCTCTCTCTCTGCCCCTCCCCTTCTCATGCTCTGTCTCTCTCTGTCTCAAAAATAAAATAAACATTAAAAAAAGAAAAGGAAAAAATACATAAGGCTATAGAGATAAAGTGAATGATAAAACAGATGCAGTAAAATTTAAACATTGCTAATACTTGGAAAAGGGTATCTGGGTTTTTTTGAAATTACACTGAAATAAAATGCACAAAAATAAACACTTCGGGAAGCAAAGACAATCTCTTGTTTATTTATTTACTTTTTATTGTTTATCTCTTCCAAGTAATATATATGTGTGTGTGTGTGTATGTGTGTGTGTGTGTATATGCGTGTATATAGGCTCCATAAGGGCGATGGTCCTGTCTTCCTTGCTCACCATTCTGTCCTCAGCACCCATAACAATGTTAATATATAGGACTTCAATAATTATTTGTTGAATGAATAAAAGAACATATGAAGACAAATTACAATAGAACCCTTTTCTTCTTCCTTTCCTTTCCTTTCTCTTCCCCTTCCCTCCCCCTCCCCCTCCCCTTCCTCTTCCTTCCTTCCTTCCTTCCTTCCTCCCTCCTTCCCTCTTCCTTCCTTCCTTCCTTCCTTCCTTCCTTCCTTCCTTTCTTTCTTGTAGCTTCATGCCCAGTGTGGAGCCCAATGCAGGGCTTGAACTCATGACCCTGAGACTGGAGGCCTAACCAACTGAGACACCCAAGCACCCCAACAATAGAACACTTTTGTCTTTAATTTTGTACTCTCCTGAAACCTTACACAATCTAATTTTTTTTTTCAAAAGAGGAAACAATTCTCAAAGAAATGAGGCATAAAAGACAATAATTTCCTAACCCCCAACCCTCCCTCTTAGCAGAATATTAGGAAACTTTTCTCTGGGAAATATGACCAACCCTAGTGAGAATAATTAAAGAAATTACATTTTTATTTCTCTCAATAAATTCCTCAGTTTATTTATGGTCCATTTTTATAATAATTTTCAAGTTGACAAGTATCACTCAAATGATAAGGTTTTTTTTAATGTTTATTTATTTTGGGGAGAGAGACAGAGCATGAGCAGGAGAGGGGCAGAGAGAGAAGGAGACATTGAATCTGAAGCAGGCTCCAGGATCTGAGCTGTCAGCACAGAGTCCAATTTAGGGCTTGAACTCACAGACCAAACCGGTAGGTAGATCATGACCTGAGCTAAAGCTGGACGCTTAACCGACTGAGCCACCCAGGCACCCCCAAATGATAAGTTTTTAAAAATCAGTTTTTTAATCTCTCATTTTAAAATAGAAGCAAACAAAACCAATATTGCACTGTATATTAACTAACTCGAATTTAAGTAAAAATTTGAGAAAAAAATACAAGCAAATAGCCAATAATTATCAAATATCAAGAAAATCCTTAAAGATAAAAAGATAAAGGCCACAACTGGAATAAACAAGATCATGTGCTATAAAGAAAAAGTTAAAAGGAGAAAGAGAGCTCTTATAATTAAAAGAATGAAAAGGGTGATGGAGAATTCTTTATATGACTTGGATGATAAAGTTGAGGGCAAATTTCAGAAAGTAGAGAAAAAAAGATGAAAAATAGGAGAGGTAATATAGGAAATTTAAAAGACAACTCTTATGTTCAATATTTGAACAACAGTTCTTCCAGAAAAAAAGGAGAAAAGAAAATGTGGGGGGGGGGGAGAGAGATCATCCACAAAATCACCAAAGCACAGGTGCAGAATGGAAGGACATGAATTTGCAGGTTTAAAGGGCCACCAAACTTCAACAAGAGCAATGAAAAAAGATCCACAACATAGTACTGACAGTGAAATTGTAGGCTAAAGCTTCTGGGACTGGGCTCCAGACAGGAACATAAAAAAGAATCAGCGATTAGAATGGCTTTGGCCTTCTCAAATGTAATATTGGAGGGTAAAAGACAGCAGAGTAATGTCTCCATATTACTAAAAAAAAAATAATCTCAATATATAATTTTATATTCAGCTAAGTAATCAGTTGTGAGGGTAGAATAGGGACATTTTTAGAAACACAAATTCCCCCCAAATTTACTACTACACAAAATTTTTCAAGAAAGTCTTGGAGAACGTCCTTCACCATAGTGAAGGTTCACTTGGAAAGGGGAAGATGTGGGATGCAGGAAACAGAAAATCCGCCAGAGGTGAGAGGGAAAGGGAATTCCCAGGAAGATAGTGAAGGGACATTCCAGAATGACAACCCAAAGGGTAACCAGTTCAGCTGAAGCATGCCAGAGCCTTCAAGAGGAACTTTAAGTAGATGAAATTGATGGTCTACTTGGTATGAATAAACATATTAAGAGGTGATTAAGAACACCAGAAGAATGTTTGGATTGAATTTCTGGTAAGTCACAGAATACAGAAAACAAGGTAATGATAATTCCAGAGAAAACAAAAAGTTACATAGGAAAGTCACAGTAGTTACAGTTTACTACATGACATGACTCTGAATAGCATCAGTCAGAATAACATAACCACTCAATATTGAGCTAACCATATGTGAAAGATGAGGGGATGGTGTGTAGGGAAGAAGCAGGAGGAAAAGGGAATAAGTTCTCTTTATTTTTATCATGGAAAATCTGTAGATTTTATAACAGTCATGATTCAGTCAGGATAGCAGATTCATTAGGTGTTGTAGATGGAGTTATTATAGGAATTAGATCTCACAGAATTGTGAGAGAAGCTGAGAAAATAAACATCTGGAAGGGGAATTGGAGAATCAGAGGAGTCACTAATGTGTCTGAAAAGCCAAGCATCCTAACCACCATAGTGCCACAGCAAAGGGAGAATTTGTGGAGAGGTTTCTGGAAATCTATTGTCTCTACAGCTAGTTGTCTAGTCACAGGCCTGAGGTCTCTAGGTCAGCAGGGCCACCAACCAGGAAGAAGGGCTATATGTAGAAAAGAGTGAATTTCAGGCTGGTACCCACTGTGTACCTCAGCCTCTGTCCATCAGTACATCTACTACACAAAGGCCTTCAGAAATTCTTGACCACTATTTCTGTCCCCACACATCTCATGTAAATGCCTGTTTTAGCCAGCTCTAACTCCCAAATCATTACATGGCAGGGGATTTGGGAAATACAGTTCCCAAATTAACCCAGGGATAAGTACAAACTACAACAGTCCATCCTCTTGACAATCTAGCATCCCATACACACCTCTGTTAACCACATTTAACTGCCAGATAAAAACAAAAGCAAACTGATACTTCCACAGAACATGGTGTACCTATCCACTCAGAAACATATTGACCTTCTTTCCAAAAGAGAATCCACAAAGTCTCACATGTTCTTTTATTCATCTTGGGGTGATATTCATTCTTTTAGCTGAGTCACGCTCAGTATGTCATATGTTGTGGTTTAATACTGTGATGTAAGGTTAACTACAATTTACTCATCTTACATTAGTAGAGGAAGGGGAGAGGACAGAATATTGATATTTGGTATTTATATCAAATCAAGGAAGAAATACTTATTATCTGTTTCTGCAACTAGTCATACGATGGTAGCTGGTATTTATAACTTACTTTTTCCCTAGGACTGAAATAGATGGGCAGCCTCATAAAGTCTTACTTGATTTATATAACAGAAAACCTTTAGGTCTGGCTTACAGAAATGTAACTTGAGTTACCACAATACAGAATCACAGCCTCTTAACCAATCCCAGACTTGAGCCGGTTCACAGCCCCAGAGCTCTTTAAATGAGGAGGAGGTCAGTTCCTGAGCAAGGACCCTCACTTTAAGTCTTTTTCCTGGCCTTCCCCAACAGGACCTTGGGTCATTTACTCAGATGACTGTGTTTTAAGTAAGTAGACATAGCCAGACTTTTGGGGACTAACATTAAATTATTAATACGTAACATGTCAAGAAAGGGGCCTTATGAAGACTGGGTAATTAATGGCATTTTGGCTTGGGTCCATCTCTCAGTGGGACTAGTGGGTCTCCAAATTCACACCATGGTTATTTTCTGTTCTGGAGTGAATAGTTAGAGTAGTCATACTCAGCAACTAGAAGAACCCTCATGTTGGTTCTCTGATCTGTATATATATATATATATTTTTGCATTATTATGTATATAATGTGTGTATTATTATTTTTAAGTTTTCTGTATTGTTTCAAAGTTAAAATGGCTTATAAAGATGCATATAATACTGCAAAGTAAATACATTAAGTGAGAAAAGCACAGCAAAGTGAAAATAAGGCTAGAAATATAAAATGGAGCAAGAAATGAGACGAGTAAAGTGCCTGCCTATCTTGTATACTTGTTGAGGGTAAGCCACAAATTTGCTCTTGAGCTGTTACACAATTCATTATAATTGTAAGTTAAAGACCAATTGCTTAGCAGAGGCATATCTATTTTGGATACTAATAGTGAAAAAAAATTCTGGAGAGGGTATTTCCTGCTCTTAGGGATTACCTGTTCTATTATTTCAATTAGCATGGCTAATTGCGTATCAGAGAAAAAGTTCTCTTTATATTTATGAAACTGAGTCTAAGTCTTAAAATGGCTGAGAATCATTCTGTCTCTCTTGTCATTGACCAAGTGTAGTAACACTTCCTTCCAGCAACCACATTCACACAGAAAAGAATGGAAATGACACATATTGCTTTAGTTCAAAAGAGTTCAGAGCACACAAGATTAAGTAAAAGAAATAATTGTAAACCTTCAGGTCAAATCTTGAGATTTCTCTTATGAGCTGGTCTGAGTTGGACTTCCTTTGAAGACAGCCTCCTGGATCTATTCCATGAGGGTGGAGAGCAAAATGAGAAAAAAAGCCTTATCACATCAGTCTACAGAAGAGTTCTCAAATGGCAGAACATAGTATTAACATTTGGAGAAGTCAAATATTTACACATTTTTCGAATGTTAAATAAGTGATTATAGTGTGGCTTTTAAAAACAACAAATTAGCCTGGATAAGGACTGGTCAGTGACCTTGTTGAAGATCTTTCATATTAATCAATTTAATTATTTCATACAAAATATAAATGAACATAGGCTATCACATGCAACTAGCAAAATAAACACTCAACTTATATTTAAGAGGAAAACATTATGCTCTCAATACTAATACAGTGGCAAAAATGCCATAATTTGTTTTGAGCTAATTAATGAATAAATTCTAGACTGGAAGGGAGAGTACAACATCAACAAATTTCAACAATGAATAAGAAAATTTGGGAAACTTTAAACGTGAGAATATGAATATCTGCTAACATAAAACATAAGAGAACTCTAAGGCAATTAGCTAATGAAAATGAGACAGCCAAAGTCAACTAAATCTGTGAATATAAGGGTCAGAAAATTTTAAATCTGCTATAATGTAGCTACATCATAAAATCACTAATGTCTTATGGTTTTTAACATAAAAAATATATAGTAGTAAACTCCCAAATGAAAATTTAAAAAGAATGGCATGGGAAAGAGCTTTTACAAGTATGACACAAACAGAAGTCTATACAAGAGAACACTGAGAAATTTAACTACATAAAAGTATTTTAAAATTTGCAGTACAGTAATTGTATACATTAAAACAAAGTTAAGGGGCACCTAGGTGGCTCAGTCAGTCGAGCGGCTGACTCTTGATTTCCTCTCAGGTCATGATCCCAGGGTCATGTGATTGAGCCCCTCATTGGGTTCCACACTGGAAGTGGTGCCTGCTTGGGATTCTTTCTCTCTCTCTCTCTCTCTCCCTCTCCCTCTCTCTCTCTCTCTCTCTCTCTCTCTCTCTCTCTTTCTCCCATGGCCCCTCTCCTCAACTCTCACTCTCTTTCTCTCTAAAATATAAAGAAAAACAAACAAAAAGAGTTAAGAGAAAAATCACAAACTTGAGAAAATATTTGCAACAAAAATCAAGATATTATATACGTGTGTATATACATACACATGTGTATATGTACATATATGTACATATGTATCTATGTATGTATATATGTACATATACACATATGTATATATGTATATATGTATGTATATACATATATATACACATATTATGTGTGTGAATAGATAGATAGATTCTACAAAGAAAAAATAAATGACCTAAATGACCAAGAACATAGAAAACAAGGTAAATGAAATCTTTGGATAATTCATGAAAAAGGAAAATGAAATAGTTTGAGCATATTAAAAACATATAATATTACTTAAAAGAAATAAAAATGGAAACTACTGGTACCACTGTTTGCCCAGGAGTGTCAAAGATCAGAACATGTTGGCCAGTATACAAGGAGATGGACACTTTTATGCATTGCAATTTGATAGAACCTCTGTGGGAAGTAATTTTAAGAATGCACACATACACACATATCCAACTGTTTGATCCAACTTTTCTACTTTTAGGAATTTATAATGCAATGGTAAAATGAACCATGAAAAGGCTAATGGAAACATTGCTTATAACAGAAAAAGACGAAGATGATCTAAATGTTATTGGTAGGGAGCTGGCTAAATACAACCATGCAATGAAATGATCTGTGATTATATAAAAAGAACAAGAAAGTTTTTTATGAGCTGATACCAAATGAACTTTAAGACACATGAAAAAAAATCGAGGTGCAGATCAGTGAATATAGTATTCTACTAGTTGCATAAAAGGGGGAAGAATATAGTACATATAGTATGTGTACATACACGTACACCCATTTTCTTGATAAGCACAATGTATCTCTGGAAGTATACTCAAAATCTGGAGAGTTATACACAAATAACTGGTTGTCTCTGAGGAGGAGAATTGGCTTGCTAAGGGAGAGCGCATTCATGGTATCTTCTTTATTGAGGATTGAATTTTAGCTATATCAATGAATTACAAGTGACAAAAGTAAAGTACACAATTTGCCTTCCATCCATAGTATCATTCCCCTCACTTGACCTTCTCTATCGCCAATGAGTGGTATGAAGTCAATCTCACCAGTATGTTTCTCTGTAAACAGACACCAGGCACATATCTATTTATAAAGCTAGTTTAATGAAACCACCATCTAAACTCAGCTTGAAGAAAAAGTCCATTGAGTCTCCAAGATGGAGAAACTGAGCTGTGAGGCTCAACAACAACACATTCAGAGTTTAGAAATGAAAGGAAGCAGAAATATGGGATTAAAGTTAATGATAGTTTAGGATCTGCTAGGGTTGTATTTTTTAGTAGCAAGAACATTCCTGGGTTCTTGAAATCAGGAAAAATATTCAGTGAGTGGCAAAGAAGAAAAAAGTCTGCATTATCAACAGAGTAGCCCCAAAGCGATTAAGTGTGAGACTCTAAGTACCCCCTAAAATAAATGTGACTGATTTTTGAGGTTCAGTGGTATCCTTTAAAAAAGCAGAGACAGACCAATGATGAGTCTGTCCTCATACTGGTTAGACCCTATAGACACAAACTTCTTGATAGAAATAGAAAATTGTGAACCAGAACATGGCAGAGATGAAAGAGATCTTATTCTATTTCCTAAGAATACTGCCAAGGAAGCTAAGATCAAGCAAATTGCCAAATGTGACCTAGGTGGTTAATGGTGGAGTTAGATCTACTTGGTTTTGTGCTCTGTTTGCCCTTAAATATTTTGAAAGATAATGATAACCACGGATCTTGAATGGGTCTCAAAGCTGTATAAAAAGGCAGGGAACTTAGAGAAGTCTTTATTCTCCTATGCATTTAACTTCTTTAGAAGTGCAATAAATTTGGTGTGTGGTATCTATGATGGTGGAGGAATATCTACTGGAATATCAAGCCATCATGCTAAATGCTGGGCCACTCCCTTAGCCTAAATGTTTCCAATTGCTTCCAATTCTGTGATAAAAATCAAAGACTGAAAGCTGAGAAACAGATCCACTGTTCCTGCATGTGTTTTGTCAACTCTATTTGTGCCCTGCGGGCCAGTCTCAGGGGCTGAATTTTCTTATCTAGGAAATGGGACCAGTGACCTCAACTCGGATTTACTTGGATGTTCTCAGGCATGCATAAAGGAAATAACACTGAAGTTCTTAGCGCATAAATGTTGTTATGTAATAGTGATGTCTGTAAAAAAAAGTTATGGATAGGCAATAATGGAATCGTTAATAAACAGGACTCTTCTAATAGTCTTATTGTTTCTACAAGATTGTCTCAAGTTTCTAAATTTCTGAACATCTCCTGAAACTGAAGGCATAGAAAAGGAAATTTAAGCGGTACAAAATTCTAGCATATGGTCATATCTACAAACGTTCATACTGCCGCGGTTAGCAGTAAAAAAAATCTTATCTTTGGCCTAAGGAGTAAATACATTCATTCCTACAGCAATGAAGGCAGGACCGAAGATTTCATCAGAATGAAATCAGTAGCATCAAGTGTATTCTCCAAACCTAAGGCACTAGATGTTTAAATCAGGAGTCTTTGAGGCTGGAGGGAGAGAGGAGGATTATGACTAAGAAATACTTGAGTGGAAAGTGAACTTTCCTTTAAAGAAACAAGGTCCCAATTTCTTGAGTACTGCAAGCAAAGGACTAAAAGTTTTTTAAAGTTTTTGTGGAGAAGAAACAAAGTCAAGAAATAACACTTCTAGGGATAAGCAAAAGCTGTTGGAAATACCCCTTTCACTCCGTACACTGAAGGCACGTTTTAATTTCAGCCTGCTAACAGATCGTCCTATAAGACAAAGGAAGACGTAGATTAAAAAGTGGCAGAGATGGGGTAGCTTTCGGGATGCGGCTCAAGTTCAAACTCAGCGGGTCAGAATCAGCAGTCCTGGCCAGTAGCTCAGGAAGGACGGTTTAGGAGAAGCCGTCAGTCCGTCAGATGCTCCTGCAGGAAGGTCAGGGCAGAGGTTGGAAACGACCCCCGAGCGCCCGAAAAAGACGCCTTGGGGGTGAAGACAGCTAGGCTCCCCGGCGCAGCGAGGTCAGGGGGCGCCCCCATCCTAGCCACTCCTCAGTTTAGCCAAGCACTCCAGGAAAGCCCGGAGGGGATTTGCCTCGGGTTGGGCTCGCTGGAGGCTGTCAGCGCTCTTTAGGACCACAGGGAAACCCGAGAGTTTCTGGCTTTAGGACCCAGGAACTCCGAGGCAGCCTGACACAGATGCCTTGGACCACAGCACCACCTACTTATAGAAGCATCCCGAGCCTCAGCCCGGCTGCATCTCCGTCGGAAAGTGCGCTCGCCACATCCCTTCGGCCTCGCGGGAGCGTTCTGTCTCCCATAGCTTGGAAAGGGAGAAATCCCTGACGTGAAGTGGCTGTGGAGTAGAGCCTAGGAAACCGCCCAGTTGGATAGGGACCCAGAAAGAGAGCGGTCGTGCCGGTCGCCCGAGCGCCGCACTCACCGGCGGGGACGCAGCATCCCCGAGGCTGCGGACGCGCCCGCCCCGCCGCGCTCCGGCTAGCGCCGCCAGCCCAGCGGACCGTGGGCGCACTGCGAGCCCGCGGCGTCCGCCGGAATCCCGGAGCTGCCGGGCGCTCCCGGCGGCTCCCGGCAAACTTTTCCCCAGCCCACGTGCTAGCGAGGCGCCTCGCTTCCCCAGCCCGGGATGGAGCGCCGCGCCTAGGCAAGCCGCACCGTCCGAGACGTAAGTGCCGCGGTAGGCGACCCGCGTCCGGCCACCGCGGCCAAGGCGCTTGCTTACCCCCACCGGGGGACCCAAAGGCCAGCGGGGGCTCTTTACACCCTGCTCCCGCGGAGCTCTTTCCTTTCCCGGGAGCAGCCTCCCGACGCCCTTTCCCCTGGGTCGGAGCCTGTAGCTCCGCAGACGTTGCGAATTCACTGATTGTAAATCACCCTCCCCACCAAATTGCCGGCAGCTGTGCGCTCGGGGTTAAACTGCCCCGCAGCTCGTGCCTGGCGGTAGGTTCGCGTCCCCCTCCCTCCCCTTCTTAAATTGGGGCGCGCGAAGAGGCGGTTGTCTCCCCGGGGCGCTCTCCACTCCACGTCTCCTCCTCGTCTCTCAGGTTCAAGGCTTGAGAGATGCTGACCGCGCAGAACTGACCAGTGCGGTCCCCGGGCTAGTGGCCACTCACCCTTTGCATCTTCCCCAGCAGCGCGGTGGGCGCCGGCTACTTGGATGAGCTCTCCAGTTCCCCGACTTTGAGAGGCGCCTGTCCCCCGCCCGACCGCCCAGATGCAGTTTCGCCTCTTCTCCTTTGCCCTCATCATCCTGAATTGTATGGATTACAGCCACTGCCAAGGCAATCGATGGAGACGCAGTAAGCGAGGTGGGTCCTACTCTGCCCGAGGTGCGTGGGAGCCGGGTGGGATCGAGGCGGAGGCGGGTCGCGGCACTCAGGCGGGGGCTCCCGGGGCTCAGCTGGGCAGACAGTGCCCTCTACCTCGCTCTCGCGCGCCACCGCTCCGCACTTTGTGGGCGCCTGAGCTCGGCGGAACGCAGTCTTTTCCGTTCTCAGTAGGCACCGCGAGCGGGAGAGAGAGGTGCGGAGAGCCGGGGGAGCCCCGCGGGCGCTCAGGGCTAAGTGGTGCTGTCCGTAGCCGGTTCGTTGCCACGCTTCTACTCAACTCTGCTCTTTCGCTCTGCTTTCTTATCGGGCATCCAGTTTTTCTTGTTCTTCTGCTTCTCTGTCTTCATTTCTTTTTGGTCCTCTTACCCATCTCCCGTGCAGCTCATCTGTCTCTACATTCCTCACCCACGTGCGCCCCAAATCGCTTTGAACACCGCCTAGTAGTGTGTGTGTGTGTGTGTGTGTGTGTGTGTGTGTGTGTGTGTGTGTGTGTGTGAGGGCGGGCGAGTGAGCGAGCGCAAGCTGAGGAGGGGTACCAAGTCGAGGTGGAGGACCTAGACTTACGGGGAAAGGGAATAATTGACCTCTATTTCTGGAACCTAAGACTAGATGGGATGGTTTATTGAACTTTTTGCATCGAGCAGCAACTTGTACGCAGGGTTTCGGGGCGGGGGCATTGATGTTTTGGGGACAGGGCTGACTTTGCTCTCTCCATGATACTTCCCGCAAAAGTAGCCGTTTATGTTCTCAATGAAATTCACTTGGGGCTTTTTAACCGCTCCCTTAATCTCCATCGCTTGTGTGCACTGCAGGGAAGGCGAGGGAAGGCCTCCAGAAAGATTTCGGAGAGCTAGCTTTCAGGCAGATTTACTGTGCGCCCATTTCTGTCTGAGTCCTGCTGTGGCTGCAGCTAATCCAGCTGCATTTTAGGGGAAGGGCTGCTAGACACAATGAAGTCATCTGGGGGATTTAAACACAGCCTCAACACACACACACACACACACACACACACACACACACACACACACACACACACACACACACAGTCAGTGTATTACCCGCGCATGGACGGTGCATAGCAGCCCCTTAGAACTGTCTTCGACCAGCAATTTGGACTTTGGCACAGTTAGGATTTGTCTTGAAGTTAACAGATTTCGACACCCCCCCCCCGCCCCGCCCGCCCTCGCACCCCGGGATCTAAACGTCGCACTCGACTTGTGATTTGTCTAGAACCCATTTAATAGAATCTCTGGTCCTGCACCCAGATTTTGGAGAGCGCTCTTCACGCCCTAATTTTTCATAGCTTTTTAGGACGTTATTAAGCTGGAGATTGGCGGGCCCAAGGGCAGAGCTCGGGGTAACTGGTGGTGTGCGATTTCAATAACCTCCGCTCTCCAGTTGACGCTACGGATCTGTGGTTTTTAAAAAGGCCACCCCTTCTCTTTTTCCCATTTCTGGCATTTGGAAAATGCTTATTTTCAGAAACCATTGCGCATAAAAATGCTAGGGAGAAATTTCTTCCCAGAAGCCATGAAAGTTTAATATTGATGTTCGTCCTGAAAAAGTCCTTTTCCATCTCCTCCCCCATCTCCTCCCCCATCTCCTCCCCCATCTCCTCCCCCATCTCCTCCCCCATCTCCTCCCCCATCTCCTCCCCCATCTCCTCCCCCCACTGCCTCCTCCCTCCACCCGCTATTTTCTTTTCAGGTATTATTCGCAGATCTGGCAATTTTTGGTTACACTGTGGTCAAGTGTGTTTGGAGAGACTGTCTCCCCACCTACCAGCACACGATGCAGTCTACTTGGTCGGAAAAAAACTGAGGTGCTTCAAGTTTGTGCGAATATAGAAATTCCTAAGACGCACATGCCAGGTTGTTCGTTAGGTGACTTACTAATCCCGCGAGGTCTTTCTGATCCACACTGCCTGTCTCATTGTGGCCGAGGGAGGAAGATGCTAACATAACGTTTTAGTAGAACTTAACACGGCGATGCTGGATGGAGGACATTACAGCACCCCTGCGGCCAGAAGTGGTATTGCATGCGTTTCCCGGCCGTGGCGTCTCTTAACTTGGCCCTGTGCCGCCTTAGGTATCTGAGGCAAAACCTATTCATTTCAAAGCTGCTTGGCAAAATCTCATAGCAATTACCTTCCATGTCCCCAAGTGCTGACACTTAGAAACCCAATTCTAAAGCGTGCAATAGTGACTTTTGCCAAACCAACCTTTCAATTTAATAAAATTCAACTGCTTTCAAGTACGTGTAAATTGGTAAGGTTGTAAAGGAAAAAAAAATTATCAAAGTTTGCCACTCCCCCCCCCCCCCCCCCCCCCCTCCACACACACCCCCGGCCTTTTCTTAACAGATGTCCCTTCCCAAATTCCAAGTTTCTGGCTAAAATAACTACGGGTTTTAAAAGTGACCACACTATCTGTGCCAACAAAGGGTGTACTGTGTTTTTAATTAAAAGTGGAACTACTTGAAGGCCTGGCTAGACAGCACAGGGTGATAGTAGCTTTTCTGCTTTGTAAGAAAGCTTAGGGATTGCATTGTGAGTGTATTGAGATGAATAGAGATCTAACTCAGGTTGTGTGAATTGTCCCTCTTCACAAACTTAAGCTGGTTTTAATTGATCTCATGTCCACTGATTGATTCTACACCAATTGTTATGCCTACCAAACAATTGGCTTTCCCAAAGGAGATGGATTTAAATTAGTTCTTTGGTGAATGCCTGACCACTAGCCAAATCATGTCAGCAGTGACAGTTGACACGCTAGAGCCTATTGTGTACCAACATTTCCCCTTTTCCCTTTGTTTTGGGTAGTGGCAGTTAAATATTACTTTCTAGGGAGAAAAGTGATTAGTACCTTCTCTCCCCCTCCTGCCCCCCCCCAATAAAGAAGTGTTGTGGCTTAGAAGATCAGTGATTTTTTTGGCTTTGTGCTACTGTGCAGGCAGCCGAGATCCCGGGATTGGTTAGACTGATGCCTGCGAGCTGATGCTTTTATTTTTTCTTCCATATTCCATCTGCAAATAATCAAACCTTCACTGTGGAGCACTCTCAGAACTCCTTTGGCATTATGTTTAGTCTGCTCTATGATCTCAGATGCTCTATAATATCATTTTCTTAATGAAATAAAATTCTTGGCAGAGACTAGATAATTTAGTCAGTTAAAATCAATTGCATCCAGTTTGGAATAGAGAGCAGATATATCATTTAACTGTATGTTCTATTTCAAAATCTAGCCAGAGGACTGAGAGAATAGAATGTCAACCTTCCTACTTTTGGCCAAACCTAGTATGTGGGAGAGATCACCATAAACCACAGTACCTACAGTCTTTCTTCCTCTTCTTTAGAAAAAAAAATCCTAAAATGAAAACGTATTTGATAATCACTCATAGCGCCTGGTAATAATAATTTTTAATTAGGCCCAAACACAATAGAGAATGAATATCGTGTAGAGAGGAGACCCATGCCAACATTTTGAAAATCTGATAGACAACTCATGTTTTGTCTACGTGGTAACAGTTGTAACTCCTTGGCCCCCTCACCCCGCCCTCTTGTTCAAAAGTATAGTCATTATTAGCTACTATTAGCCCCCACTGCCTGTATCTGCCTTGGAACCACTTATGATTTATTTATATGGTAAATTGTGTTGATGTGTCTCATTCTTTGAAATGGTCGTAAGCCACATTTCAGGCTGACTTACCGAAAGGTGGATAGACAAATTATAACTTTATTGCGGTTTCTGAGCTTTCTTGAGGTTGGAATGCAGTGACTTAATTATCTATCTCCTTCATTCTCTTTACATTTTAATCAGTGATTTGTGAAAACTTTTTGATACAACTCTTTAAAAACAGCAAGACTCCTGGATATGTAGTTGGTGTTCCTGGTGGTTGGTTGGTAGGGGGCAGAGTGAGACAAGTGTTTCCTGCCTAGCCTTTTCCATACTAAAGCCCCAGCTTCTCCCTCCCATAACCTCTCATTTTCCCTAAGATTAGATTTGGCTTCCTCTATGAAACGGAAGTGTTTATCACAAATAGTGTGGTATGTTTCTGGCAATCGAGGTTGGTGAAAAACATTTTCTCTTCTATGTTATAGGGCTACATAAAAACTTGATGAAGAGATTGGAGATACTTGGTTTTACAAGTACTTTTAATGCTAGCTTATTTCTCTTGGTATTCTTTCAAAAATGCAAATGGCACTTGGGACATAGATTTACCTACACTTAAATGAAGAAGATTTAAAATGTTTTGTATATTAGCTTTTTAAAGTTCCAGAGTATTTCAGAAAATATCCTGTGATGTTTAACTTTGCATATAAATATGTTCTTTCTTTACTTCTCTTTTGTTAATGGGCTGTTTTGTTCTTCTAGCATAATTCTGAGTTTTTCTGGCTAGTATCTTACCAGTGCACAGAGGTTAAAAATCGGCTGTGTCTCAACCAACATTTTGTTATGCTACTGAAATTTGGAAGCGATTCAGAATAGGTGATGTTCCCCCCAGGCCTCCATTTAATTCTGGCTTTCTTTATCTGCTTATAAATCCAGCTTGGGTAGAAGCCAATATTTGTAGAAATCACAAGTTGGAAATGACGCTTCTAATTCCTTAATGTAAAACCACCTCTTGACTTATTCAGAGATGAACTGGCCAGTTTTTGGACCATCCAAGATACATTTTACTTCATTCCTTCCAACTGATTGCCTTTTAAACCTTTTTACTCCCCTGGGGATCAGCACCCTTACCCCTCCTAAGTGTAGGAAATAAATGACAGTCAAATCATTTGATAAAACACATGATAACCACTATGCTAAAAGGGGATGATAAGCTCTGGGATGAAAATAGTTTTAAATTTCCCCCCTTTTTTGCCCCCAAAATGTCATGATCACTTTTTCCCATTATCTGCAACAATCAAGGATTGGTCATTAGGTACACTGTTGCATGTCGATATTTACACATTTTCATAATTTTAGCTTGAGTAAATATGGAAGATGCTAATTATGAGAATTTATGAAATATGGAAGGTGCTAATTAATGCTGAAGAGCACATATGCATATAATTGTATATGTGCTAAGGAAAGGATATATACACGTATAGGTGTATGTGTTTTCATGGGTGTGTAGAGAAAGAGATTGGGGTGGGATGACAATGGAGATCGGGTCTTCAGAACTAAAAAGGATTTTTCACTTTTCTTTACCAGTTATTCTCTTGTCCTCTTTCTCAGACTGAATGACGGGACCAGGATGGGAGTGGAGGAGAGAGAATGAGTAAGGAGAGTGTGCTTTTATTCTTTCCAAGGCCTGCCCCTCCCCCATTCTTCTCTCTTCTAGGACCCGCCCATGCCAGTCATCTTTTCAAGCATGCTGCTTTCCTCCAAACTTAAAATTTTTAATTTCCTTCTTTCCCTTGCTTTACAATCTCTTCTTTTTTTTAAAAAAATTTTTTTAATGTTTGCTTATTTTTGAGACAGAGACAGAGCATGAACAGGGGAGGGCCAGAGAGAGGGAGACACAGAATCTGAGGCAGGGTCCAGGCTCTGAGCCATCAGCACAGAATCCAACATGGGGCTCGAACTCACGGACCGAGAGATCATGACCTGAGCCGAAGTCAGATGCTTAACCGACTGAGCCACCCAGGCACCCCTACAATCTCTTCTTTTTCTCACTTGTACCCTTCCCTTCATTCCCTTGTATTCCCTTGTTAATAGTCCTGTTTCATTCACCCTTCAATCAGTTACAATCTGGTTTTATTTCATTCACCCTTCAATCAGTCACAATCCACCATTTTATTGAAAAGGTTTTCTTAATGGTCCTCCGTACTTCTGTTCACCTCATTGCAATGCCGCCAACATCCCTACAGGCCTCTTTGACTCATTTCTCTGGAGAAATCCCTCCTTTCCAAAGAAGGGCTCTTCCTTTGACCAGTGACTTCACACTCTAGTTTTGCCTCCTGTATTTTACCCACTTCTCTTCTTTGGTCCCCTCATTCAGAGTAGGTGTACACCAGTGTTTATTTTCCTTTATTCTTTCCCTTGAGGGGATTTTATCCATCCCTGTATCTTCAACTGTTATTTCCATGTCAAGTCCTTCAACTCCAGCTCTGACTTAAAAACAAATATAAATATTCTTTACTTCAGAGTATATTCCCCTCTCACTTCCCAACTACTGCCATATGGATAGATAATCCATGCACCCTCATGTATGGATAGATAGGCCGTTCCATGCACACACAAGCTCGACAACTCCTCTCCTCTTCTGTGCCCTCTCCCAAATGTTTTCTCTGCCTGTGTTTCTTATTCTGTTCATGAGGTTTGTGTGTCGAGGCTGGAAGCCTCACTGCAGTCTTTGCCCTCCCTAGTGCCTCTTATATCAGTTCATTGGGTCTAGTGCATGTACCTCAGAAATGTTTATATCCACCCCATCCTTTCTATTCCCAAAGATACTTCCTAGCTCACACCCTTGAGGACTCCTTATCTCCCAGCATCTACTACTTCACTCCATCCTTCATGAGGCTGCCATGTTGAATTTTTCTCAACCACAGATCTGATCATGTTATTTCTGTTAATAAACCCCCAAACATCGAGGTCTCCATACTGACAGCAGAGCAAGTGCCAGCCTCTTTCACACTGCATTCAAGGCTTTCCTCACCATTTAACCACAGCCCGTTTCCAACTTTCCACCACCCTGGAAGTGCCACAAGCTTAAGCTTTCCCAGATTACTCCATTTCCAAGCATACTATGTGTTTTGAGGTTTTTAAGTTGTTGAGCATCTGGTGGTGCCCAGCTGAAGTCACTGCCTCTATGAAGCCCACTGGAATTTTCTGCCCTTTTTCTGAAGTCAGAATCTTATTCCCTCCTAGCTTTCTCGGCTTTCTGTGCTCCTCTTAAAGCATGCTTTTATTACTCCTTAGGCAAAATGTCTTACCCTAACCACATTTCAAACTCCTCTAGGGAGGAGCTTGGGGAGATTCATCTCCATATGCCCAAAGCAGGCCTTAACAGAGTGCTTCTCCACAAGCTGTGGCTGAACAAAAAGTCCTTGACTAAAAGATTTTGTCTGCCCTTGAAATAATTTTGGTAACTTGAAGTTTTTAAAAAAAACTAAGTTATTTGCACATAGTTGAAGTTTGAATGAATCATTAGATAATAGGCATAATCTCATTATTTGCTGTTCTTCATTTAAAGACAAACGTTGATACATAAAAGCCTCCCCAGTCCAGCCCTCACTCTGAAGTCTCTTCTGATAATCTTCAAATTTCATAGAGCACACTAGTGTCTGTTTGTATATCTGTATACCTGTTTATTATTCGAATGATAGATATCCCACGTGGCAGAGGAGTTTGGGCCAGTGAAGGGGAAATCCTGGAGTGAGGATAATATACGTATTTTAAAAGATTTTTTTCTAGATTGAGGGTCAACCAATAATTGTTCATCCCAAAACACTTTTCCCATATGAATAATCATTTAGGGGAAAATAAAAGAAAGCAGTATTTCTTTTCCTAAAAGGCAATTCTATTAATAACCTACAAAGTGCAGGAAAAACATTCAATCCGCATTCTTGTCTTCTGACTTGAGTATAATCAACCCATGTAGACACGCCTATGAGAGACACAGGTGTGTGTGTGTGGGGAGGGGGGGGGGAGAGAGAGAACAAGTTCATTTGTAGGTGTCAATAGACCCCATAGGTTGTTTTTGCATAATGCCTTCCAGGAGAGCATTGACCATTCACTATTTGGAGCAGGTGAGATCAGTTTAGCATAACTGGAAAGTAAACTGCTTACTGAAATGCGATTTTAAAAACTAATGGTTAAGTGGAAGAGAGAACTAGAATTGAGTCCTCCTGAATTCGTGGCTCTCCTGTACACAATACATGTCCGACATAAACACTATTTTAAAAAAATCACCTTTGAACCCATTCAAAAGTCTTTTGAACTACAGACTTTTATGAAGCCTCAGAACTTCCTACAACTCCTAATTCTGCAAATAAAGTAACTAATATTAAGTAACTGAAGGCTGGATAGGTGAGTTAACTGAAGTGTAGGACCATAAGTGTGATCTGATTTTAAAAAATCTTTTTTTTCATACTTGTGGTGCTAAATGTGTTTTTATTATACTTTGTTTTTTGTATGTGTATTTTTGGAACCCTGTTATGTCTTGTACTCCAGTAGCCAGAATAAATATATGTGTCTGTAGGTGTGTGCCCATGCAGATGGGTGTGTCAGTGTGTGTATTTGTAGATGTATTCATGTATTTTATGTGTACTCACATATATGTTAAACCATCATAATCAGAATAACCAACCAAGGTTAGAGAAAGACTATTAAATATTCTTTTACTCTTAAAATGTAGAGTAATTACAGGTAGTTTTCCTTCTCATCTAGTTGCTTGGAGAAGACCTTTAAAATGTATTTAAAACTTTTCAATTTTCATCGCTTGAAGGCTGTTAAGAGCATTTAGAGAGTTTAGCTTACTTAGCACCTCTCTTTATTATTATTTTTAATGTTTATTTTTGAGTCAGAGACAGAACATGAGCTGGTGAGGGGCACAGAGAGAGGGAGACACAGAATCTGAATCAGGCTCCAGGCTCTGAGCTGTCAGCACAGAGCCTGACATGGGGCTCAAACCCATGAACCGTGAGATCATGACCTGGGATGAAGTGGGATGCTTAACTGACTGAGCCACCCAGGCACCCAAATACTTAGCACACTTCTTTTGAGCAGGCTTTCCTAACTTGGGGTCAAGAGATGGGACTGGGGTTTTTGTGAGTCCCCTGAAAATTAGGAGCAAAACCTTTCTTTTTAGGGTGTAGAGAGGAGCTAAAGCTTTCACTGGAGTCTCAATGTGGCCATGGTTGATCTGTTTCCTTCAATAGGTTAAAGAAGCATTGGTTAAAGTAATAAAAGGTAGACCTTCTTAATTAACATGATGCTAAGTGGTTGTTTCAAATTGATATATACCTTTGTCTAAAATTTTATTTTCCAGGTATGGGTTTCCAGTCATTTGCCATATGTATATTTCACAATATGAAGGCACATCAGAGGCACTATCTCAAGATTTATCTCCATAAATTACTTGGCTAATGATCCCTTACTCAAAGAGAATGGATGTTTAATTCTCTCCATTCTTCTAAAAAGTTTGTGGAAGTGTGAAATACACAGAATAAGAGGTTTTGTTAAAACCCTCTTCTCATATGGTCTAATTTTACTTCATTAATAAAATGGTAATATAGAGTTTTTAGAAATTGCTCTTGCAATTTTCTAGCTGATGACATAGGCTGGCATTGAAGTGATTCTTACATATCCTGCTGCTGCCTCACAGATTGGTCAAAACCAGGCAAACACACTTCCATTGAGGTCAAGTGGGCTTCTGTTAGGTGTTTGCTGGCTCAGTGGATTTTATATTTTTCTATGACGGTGGCTTTAGTGTCTCCCCTATTGCTGGATACAACTTGCCGACCAGCCACTCAGCGGTTAAAACTCACTGATCGATAGAGGGCACACTTTGCATTCTTTTCCTGTGCTTTGTTCTCTGAAGTTCGGTAGGATGTGTGCTTACTTGCTTCGTCCTGCAGGCTCAGGTGGGAAAACTGCTGTGCTTTCTCCAGTAAGATTGATGCTGTGATCATCTTGATATTCATACAGAAAGGGAGCGGGGGAAAAAGGAATAGAGGGTTCAGCTTTACTGGAGCATTTCTGGTTTGGGTCCCTAATCCTTTTTGATAAGACCTCACCAAAAGGCAAACGTAATCAACCTCCTAGTTTTAAAATCTGTGAGACAAAGATGGTGTCAACTTAGAGGTGGTTTCCAGCTTCTACAGTCACTTTAAAAACATGAGTTTTAGAATAATGTTTTCCATAGAGTGCATGCCTGAAAATTCAAGTAACTGGTAAAATTTGGAGTTGTCCAAAACCAACTCCAAATAAACACTTGCCAATTAATTGTCTGCCAAAATCTTGAATCTTTATGGAGAACATACATGGCTTTTAATGAATCTCACAATTTTGCTTTTTGAGAATACTGAAAATTGTCCAATCTTTATTTTGAAAATCCAATGTTTTGTTAAAGGTTCTCTTTCTTCATGTAATAAAGTCTGACAGGATCTAAAAATCCTCTGGCCCCTCATTGTTCACCTTACATGCTGTCTTCTAATACCTCCTTGTAGATAAAAGCTGGCTTTTAATGTTGAGGGATTTGCTAGATCAGCATTATGACTTTGCGTATTTATCACACCTTTTTTTTTTTTTCCAAGACCAGGTTTCAGTTTAG